>NC_134589.1:44809657-45112687 GCF_037038515.1 Microtus pennsylvanicus
GGCACCGGGATTACAGACTCAACACCACACCCAAGAGCTTTTTTGTTTTGTTTTGTTGGTTTGTTTTTAACATGGATTATGGGGGTGGAACTGATTCCTTACTCTTGTAAGGCAAGCAGTAACAGCCCAGCACTCTCCCCAACCCCAGGAGTATAGTTCTTAAATGCTAAGATTGATCTGAGGCAGAGATACTGGGTGGGGCTGAGGCCTGCAACCTTGTTCCACTCTTTCCTCTCAGAGACCTGAGCTGGACAGGGCCTTGCTTGATTTGATCCAGTCAACCTTGCTTGGACTTAACCTTTCTCTTTGGCTGGGCCATTTTAAGCTCTACGCAAAGACATGTTTAACTTCTGCCAGGGAAGGTTGTACAAAATGGTTATTCCAACATGCCTCTAGGGGAAATCCGAGATTCAGATACCAGCCCAGTGAGCTGTAAGGGGGCCCAAGAGGATGTGGGCTGGCCCTGCCCCTGGCAGCTGGGGCTGTGCCTTCTCTTTCTTGCCTCTGCTCAAGAAAGCCGCCAACCCTACACTGGAGTCTAGGAAATGAAAACTTTACTTATTTTAAAACCTAAACAAAGTGTAATCTGGTGTCATCTCCCACTTCAGTTGGCACCTCCTGGAATGCCCCTTGCTGCCTGCCTGCTGGCCATTACTGTGGGAGGTGGCAGGGTACAGCCCCGGGTCACATCTGCTTTCCCCTGGGCTTCTTGTCACCTCACAAAACAGAGCCCCAAGAAGGTTGCTGTAGCTGCCTCTTAGGAAGGGTCCAAGCTATGACAGTGTTTGCATCTTGATTACTATCTAAATCCCAGAAAACAGGCTGCTTCCTCCATCCCCATATAGCAACAGGGCTTCTCCTTTGATGTTAGACTAGTCTTGAGTACAAAAGAAGGCAATTCTGCTTGCCCTCAATCATCCACTGTGGGTGCAGAATTTCATGTTTAAAAGCCACAGGGCCTTCACATGACCAGGACCTCCCTATCCTGCCAAGGGACTATTCACTGGCTCTGCTGGGGTTGGAAGCCATAGCCAAGAGTCCCCCTTGACCTGGCGACCTGACATTCACCAGGACAAGTGGAGAAACTAGCTGGGGCAGGGGAGGCAACTTAGGCCTCTTGGTGACTTTGTCTCCAAACCATCAGTTTGTTGTTCCTAAGGTCAGCAACCTTGTGGAGATTTTCTCAAGGGGCTGCAGGTTAGAAATAGTGACTGGATTATCTTTCCTTTGCTAACAGGATCATCAAATCCCCCATAACATTTTCTAAGAGATAGCACATGGAAACGTGAAAAGAATGTTTCGTACACCGAAGAGCTCAGGAGAGCTTGGATCTACTGAGAATCAGACCCGCTCATAGACGTGCCCTTAGCAGTGTGAGGCGGAGGCAAGGCACGCTTGTCTTTGAGGACTGTGCGCTGAGAAAATAGGAAGTAGCCAGGGATAGTCATTCAGTCTGCAACTGAGAATGAGTGGCCACACTAAAATCTAACGTGAGTAACAGAAATAGAGATTTTCTTGTCTGTGTGTAGTGCTGGGGATTGAACTCTGAGCTTGTGCATGGCTGGCAGGCATCCTATCACTAGCTACATCCCTGGCAGTCCCCCAGCCCCGTACCCCATTCCATAGTGCCTTTCTTTTAGTCTTTAATTTTTAAATGGTTTTGTTTAAGTAGGCTAATCTGTCCTTTAATTTACTATATAGCTTCCCAGGCTGGTCAGCAAACTTAGGTCCTCCATCCTCGGTCTCCAAGCAGTCAAGATTAGATACGTGCCACACACCACAGAGATTTCTGTTGAATCTAAACTGTGGGGCTCTAGAATAGCAGAGTCTGATATCAAAGACATTCTTCTGGGAGCCAGACCGTGGGGAAACGTGCCTTTAATCCCAGCACTTTGGAGGCAGAGGCAGGTAGATCTTTGAGTTCAAGGTCTGTCTGGTCTATAAAGTGAGTTCCAGGACAGCTAGAGATCCATAGAGGAACCCTGTCTCAAAACCAAACCAAACCAAACAAACAAACAAGCAACAAATAAAAGACATTCCTCTGAGTTGAAACATGACCTTGCTCTAAAGTTCATGCCTATCCCAAGGTGTGTGTGTGTGTTGGTGGGGAGGGGGGAGCTAGGGACCAAACCCAGGACATCATATATGCTAAGCATTCTAACTTTAAGGTTAAAACAATTTTTTTAGATATATTTATTTGCCTGTGTGTATGTCTATATACCACATTTGTGCCTGTTGCCCAAGGAGATCAGCAGAGCGTGTCAGACCCCCTGGAACTAGAGTTACTGATGGTTGTGAGCCACCAAGTGAGTACTGGGAATTAAATCTGGGTCTCTGCAAGAGCAACAAGTACTCTTAACCATTGAACCATCTGTTCAGGCCCCCTTTTTGTTTGTTTGTGTTTTGAAGATAATGCCTTGCTATGTAATCTATTCTGGCCTTGAACTTTATTTTATAAACAATTTTCTTTTGGTTTTTTGAGACAGGGTTTCTCTGTGTAACAGTCCTGGCTTTCCTGGAACTCATTCTGTAGAACAGACTGGCCTCAAACTCACAGAGATCCGCCTGCCCTCTACCTCCCTAGTACTGGGATTAAAGGCTTGTGCCACCACCACTCAACTAAAAATTTTTAAAGATTATATGTTTGAATGTTTTGCCTACATATATGTATGTATACCCTATGTGTGCCATAGGTGCTTGGTGAGCAACATGTGGGTACTGGAAACCAAATCCTGGTCCTTTGCAAGAATAGCAAGTGCTCCTAACACCTGAGACATCCCATGGCCTTGAACGTTTGACCCTCCTGCATTAGCTTCCAGTGTTCCAGGATTGCAGGAATGCACCGTGTCTAATTTATGTGGTACCAGGGGCTGAACCCAGGACTTCATGCATCAGCAAACACTTTAGCAAGCCTATTAAGTACCTCTCCCGCCCCAAAGTTTATATATTATAGAAAATGGTCTTCATATGTGTTCTTTTTGAAAATAGTTAGAAACTCTGAGTCTTTGGACTCAGAGTTTTTGATTTGCTCTGAAAGGGCCTTCACTTCAGCACCCTGGAGAAAAATCACTTGTTGATAAAGCTTATATTAAGTTCAAATCTGTATCTTTTGTTGTCTTTAAAATTTTTCAGAGACCCTTGTCAATCTCAAGAAGCCCTTGCCTCTTTCAAACATGACAGCTCTGAAATTAAGGTGAAGGGATTATGTTCCTTTTAGGTGGATCTTCTTATTCTAGTTACTCTTGAATACCAAAACAACAAAGGCAAGTGGTTCACAAGTTTGGGGCTAGCCTGAGCTATGTAGTGAGATCCTGCTTCACTCATTAACCCCCCCCCCCCCACACACACACAATAACGAGGAATGGCATGGTCCTGCACACCTGTGTGTGTGTGTGTGTGTGTGTGTGTGTGTGGCATGTGCAGTGTTTACGGAGGCCAGAGGCATTTGAACCCCCCTTGGGGCTGGAGTCACAGGCAGTTATAGCTGCCCTATGCGGATGCTGAGAACTGAACTCAGGTCCTCTGCAAGAGCAGTATGCACTCTCAGTCTCTGAGATACCTTTCCAGCCCCTATGCTGGAGGATGCCTGTGCTTGGTGTCTCTTATCAGTTACCTTATTTGTCCTCTCAACCATCTCAGTTGAGCCCATTACCACCATTACCATTTTATGTGTGTGGGTGCAGATGTTCAAGGAGGCCAGAGAGGGCGTCAGATTCCCTGAAGCTGGAGTTTCAGGTGCTTGTGAGCTGCTCAACACAGATTTTGGGAACTTAACTTGGATCCTATGATGATTTGAATGAGAATGCCCTCATAGGCTCCTGTATTTGAATGCTTAGTCCCCAGTTGGCGGAACTGTTTGGAAAGGATTAGGAGGTGTGGCCTTATTGAGGAGGTGTGTTATCATTGCTAGTTAGCCCTTTCTCTGCCATGTGTTTGTGGATCATGGTATAAGCTCGCAGCTACTGCTCCAGTGTCATGTCTGCCTGCCTGATCTCATGCTCACTGCCATATGGTCACTGACTCAACCTCTGAAACTGCAAATTCCAATGACCTTTCTTCCATAAATTGCCTTGGTCATGGTGTCTTGTCACAGCAATAAAAAGTCATGAAGACAGTTCCTCTAGAAGAACAGTATGTGCTCTCTTAACCCTTGAGCAATCCTTCCATCTTCCTGCCCCAACACTTTTGAAGGGGGTCTTGGTTAGGGTTAATATATTGCTGTGAAATTTTGTTGAAATATTGTTGAAACATTATGACCAAAAGCAACCAGGACAGGAAAGGGTTTATTTGACTTACATATCCTGAATCACAGTCTGTTGAGGTAAGTCAAAACAGGAACTCAAACTGAGTAGGAACCTGGAGGGAGGAGCTGATGCAGAGCCCACGGAGGAGTGCTGTTTACTGGGCTTGCTCCTCATGGCTTACTCAGTCTTTTTTACAGAACATAGGACCACAGCCCAGGGCATCCCCACCCACAATGGCTAGACCCTCTTATCCATCACTAATTAAGAAGATGCTCTACAGGCCTGCCCACAGCCTGATCTTATGAAGGCATTTTTTCAACTGGGGATCCTTTCTCTCAGATGACTTTAGCTCACATCAAGTTGATATAAAACCAACCAAGAGGCGCTGGAGAGATGGCTCAGTGGTTAAGAGTACTGGCTGCTCTTCCAGAGGTCCTGAGTTCAATTCCCAGCAACCACATGGTGGCTCACAACCATCTGTAATGAGATCTGGTGCCCTCTTCTGGTGTGTGGGCATACATGAAGGCAGAATGTTGTATATGTAATAAATAAATAATAATAAAAAACAACCAAGACAGGGGACATCATAGAAAGGACTATCCTCACTTTAAAAAAATTATTATTGTGTGTAATATGTGTGAGTGTGAATGTATGCTATAGTGTGTGTGTGTGTGTGTGTGTGTGTAAGTCAAAGAATAACTTTGTGGACTCTTGTCCTTCCACCTTAATATGGGTTCTGGGGATTAAACTCTGGTCATCAAACTTTAGTGGCAAGCACTTTTTTCTGCGGAGCCATCTCTCAAGTCCTTTTTTTTTTTTTAACTCTTTGGGGCCCCCACCACTCAGCTCCCAAATAAATCACACACAGAGGCTTATTCTTTCTTATACATGCCCAGCTGTAGCTTGGTTTATTTCTAGTCAACTTTTCTTAAATTATCCCATCTACCTTTTGCCTCTGGGCTTTTTCCTTGTCTTACTGCTGTATATCTTACTTTCATTCTTACTCAATGACTGGCTTGCCCCTCAAGTCTTCCTCTCCTTGTTTTCTTGCTTCTTGATCTCCCCTACCAGATTTCTCCTTCTGTGTATTCTCTCTGCCTGCCAGCCTGCCTATCCTTTCTCCTGCCTTGCTATTGGCCATTCAGCTCTTTGTTAGACCAATCAGGTATTTTAGGCAGGCAAAGTAACATAGTTTCACAGAATTAAGCAAATGCAACATAGAAGAATGCAACACATCTTTGCATCATTAAACAGATGTTCCACAGCATAAACAAATGTAACACGTCTTAAAATAATATTCTACAACATTGTTATCTTCATTTGATAACAAATGCAGTCAAAGTTCAGAGAGTTTAAATTAAGATACAGCAGGTGTTGTAACTTTACACCTTTAAAGATGATGGTGGCGTACACCTTTAATCCCAGCATTCAGGAGGCAGAGGCAGGTGGATCTCTGTGAGTTTGTTTCCAGCCTGGTCTACAAGTGCTAGTTCTAGGACAGGCTCCAGAACTACAGAGAAATCCTTTCTTGAAAAACGAGAGAGAGAGAGAGAGAGAGAGAGAGAGAGAGAGAGAGAGAGAGAGAGAGAGAGCAAGCAGGTGTTGAGTCTTGATGTATTCTGTTTCTAGGACCCACATCTTAGCTACACTGTTGAACTCTCCAGCTGCCTCAGCCTCAGCAGCAGCCCAGATGCTAGCTCAGTGAAGCTGGTATGAACAGCTGTGAGAGGGGCACTACACAAGCTGCACATACACTGCAGTAGTGCCCAGTGCAATTAGATGTGCACACTCCAACTGGGACGGGAGGGCCAGCTGAGCCAGGCCGGGAGAGTGAGAGGAGAGCCGATGTTGTGTTGGCATCCCTGCTTTTAAGATTAAAGAAACTATCAGTTCTGACCTTAGTACTGGGCTTGTAAACTCCTGACTTGGGGAGGGGGTGAGGATCATTTTTACAAGATTGCCTAATGTCTGGCATAGGCTGGGTTGAGGCATTCCCGGGCTATTAGTGAAGCTCTATCAGTAGCCACACTAGCAAGATCGTGTCCTCCTAGCAAGCGTGTCCTATGCCTCATTATCTGTGTAGGTGAACTGACCTAGACACCGCCTCTTCCACTGCTGTGGGTTTGGGTAGCTGCCTTGGAGGATGTAATTGTGTGGAGGCTTCTGAAGTCAGAAATGCTGAACAGATTGAGATGGCATATACCTGTTTGGAGTGGTGGCACACAACTTTTGTTAGTGTGTGCCAACATTTGGTAGGCAGAGGCAGATCTGTGAGTTGCAGGCCATCCTGGTCTACAGAGTGAGTTTTGGGCCAACCAGAACATTATAGGGAGACCCGGCCTTAAAAACAAACAAATAAATAAATAAAATAAGCTATATTCCTGCAGTCCCAGAACTAGGGATGCTAAAGCAGGTGGAGCATGCGTTTAAGGCCAGCCTGGGCTGCTTGAGACTCCGTCTTTAAAAACTAAAATGAAAATGGATGTTTATGAAGCTTGCAGCCAATTGGAATGATTAACTAACTGGAAGTTCAAGGTTTTTCTCTCCCAGAGTTTCCCCCAATGAACATGCCCAGAATATGTTGGAAATGTGTGGGTGTAAAGTTCCCCGCCCCTCATCTCATCTCTGACCACTAAGAGCTGACTCAGCCTGAGCATATGCTGTCATTTCCTCATCTACAGAGCGACAAGAATGGAAGGCACCTCTGTCTTCTGTCAGGCTGGGACTGAGGTTTGTGTGGTGGACCCTGCCTGTTTTCACAACGGTGCTTCCTGCACCCCATCTCTCTCTGTTTCCATTGCTGACAAGCTCATGCCCCTGAGACAGCCCTTGCTGGGGGTAAGCCACAGCAAGCGGATGGCAGAAGGCTTTTTTCCAGTTAAATGATAAAACTTTGAACTTCTTGCCTAAAGGAAGAAATAGCTCAAGGCTCTGTCTGTCAGAACAGTTGCTATCTTCTTATCAAGGGGTACTACAGATCAGACCTTATCCCTGGTGGCCTGGACAGTACTCCTCACCCTTCAAGGGCCACACACACCTCACACTGTGAGCAAATTTGGATGATGTACTAGAGTTTCCACACACAGTCTCATTTTTGCATCTGTGGCCAGACAGGCCCTGAACAACGTGAGGTGATTCCTCATTTATGTAGAAACCACCCGACTTGATGTAACAGGACAGTAGAAGAAAATGAAAGATGATGGTCTGCCCACGGTCAGGCTGAGAAGCTCCGGGGCTGTCTGCAGAACCACTCTGATTTCAAGAGCGTGTTGTGTACTAAGTGGGGTGGTGCATTTGAGTCATAGTTTGCTCTTATTGTCTAAAAGAATTTTTTTTTCCGAGGGGCAGAGCTTTGTGTGTTAGGCAAGCTCTATCCCTGAGCTGCAACCCCAGCCCCCATCAAGAGGAATTTTTGTTGTGACTCCATGACTTTTACAACAGAGAAAATTAAATTACTGAGTAAACATGCAGTTAAGACAATTATGGACGGGGTGTGGTAAGATGGCTCAGTGGACAGAGGCATGTTGGCCTGGTGACGTGAATTTAGTCCGTGGATTCCACAAGGTGGCAGGAGAGAACCAGCTCCTAAGAGTTGTCCTCTGACCTGTACTTGTGCACATCTACACACACACACACACACACACAGATAATAATAATAACAAAATATGGTCTAAGTCGGGGGGTTGGACATACAGCTCAGTGGTAGAGCATTTGCTCAGCAAGCACAAACACACAGCACCACAGAAAGGAAAAACCAAACAAAAAATGGCCAATATACTTCATACTCTCTGTGGCCTCCTGGCGAGACGTGAAATGCATACATGCGCAAATGACAGGATGCTAATTGTGGTATGGCTTCTGAGCCAGCAGCTTCTGCATTCTTGGGAGCGGGACCGTGGCACATTTTATCTGTCGGTCCTCCCTGACACCTGCAGAGCTGGAGAGAGGTTTTGTTCTCTAAAACAAGGTGTCTGTAACCCTGATGATTCCCAAGCAGTGTTGTCACCTCACTGGCTTGCTCAGAGGACGAGGGCTGGGTGGGAAGTGGTTGCCTCGTGCTTGAACGCTTGGATACTTTTGCTTCTATCAGGTGAGTTGTATGGAAAGCCAGCTTGTTTGTGTCTCGGGGCCATAATATCTTTTGGCAAGAGAAGAACCTCTTCCTTTTTTGGTCCTGAAGTCACACTGGAAATCCTCAGCAGCTCAGCTGTGGGTAGATGTCCCCGTGGGTACTGCTGTTGGGGTTTAGTGGTCTCTGCAGAAGTCAAGGTTCCTGTCAGGCCTGGGAGGAAGTGTGGCCTGTGTACAAGCACAGCTCTGTGTGTGGCTCCCAGAGAGGGAGCCTCTCTTTGGTAAGCTTCCTCTTCTCTGCTTCGCTGTGGTGGGACACAGAGAGAGTCTCTCTTATAAAAATAACCCTGAACCCCCTGAAGAACTGACCCAAGCATTGAGGTGCCAGTCAGCCAGATGCAACAACAGCATGTTTTCGTCTCCTCAGCCTGCAGTATTTGATCTCATGGTCTTAGGGCACATTTGCCCCTCCGAGAGGAAGAGAGCACTTGAAGCCCAGGTCCTCCCGAGTATGCAGAGGAAAGGAAGGACATTCTGGGGAACTGAAAGCAGAGCCATGATCTCGTCCTGGCTGCGGTGGTCCCCTGGGCTGAGCCAATAGTTAGAATGATGGCTACGGGAAGGCACTACCAACAGTTTTGAGAATGGGATTCAGAATAGGACTTGTCAGCATCCTTCCTCCCTCTGCTGGTGGCCTGTGGCTACCATCATGTGATAAACATGTGGCTTCCTAGGAGAGAAACTTGCACAATCACACAGAAATAGGAAACGGGGAGATAATTCGGCATGGCACAGAAAGAATTAGGCAATGAGTTGTCTAGAAGACTTTGGGTCTTGAGAAGGGCCAGGTTTCCTCTGAGTCATGTCCCAGGAGGCCCCTGGAGCCTGCACTATCTGATTAGTCAAGAGGCTCAGGCCCAGTGTCATCAGTCCTCTGCCTGGCAGATAAAAATTGGGCACAGGGCTGACCTGCTCTGGCAGAGGCAGCGGGGCAGAGATTGGAGCTCCACTGGGCTGTTGCTTCATCACCCCAGAGCAGATCAAGCAGGGCCCGTGTTCTGATTGCTCTGAATTATCTATCTTAATATGCTCCTGGGCCCAGAGACGGCTGCTGCTTGTGAGAAGTGCCTCCTAAGGCAGGTAACTTCTGAGCACTGCACAGGGCCCCTGCCCAGCTGGCTCTGTAAGGGAGCCGCAATGCCTCACGGCCTCTGTGCTTCCAGTTCCTGTGTGCAGGTTTCTCAGAAGCACAGCTGCACCTCCTTAGGAAAATGAGTCACGTGGTGTTGTCTTCTCCCAGAAAGGCACGCATCCCTGTTCAGATGAACAGACAATGTTCCAGGAAGTTCAAGCTCTGAGCAGCAGAGCCATGGAAACTTGGGAAGGGGTCTGTGTGGGACAGGCTATAGAGCTATTACCTCAGTTTCCCCCCATGTTCCCCAAAGTGGGGGCCAGTGAGATGGCTCAGGCAGTACAAGTTGCTTGCTCTCCAAGCCTGACCTGATCAGTCTTCAGAACCTACAGCGGAAGGAGAGAATTGACTCCTGAAGTCATCCTCTGACCTCCGTATGTGTGTGGTGACACCTGTGTACCCTCACACACCTCACATACACACAGACATCAAAATGCTCCTCATACGGACTTGAGGGTGTGCTCAGTGGTAAAGCACTTAAAGGCCCTGAACTCTATCTCTGGTAACAAAAAAAGGAGAAAAAGAAGAATCTTATTTTTTATAATCCTTACTTAGGCACCTGCCATGTTCAGACTGCCTATGTGAGTGAGATGCCTAGAGGCTAATTAACTCCAGAGTCGTTAAGTGTCCTTACCACCAGAGACTCTCTAAGCACAGGCACATGTCTGAAGACCCCAGGGCATATCAGACCTCCTTTTAAGGAGAAAAAATAGAAGTCTGTCTTTGTTCCTTTCTGGTCCTGCCAGTTCCCTGGACAAATAGCTTAAGAACTCTGCTGGTGCTGGAGTGGAGGCACATCCTGTACAATCCTAGCACTCGGGAAGCTGAGGCAGGAGGATTGCAAGTTTGAAGCCAGTTTAGGAGGAGTGCCACTGTAGTCATGAACACACAGCAGCAGCGGATACAGGCACAAGATTGGGCTTTCAGCATGGATAGGAGAGGTGCCCATGAGGCCTTGTCGCATCCTGAGGCGCTATTGATTGTTAATGGTTTCTGCAAGGGCTAGGGTGTGTCATTTTCTTAAATGATGTAGCCACTGGGGAACTAGATGGGAAGAAGAATGGCTGCAGAGGAAAAGGAAATGGGATAACAGAGGGTAATGGAAAATGAATAGAATTGCATACATTGTATGGATGGATGGAACTGTCAGAAAATCAAAGAGAAATAAAACCTACAAAAAGCCCTGCTGGTAAATTCACATCAGCATCTTGTACCTGTGCTGCCCAAAGTGCAGCTTCTCACCAGCGATTATCAGCAGGGCATCTGGTGAGGATGCTTGCTGAAGCCTCATGACTGGTAGCCAAACCACAGTGTGAATATCACTCTGCCCTTTGCTGATCTTGTGACCCAGGGCCTCTTCTTCAAAGTGGGGGAAATGATTCTGTCTTCCACAAGAGGTATTACGTACTAGAAAGGTGAAAGCAATGTGTTTAACACAGTCACAGTGTCTAGAACATAAATCTTGGTGACATTGGGGACATGTTAACTAAAGGGCTTTTCAGTAATTGAATAGTGGAAATTGCCTCTAAGGTCTGGTGTGCATTGAAGGGGAGAGGTCAGGTCTAAGACGAGCTGCAAATTCTGTTGGGTATTGTCTTCATTACTTCTCTATTGCTGTGACAAAACACCATGACCAAGGCAGTTTATAGAAGAAACAGTTTGTCAGGGACTTAGTTTTGAGGACTAGTACCTGGCCCCTCATGGCCCCTCATGGCAGGCAGACAGACATGGTGTTGGAGCAACAACTGAAAGCTTGCCTTTTGAGGCAATAGCCACCAGGCAGAGAGAGCTAACTGGGATTGGTGTGGGATTTTGGAACCTCAAAGCCCACCTCCAGTGACATACCTCTTCTGACAAAACCACACCTCCCAATCTATTCAAACATGAGGCTATGGGGGCCGTTCTCACTCAAACAACCCCAGGTCTCACCCTTGAGTAGTGTCTTCATCAGGGACCCATTCTAGTTCCCCTATGCCTTTTCTTTTTCTCCTTCTTCCTCCTCTTCCTTCTTAGTTCATATATCTCAGGCTGGTCTCCAACTTGTTATGTAGCAAAGGATTACCTTGAATTTCTGATCTTCCTGCCTTTACCAGCCAAGAGCTGGGATTACAGGCGTACACCACCACATTGGGTTTTATGTGGTGCTGGGACTCAAACCCAGGGCTTTCTGCATGCTTAGCCTGCATTTTACCAAGTGGGCTACATCCATAGCCTTACACTAATCATTTTCTTTCTTTTTTTAAAAAAGTATTTATTATGCATACAGTGTTTTGCCAGGGTGTATGCTTACATGCCAGAAGAGGGCACCAGATCTCATTATAGATTGTTGTAAACCATTACCTGGTTGCTGGGACCTCTGAGCCATCTCTCCAGCCCCCATTTTCTTTTTAAGATGATGTCTCACTGTGTTGTCTAGACTGGTCTCTAACTGGGCACAGGTGATCCCTGCTTCAGTCTTCCAAGTGCCTGGCTCTCCACCTTCATTTTTGCCTCTGCAATTGTTTACACTTTTGCTTCTTTCCCAGAATGCCTTGCCTCTCCACCCTTTTATCTTTGCCAGTGAAACATTAATTGTCATTCCAGGCCCCAGCTCAAATTCTAGGCCTCTTTAGAAAGTGTGCTGGCTAGTTTATACCAATTTGAAACAAGCTAAACTTATCTGAAAAGAAGGAATCTTAATTAGAAAATGCCTCCGTTAGATCTGGCTGTAAGGCATTTTCTTAATTAGTGATTGATGGGGAGGGCCCATTGTGGGTGGTGCCAACCCGGGGCTGGTGGTCCTGGGTTCTATAAGAAAGTGCAGCCAGGGGAAGCAAGCCAGTAAGCAGCACCCCTCACCCCTCTGTGGCCTCTGCTTCAGCTCCTGCCTCCAGATCCCTGCCCCAACAACATTGTGGAAGTGTAAGCCAAATTAACCCTTTCCTCCCCACTTGCTTTATGGTTATGGTATTTCATTGCAGTAATAGAAACCCTGGCTAAGACAGAGGCATGTGGTTATCTGCTCAGTTGGAAATGGTGACCACCTGCCCCATAACATACTGTCCAGGCTGAATCCACCAGGCGTTGCATGGGCTCTTATTTCTAGGGGTGTTTCTCTCTTTTCACTTGCCTTTTTTTCCTTTTTTGTTTGCTTTTTGAGACAGGGTTTCTCTGTGTATCCGTGGCTGTCCTGGAACTCACTCTGTAAAGCAGGTTGTCCTTGAACTCACAGAGATCTTGTCTGCCTCTCCCTCCTGAGTGCTGGGATTAAATGTGTGTGCCACCACCATCCAACTCCAGGCATGTCTTAAACCAATAATTACAAATATACTTGTCAAATAAATGGTCTTTAAAAAATTATTAAGTGTCTAGATATTTTATGTATATAGGTATTTCTGCATGTATGTCTGTACACCATATGTGTGCAGTCCCCTCAGAAGCCAGAAGAAGACATCAGATCCCCTGAAACTGAAGTTACGGACAGGACAGTTGTGTGGTGTCATGTTGGTGCCTGGAATTGAACCTGGATCCTCTGAAAGAGCGGGCAGTGCTCTTAACCACAGAGCCATCTCTTTAGTACCCAGAAACCCTGTCTGAATAGATAACTTTTCCAGTCTTCAGTTCCATGGGATGCTTAGTTTAATGTTCTTTCCCTTCTGCTGGAGAGGGATGTGTCAGGAGATGTAGGAAAGAGAAGGCTGAGGGACTGGGGCGTGGGTTCTGGAGGCCTGGGCTGCTGTGGCACCTGAATGTCTAAACACATATGAACTGCTTACAGCATGACTTGCACGTGAACCTTAGTATTCTTGGTGTGGCGTTGTCCCACTCTTCTCATGAAACCTCTCCTGCGTGCACTTTATGCAGTAAAGCTCCCGAGGCTTCATAGAGCGTTATTTGCCTCACAGCTTTGGAGGTTGTGTCCAAACGATGTAGCCTAGGTTCTGAGGACATCCTGGCAGGAGCGCACACATCTCTGTGTTGTCACCCCTCCCTCGCTCCTTAAAGCCACTGGGATTCAATCATGAAGCTCTCCCTTAATGGCATAACCATTTCCCAAAGTTCTGTCTTTTGAACTTTTTGGCAGAGTGATTGTCCAGAATGTGAGGCCCCTGGGTTCCAGTTCCATCCCTAACACTGCAAACAAACCATAAGACAAAGTCCTCACTTCTAAAGACCATATGCAGATTAAGTTTCTACCCTCTTTTAAAAAGGATTTAGTTAAATATGTATTTGAGTCTCTGTCTGGAGTGTGTGTGTGTGGGGAGAGAGAGAGAGAGAGAGAGAGAGAGAGAGAGAGAGAGAGAGAATGAGTGCTGGAGTTAAAAGTTGTTTAGAGCTTTCAGATGTGGGTGCTAAGAACCAAACTCAGGTCTCCTCTGCAATATTAATATACACAGTTAACAGCTGAGCCATCTCTTCAACCCTAAGTTTCTACAATCTTAATATTAACATGTGTTCATATACATTTAACCATCTGGAATATGGACTCTGATAACCTCAGGTGATTTTCTGGGGTAAAGGATCAATACACGAAACCTTGCAACCTCCAACAGACCAGGCGAGTCCTGTATTCTCTGGGAATCTGGCCGGCTCAGCAGTCACTAGGGATCTAGGCACTTAACGTTATAGAAGGTCTCCTTGACCAAGCTGCTGCCTGCTTCCTGATCAGACTTCTTGTAGACCCTTTCAAGTGAGCAAGAGTCCAGAATCAGGTTCCACCAACTTCTCCTGGTTCAGCCCATAGTGCCTTAGGCAAAGCAGTTCAGCATCACTGCCAGCATCGGAATCTTCTCCCACAGATTCCCAGGGTTTCCACCCTACTGAGAACAGAGGATTCAGGCCAAACAGACTGCCTCTGGAAGCTGTCTTCCTCCATGAAAGCCTCAGTTCACTTCCCTACTCCATAACCAAATTGCCTTGTAAATTTGGGGCAGATCTAGGAGAAAGACTCTAGCTACGGAGACTGAAATTCCCTTAGTGGGCTGAATCTTTTCTAGGTTTCTATTCTATTTCCATGTTGGAAGCTGATTGGGTGAAAAAGAGTACGACAAAGAATGTTGGCTGCTTAGCAGGGGAGGCTGTGCATTGGGGAGTTTTTAGTTGGGGCTTTGTGTGAGCAGTTAGAAAATAATTAGAGCAGTAACTGTCCTGCTCCAAATCTGATTTTAGGTTTCCCCGGAGTCATTACGTGAATGTGGACACATGTCAACCATCCAGGCCAGTTCATTTCCAGTTGGTGGAACTTGGCTAGCTAAGTATCTATATTATTTAATTCTAGGCTCTTTGTTGCCATTCATTTGAACCACTATTTGAACGACATGTTGGAGTTGCTGAGAAGAGAACTCCCTGTTTAGCAAGAGATGGCCATGAATGATGTCTTAAAAAAAAAAGTAAAGCCTTTATTTTATGCATATGGGAATTTTGCCTGTGGATATATCTGAACACCACATGTATGCCTGAGGCCTAAAGAAGATGTTGGATCCTTTGGAATTGGAATTACAGATGGTGGTTAACCACCATGTGGATGCTGAGAATCCTCTGGAAGAACAACCAGTACTCTTAACACCTGAGCCATATCTCCAGGCCCTAAATGATTTTATTTATTTATTTATTATGTATACAGTGTTCTGTCTGTATGTATGTGCTTGCTGGCCAGAAGAAGGCACCAGATCTCATTGCAGGTGGTGGTGAGCTATCATGTGGTTGTTGGGAATTGAACTCAGGACCTCTAGGAAGAGCAGTCAATGTTCTTAACCTCTGAGCCATCTCTCCAGGCCCTGAATGATTTTTAAGAGCAGCAAGGAATCAGACAAGAGAAGCAGGTCTCCTGGCTTGGTTGTAAGGGAAAGCACCTTAGAAGCCATGATGTTTCAGTTTAACGCCACAAAGTAAATAGGAGTGCTCAGACAGGGTGTAGGAAACAGTAGTTTGTTGTTTTCTTTTTTTCCTTCCTTTCTTTCTTTTTGTTGTTTGTTTTGTTTTTTGAGACAAGGTTTCTCTGTAGCTTTGGAGCCTGTTGGAACTCGCTCCATAGATCTCACTGGCCTCAAACTCACAGAGATCCACCTGTCTCTGCCTCCCGAGTGCTAGGATTAAAGGTGTGCACCATCTCCCAGCTTGATTTGTTTTCTTGACAGAGTCTCATTATGTCAGTCAGGCTGACCTTGTGCTTACTGTGCCTTCCTGTTTCAGCCTCCCAAGTGTAGGAATAATGGGTATGTGCCACTATGTCAGCATAAGGAAAGAACATCTTCTTTAACTTTTTAAAAGATTTATTTTATGTGTATGAGTGTTTTGCCTGCATGTGTGTATGTATACCACTTGTGTGCCTGGTGCCGCAGAGATCAAAAGAGGACATCGGATCCCCTGGATCAGATATTTGTGAACCACCATGTAGCTGCTGAGAATTGAACCCAGGTTCTCTGCAAGAGCAACAAGTGCTCTTAACCACGGAGCCAACTCTACAACCCTGAGGGCAGAACATTTTAACCAGTTATATCAACCCATGCAATAGTTCAAAGGCAGGCAACAACAGGATGGAGCAGGGTGGGTGTGCTAGGTGATCCAAAGTGGTCTGCAGGTAGGGCCACAGCGCCTGCCAGGCCATGAAAATAGTAATGGGTAGGGTTGTAGCTCAGTGGAAGAACACCTGCTCAGCATGCACAAGACCCAGGGCTTGGTCCCTCATATCACAAAGAGAGAGAGAAAATAATGCGCTATCTGCAGATAGTGCCATCGGTGTGCCTTGGGAAGAGGAGTGGCGTTAGAGTTGTGTTGCAGCATGCTGCCTCTGGCTTTGAGATGTAGAGACTTTCATCAGAACTTCAGTTCTGTGACGCCAGCCTAATGAGCCTGGGGCTGCTCAAGCCAACAGACCCTTGACACCTTCCACTGACTATTGCTACCTGTCCCATTCTTTCTCGGTTCCCCTCCACTAGGATCTCTGAGTCATGTGTGGGGTCTCTCATTAGCACCAGATTGTGTGTATGCCATGGAGCTGAGAAGCCTAGAACAGGGTGCGGAGAGGAGATTCAGAGTCACGGCATTCTGTACTGGGAAGCTGAAAGCGCGCCGTGTGAGAAATGCACAACCCGGGGACAGTTCCTGCGCACAGAGCACGGCTGGGCTGAGTCAGCCCCTTCCACATTAAGATGTCGGGGTGGTCCCTTAGGGGATTGTGATGGGTGGTCTTGTGGTTTCTCAGTGATCATCTTTGGACTCCTGAGGATACCATACCAGCCTGTCTGTTTCTCCCTTCCAGAGGAGTGGTGAACCAGAGGGGGTTGACTAGATGCAGATTTAGGTGCTTGGCTTCCAGGCAGGGACAACCTTTAACACTGGCACCCCTTGTAGAAGTGGCTTGGGCCAGACCAACCCTCCCCCATCAACCCCTACATTTATAAAGACGATGTTGAGCCAACAAGATGGCAAACTCAGTGGGTAAAAGAGCTTGCTGGCCAGCCTGACAGCTTGAGTTGGATTCTCCAGGATCCGTGGGGTAGAAGGAAAGAATCCAGAACTGGCTCTGGAAGTTTTCTCTAACCTGTTTGTGTTTGATTAGGGAAGACACCAAAGGCAGCATTATGGGGGAAAGAAAGTGGGTTTTGGAATTTGCCAAGGAGCCATTCTCTTTCTGCTAACCTCAGAGTGCCATTAATACTGTTGACATTAAGGACATAACACTTTTGGCATTGCTGGCTTCTGCCCATTGAATTGCTCCTTCACGTTAAAAACAATACTGTTTGGTACTGCAATGGCAGCTGCTCCTCTCTCAGTTAGGAACCACTGTCTTCTGATGACAGGACAAGGTTATATTAGGCTATGTCTCAAGGCCCTATAGCTGGCAACAGGGAAGCAAGGAAATCTCATTTAAGATGTTACCGGAGGAACTGGAAAGATGCCTTATCAGTTAAGGGCACTTACTGCTCTTTCAGAGGACCTGGGCTCAATTCCCAGCACCCACATGTCAAGAGGCTTACAACTGCCTATTAACTCCCAGCTCCAAGAGAATCTGTTCTCTGTGGGCACCCACAGACACTTGCACATAACCCCACACAGATACTTAAGCATACACATAAGTAAAAATAAAAAGTATTCTTTAAGACGATATTACTGGAGGATTTGTCCTCTGCTTACACCACTCTTGTTCCTCCTGGCCTTCTCAGACTCTTTTCTCACAATGGTAACCTGCAGCCCTAGATAGAGTCTGCTAGAGAAGCTGAGATTTGAGTCCAAGTCCTTGGAGGCTGCCTATCTAGAACACCTCGTGAGGCTGAGGTGCTACTATGTTTGGCCACCAGATGGCACCTGAGAGTCCTTGTTTTCTGCCGCAGGACCAGTGGTAACAGGAGTTCACTGCAGAGAAAACTTGCCTTAAAAGAGGTCCGATGCTTAAAGAGACACTGCTACATACCCTCGGGCTGAACCCTTAAATCTATAGAATGAGACTGCACCACTGCAAGCACCACTGTCCAGGGTCAGTAGCTTCTTTGTCTTTGGCTTACTGGATGTTGTTCCAATCTCCTTGACCACTCTCAGTTCCTGCAACCACTCCTGAGCCTGAGGGGACAGAACCAGCCTGGAGGGTGGTGTCAGAGCTACTGGCAGAAAGAACAATGTTGGTTGGCGCTGGGATGCATCTGCAGAACTCAGAATAACAGAGTGGGAACCACAGCCGCCTTCAGGGCAGTGATGAGCACAGGAGGGCAGAGGGCCAGCTTGTGACTGACCTCTGCTGGACTTGACTCTGCTTCTTTGGAGTGAGGAGATTGGAGCCTTTGAATTTGATCTCTGGATTTTGGGGATTTTGAGAATCCTTGTGTCTTCTTCCACTGGCATCTTTCCAAATGCTGATGGGGGCTCAGAGGTAAGTACATGAGGGAAGGGGATCTAGAATTCACTGTGGAGTCGTCTCACCAACTGTAGGAACCTTCCCGTGTTGACCCCTGGGTAGAGAGGGCTGACCACTGTTGGATGAGGGCCACATTAGCAGGAGCTTGGGAAGGGACCCTCCTCATCTAAGCCCGCTGCTCTGCCATGATGCTCTTTTTTGTGCTTGGGGGTAGGGATACAACCTGAGACATACGACATGAAACTTCTATAGAAACGAGTTGGGTTTAGGGTGGGGAGGAGGCTTGAAGGTAGTTTCTGTTGTCTGTGGATCTCATTGTCTTCTGGGAAAAGCCAGGAGACTGGATGGGGACAGGTAAGAGAAGAGCAAAGAACAGAGTCTTAGGCCAAGGCTTCTTTAATTACTTTAAATTTACATTTATTCATTTACTTACTCGTGTGTGTGTGTGTGTGTGTGTGTGTGTGTGTGTGTACTCCTGTCCACATGCATATGAGTGCCACAGAACAAATGTGGACGTCAGGAGAGCTCAGAGGGCAACTTGGAGGGAGTCTGCTGCCTACCATGTGAGTCCCAAGGATCAAACTCAGGTTCGCAGGCTTGGTGGTAAGCACACCCTGGGAATTTTCTTCTTCCCAGACCTCAGAACTGAAGGTGCATTTTGAGAGCAGTAAATGCTGCTTTGCCTCTACCGAGGAAAATGAAATGAAGTAGGGAGTTAAAACAGGCTACTTGCCAGGCATGGCAACACATGCCTTTAATCCCAACACTTCCCTGTGTGTTTGACACCAACCTGGTCTATCTACATAGTGATTTCTAGGCCAGCTAAGTGAGACTCTAGCTCAAAAAAAAAAAAAAACAGACAGAAAATCCAACCACATACATATTCACCAAACAAACAACAAAAACCTCATCTGGGAAACAGAAAGTCAGACTACTCTTGGATCTTTTGGGAAGCAGAGTTTATAGTCTTTCAGGGCTAATAAGAGACCTGGAGGTCATGTACCTGACCTACCTGGGTGCCACCTTCTGCACCTGTGAAAACTAAGGTTGGAAAAGCTTAGGCATATAAGCCGTGGGCTAGGGACCTGGCCTAGCAGCCTGTCATTGGATCACTGCCCAGCTTGTCTGCAGGGTCATCTGGCCTGTCGGAGATGTGGTTTTCTTTGGGAAACAGTTCTCTGTTTGCTTACATGTTGGTGACTCCTGGGAGTTCTAGAATGACACCATCTTTTTTATGTAGCTCCAGTTTCTTCTTCCCTGGACTTAACTCTTCTGTTTATCCATTTTTTCATTCATAGGCTTGTATAGCACTACACACATGGACTCTTGGGCTCAGACTTGATTCATTTTCGAGTGCCACCTTCTGCGGGCTGGCCAGTGGCTCAGCCTTTCTGTAGCTCTGTTTCTTTGTGAAATGGAACTAGTCGTAGGACCTCTCTTGCTCACTGCAAGGTTAGGCCAGAAGAAGCTAGTAAAGCTCACGGAGCAGCACCTGGCAGTTAAGAATCAGTGTTAGCTCTCACTAATTTTTATAACTCAATATGCATTTAAATATTTTTATCTTATGTGTATGAGTGTTTTGCCTTCATGTATATCTGTGCATTGTGTGTGTGTGTGTGCCTACTGCCTGGAGAGGCCAGAAGGTGTCAGATCCCCTGGAACTGAAGTTACAGATGGTTGTGAGTCAGGATGTAGATACTGGAAATCAAACTTGGGTCCTTTCAGAATGGCTGCAATCACAAGTGTGCATGCAATGCTACACCTGGCTAAACATGCACTTTTGAGTGCCAATTGGCTGAGCTTTTGGCAAAATCCTGTTTGTGTGTGAAGTCACTTGCTGTAATAGCATTTTTGGAGAGTTTACATACACAGATGCTCCCTGCGTGGCCCCAGCAACAGGACATTTTTCTTCTTTCTTCCTTCCTTCCTTCCTTCCTTCCTTCCTTCCTTCCTTCCTTCCTTCCTTCCTTCTTCCCTTCCCTTCCCTTCCCTTCCCTTCCCTTCCCTTCCCTTCCCTTCCCTTCCCTTCCCTTCCCTTCCCCTTCCCCTTCCCCTTCCTTTCTTTCTTTTTGGCCAGGAGTGACCACTGGGTGATCAAACAGATACCTCTGGGCCCTTCCTGTGGTGCACAGTGAAGCTGTGTTGCTAACACAAGAAGGGAAGAAAAGTGGAGCTACCTAGTTTGCTCTAGGGTGACATCACCCTGTTTCCCCCCAGGCCAAGTGGTTGGTAGAGTGAGGTCTGGTTGTTAAGAGAAGCAATGAGTAGCACACCCCGGGAATAAAGGGGGGTGAGAGAGCTGCTGGTCTTCAGAACAAGGTGTATGTCTTTCAAGGCCGTGTAGCTAACCTTAAATCCTATGATGAGGGAGGAGCAGGTAGGTAACCATGGAGATGGGGGCAGGATAAACTGAGTGCATAGGTTGGGGATATGGATAGGGAATGGTTGCTAGGGGCTTGGGGAAGTGGTGTACTGAATGCTGACTCAGCCTTGGGGTGAACCAGGCACTTAGCTGAAATCAGGGAGGTCTGTCCAGAGGATCTCTCCCTGCTGCTCTGACAGATTTGGCTGATAGCTGGGGTTAAGAGCACTTCAGGATAGCTTTCCCAAGACAATAGGTCAGAAGTGGTGTTGTGTGAGGAAACTTTCCTGAAGAGACCTAACACGTCTACTCACCCCATACAGGGAGCCCATGACAGAGCCAAGTATAGATGGAAGGACCAGCATCTGCACAAGACACCCCAAGACCAAGTTCACCCCTCAAAGGGAAACCAGTTTGCCCCAGAGGAACAAAGGGCAGGGAGTAAGAGAGAAAAACAGGAGACAGAGGACAAGGGAGAAGGGGAAGGCATACTTGCCCCAGAGGGACGAAGGACTGCCTCTGGATAGAGAGGAGACAGATGTGGCCTGTGTGCAAACGGTAATTGATAAAGGCAAAGGGGAAACCCTGTGTTGGGGTGAGGTATTTAATTATGAATTAATTAAATTGGGAGTACGAATTAGGGTAGCTTGAAGGGGGTTTTTGATTGCTGGACTTTAATACTTTGATAACTGGACCTTGGTAGTTAGCTTTGGGAGCAGGAAAGGAACAAATAAGGGACTAGACCTTGGAGACTAGCTTTAGGACTGCAATCTGACGGTTTCAGCAAGGCAGAGGGAATGGGGGAAGGGCAAAGCCTTCCAGAGCCGTGTTTGCTATGCTTAGGGCCCTTCAGTGGATACCACCAAAATCCAGCTTGGTGGTCCACGGGTTTTATTGGGGTTACTTACAGGAGCAGAAATGACTCCACCAAGGCCCACCCCAGCAGGGGTGACAGTTCACCAAAGCTGGGAAACCTAGAGCATACTGCACAGTCTGTAGGTGGCTCAAAAGGATGGAGAGTCCTTTCCAAATGACTATGGTCTAAACCTCCTTGGGTAGCTGGACTGGTCTGAGTCTTCAGCTCAGCTTCCTTCCTTCTGAGGAGAATTCTCAGCTCTTATTGCTTATTCTATGGGGTCAGGGGTTTGGGGAAGTTGGGGGATGTGGGGAGGTGTCTAGTGAATCTGGTCAGTTTCTGGAACTTCCTGAAGCTGTTTTAAGTTGTTTACTTCCTAGTTAAGGAGTTTCCCAGCAGGAAACTGTTACGCAACAGGTGGGCAGATGGTTATGGAACAAAATTGAAAGGGTTATAGCAGATGGTCTCTCACTCATGGACCAGGGAAGATCTCCAGGGACCTTCAATGCCTAGGGTTACCAGTCAGCTGACAGAGAGGTGGCATGCATAGGATCCTAGCTGTTGGGTCACTGAACTGTGCCTCAGTTTTCTCATCTGGAAAATTCAGAAAACTGAGATAAGAACTGGGTCTGGTAGCATAGGTCTCTAGTTCCAGCTTTAGAAACCTCAAAATTGGCCCCTAGTGACATACTTCCTCTAACAAGGCCACACCCTCTAATCCTTCCCAAACAGTTCCAAGGATTGAGCACCAAATATTCAAATATATGAGCCTGAGGAAAATATTCTCATTCAAACAACCACACTATCTCAAAAGATAAAAGGAGAGAGAGAGTTGGAAGCCAAGCAGTAGTAGTGCACACCTTTAATCCCAGCACTTGGGAGGCAGAGGCAGGTGGATCTCTGTGAGTTCGAGGCCAGCCTGGTCTATGGAGGGAGTTCTAGGACAGGCTCCAAAGCTATACAGAGAAACCTTGTCTCAAAAAACAAAACAAAAAAAGAAAAGAAAAAAAAAAGGGCTGGAGATACAGCTTCAGGGTAGAGTGCATGAGTAAGATCCTGAGTTCAGTTCCTAGTGTGCAAAAAGAAAGTAGGGGAGGGGAGGAGGATAAGGGATAAGAAAGGAAGGAAACTGAAGTAACAGTGATATCCATAGAGAGATCATCCTTATGAAAAAAAACCTCTTACGATCCAAGCCAGAAACAGCAAGTATTCTGTGTCAGATATTAGCACTGTGGTTTGCAAGGTTGTCTCGGAACCCTACACTGTATTGTGGAGGGGACAATCCTGAGCAAGACTGGACAGAATGTAGAATAAAGTATCTGTGACAACACTAGGGAAAGCAACTGCAACATTTTAGTTGTGTGGGGGGGGGGGCGCTGAAAATAGCTTGCTCAAGCCTTCGTAGATAAAAATGTAAAATGTATGCAAATGTATGTGAGTCACATAGAAACATATATCCATGGCCTCCTCACAGTCAGCACCGGATATGGAGATGTGGGGCTGTGGCCCGCAGGAAAATCCCTCTGGTGTAGCAAGAGGGCCTGAGCTGCCTGGATATCGTGGGGAGGGGTCTGTAGTGCAGCCTTCAAGGGTTTGTAGCTGATAAGCTATCCCTAGCCAGGCACGTTTTCCCTTTTTCCTGGGTTCTGTGCCTTCAGAGTGATGTGTAAGAATAAGGAATATGCTTGTCCTTTCTCTGCTCCTCAGAAAGCCTGCTTGCTCCCTCGCCCATCCCGGAACTCTATTTCTGTATAGTATGGCTAGAGATTCATCGCCCCCTCCCTTGCCATACTCCAGGTGTCGGCTTGGTCCTCCCAGCCAGGGACAGTGGGAGGGTAACAGCTGAACAGGGAGGGCTGCAAGCCACAAAGCCAGAAGCTTGGGTTAGGACTGGAGTCATGAGAGCTGAATGGTTACAGGAGGGCCTCCATGTCCTGTAGGGGCTCCTATACACAAGAGCATTTACCCTTGAGCCTCCCAGAGCTCCAGTGGCTCTGTCCTGTGCTCTTCTTAGGCAGCTGTGGAGGCTGGTGTCCACACAGACAGCTGGGCAGGCTGGATACAGGTTCCCGTATGGAACTACCCTTCAGAACTAGACCTGTGCTTGTTTAGGATGAAGAGGAGTCCTCCTCTGTGCTCTGTAGGTGCCAACAACATTGCCATCCATAGAGGTCATAGGGGAGCTTAACTCTTTGTAGATCTCTGTATTCCTGGAGTCCAAGAAGGTTTTTGCTAAGCTGTCTGCAGATGGGATGGGATAGTATAGGATATCCTGGCATAGAAAAGGTCTAATACTGGTCTTCCTTGGTGGGTTTGCTTGCTTTCTTTCCTGGGAATTCAGGACACAGGCTTTGGCTAGTCTGAGTCCCTTTTAGTCCAGTTCTGTCTCCAAGACACTTTGCCCAAGGAGATCTGTGTACCTGATCTATGGGAAAGTTGCCATGGGTCCTGTATCTTAGCCCCACTCCCCACCCCCAAGCCTTCAGTGCTGTTGAGGTCGCTGTTAGGAAGGAATTTTGTTTAAGGCTCTGTTCTCTGAGGCATCCGACCCCATCTTTCTTTAACCATATGTGATTATGCACATATGACAGGCCTCCTGCACTGAGGCTCCTGGAGAGACTGGGGGACCCCCAGGACCTCAGTGCCCCAGTTTGCATCTCTGCGTTAACGGGGCACCAGTGAGAGAAGGTCCTTCCTTAGATGCTAATGTTTGACCCTGACCCCTGCGGTCGATCTTTAACTCTCCACCCCTGGTATGAGGCAGAAACTGAGGAGCTCTAAGGTCAAGGATGTTTGAATAGATGCGGTGCTTTAAGGTTTGGTAGGAAACAATCCCCGGGTGGCCCAGCCTTCCAGAGGGGTACAGGACACCATTGACCCATTTCTGTTGCCCATGCCTTGTCTAGAGGTGGGGCCTGGCAACTGCACCAACCCTAAAATCGTGCTTAGAGATCCTGGGGTGGCAGGTGATGTCACCCCTGCGGGCCCATAAGTCTCCTTAGTCTGCAGGTTGCCAGAATTTCTGCTGAGCCCAACCGGAGGAGGAGGGGAGCCTCTGGCCCTGCGCCGCCGCCCGGAGACCCCGCGGGAGCTCTGTGCGCCGGCTGGAGGCCGTCGGTGGGGCTGCGGGCTGCTCTCACACCCCACCGGTCCTCTGCGGCTGGGGGTGGGCGCGCTGAGCCTCACGCCGATTGGCTGCCGCCTCCGCCCCCCGCCCCGGGCGCAGCGCAGCCCCGGGGAAGTTGCTAGTTGGCGCGCGGGCTGCGGGGCCGCGGCTCCCAGATCCGCAGCGGGTCCGCGGTGGCCGCAACGGCACACTGGACTCCCGGTGGCGCTCCCCCGCCCTCACTTCGGCAGCTCGGGCTTGCTCCTCCCTGCTACCTGTTTCCCTGGCGCGCCTTCCTCCACCCTGAGCTCTGCAACTTCGGCCTCCTAGTCTGGCCGCCCCTCCCGGCACCCCGCCCGCCGGCACCCTCCCTCCTTTGTTGTGCGATGAGGGTCGGGTTTCCCATCTGACCGAGGAGTCGCTGCCGCGCGGAGTCGCCGGCATGGAGCCGCTTAGCCACCGGGGCCTGCCGCGCCTCTCCTGGATCGACACCCTCTACAGCAGTACGTGTGCGCCTGGGCGAGGGGGCTAGGATGGGTGGGTGGGAGGGAGACCCTGCGCCCTCCCAGGATCCTTGAAACCCTCGGGGTCCCAGGTCCAGCCAAGCAATGGCGAGGGTTTCCCGGCGCGGTCCTCCAGGTGTGCAGCCAGCCAGGAGGAGGAGCAGCAGCGGTGTGGGGTCCTTAATGCAGACTTCAGGTAGTAGTAGGGGACCTTGAGTGAACCCGTGCCAGGGGGAATTGTGCCACCCCTCCCACCTGTTGTGTAACCCAGCACTCTAGCGCTTTGGGAGTGGGGAGCGCCCTTTTTAGGGCGCCTCCTTGGCCTTCTGTCTTGGCAGCTTTTCTCCCCACATTGAAGCAGAAAGGCCATTTTGGGAAAAAGTCTTTGGCGCTCTAATTTACTACCTCAGGGACATTCTGAAGCGTATGTGTGATTCGTGTAGATGATGGGATCAGGTTGGAAGAGACACTGTAGGTACGGATCTCTATGGGTTCATTTGGATGAAAGAGCCACCCCCTAGCTCACCAGTCTTTCTTGCCAGCCTCATCGCCACCCCCATTATCATCACTACCACCACCACCACCCCAGAAAAGCAATGAAGAAAAGAAAAAAAACCCTCCGGTACTCCACCCCCTCGTTCCCAAATCAGCTGCGATCATGTGATTGCTCTTGCACAGCCTGGGGGGATGTGTAGTTGATCACTGGGACTTACTCATAGGGGAACCATTTCTCCCCAGTCCTTGCCTTAGGTGGCAGTGCCATGCCCTTCCCCTCCCCCCTACTCATTGACATTCTGTGGTGTAGGGAGATGGTCCTTCTGGCCTCCAAAGAAGACAGTGGATTTTGCTTTTTCTTGTGAAAACGCTGGGAACCTTCCCACTCTCAGCACACCCCAGCCCTGAGGCAGGTACAGCTAGATGGTGACTGAACGTTAGATACCACAGAACAAGGACATTTTGAAGGGTTAACCTGGCTTGAATTTTTATTTTAATAGTCACATTCTAGCGGTAAGAAGAGATGATGTTTTGAGCTTGGAGATCTTGCCTTGGTGTCTCTGCATTACCCAACACCCAGCTCTGCCCTCTGTATTCCATTGGGTCTAGCCTCTGCCTTCTGCTCCCTGTGGGTTCATCCTCTGCCTTCTGCTCCCTGTGGGTCCAGCCTCTGCCCTCTGCTCCCTTTGGTTCCTGTACTTCTCATAGCGTCTCCCCAGCCTGTAACCCAAGTTTTCTACCCCTCCTCCCAGGAACTCTCCTTATAATGGTTCATTCTGCTTTGGGTTTTCAACATCAAAGAGGCAAATCTGGTTCCCCTGGGTGTCCATCCTGTCCAAACCCAGCCGGTCCATCTGCTCTTTTCCAGTAGAGGCCAGCATCACTGGGTGAAGGTCAGGGCTCACAGCTGTGTGGCGTGTGTGTACACGTGTGTCTGTGCAAATTGGGACACACATCTGTTCAGAGCCCTGATGCAGATCAGCTCCTGACTCAAAGGACGGATTAGTGACCTCTGCTTCGCTGAGCTCTTGCAAATGACAGTCATAACAATGCCTCATATTCATCTGCTGCTTACGCTCTTGGATATTTCTGGCTCTCTGCAAAAGCCATTCCTGGTTTCCTTATTTCCCGAAGCATAGACTCCTATGGAAAGCAGTTTGTGGTTTTCTCTCTATTACTAAGCTAATTCTATAACTTGGTCATCCAAACCCCAGCTCTAGCCCCAGCCTGGAGTTGAGAGGCAAAACTTCTTTGAGAATTCCTGACCAGAGGAATGCCAGAGTAGGGAGTTAGGTCAAGGGCCTCTTTGGGGGTATTCTATAAACCAATCCTCACTCCGAGAGCCTGGCACCTGAGCTGTCTAACCTGTCATAAGATCCTGGGCAGCTGGAGGGTGAGAGTGGTGGGCAGGGGCACTGACTTGATTTAGTGCGTGGTGTCCCTGCCTCACTTTTGGGAATGGTTTATTTGGGAGTCTGGAGCAGAAGGCTTCCTGGGAAGGTTCTATGCAGTCATATTTGGGCTATCAGCCATCAAGTTTTCTTTTTGACAGGAACCTAAGTTAAACAAATACCCAGGCTGTCATTTGCCTGGCAACATGGTTCTGTGGTTTCTAGGGAAGTTCCTCTGCCTCTGTAGGAAGCTTTCTGCTTACCAAGCTCACAGGCCCCCCACAAAAGCTAGGTCCAGGAAATGTAAATGGGGGCACAAATGGCAGCCACTGTGACTGCTGAGAGATGTGAAATGGTACAGTGATAGAGGCTTGGTGTGGTGAAGTTCATGTACTCATGGCCTTTCCTGGTTGTGCAGTGTGCCAAGTACGTGCTAGGTCCTTTCTACCTCCCATTCCAAACCTCACAGCCCTGGACTCTCACGGTGTGTGTGTGTGTGTTTGTGTGTGTGTGTGTGTGTGTGTGTGTGTAAACGTAAATCATTTCCTCCAAGTCACATAGCTGATAAAGGACAGACAGGAATTCAGATCATAGATCATACCCTGGCCAATGAGGAAACTCGAGTGCCTCCCAGATACGTCTGAGCTGTCTCAGGGCCCTGTGCTGTCGAGCAGTTGGGGATATCTGTCTCTTTAGTCCTCTCTTCAGATGTTTCCCTGAAGTACTCCAGCTGGGTGAGTGGTTCTGATAAGTGATAGGTGCCATGTTCTGTATCTGCACCTGGTTTTGGAGCCCATGCCAGGTTGACTGAGACTCCCTCTAAAGCTAGAGGGAGCTTTAACCACTAACTCCTTCCTCACAAACTTCTTGCTATTGGAGCCGTTGACCACTTTTTCCTGGTGGCAGCAGCTGTACCAGGAGAGTGTCCACTTTATTCCAGGTTGTGATGGTGGTAGCAGCAAATCCCCTCTGCTTGTAGTTGGAGTCCTGAATGGCTGGGTCATGGAGATTGTTAGGCACAGTGTTAGATCATGGCTGCCAATGTGATCTGGGACTGATTGGGGCAGGATTCTTGGCCCCTATAGCCTGAAGTGGCAGCCGAGGGTTGCAACCACCTCAGGTTCCCGCCTCTTGTCATTTTCTGTATGGATACAATGTTGCCAGCTCCTTCCCTAATGCTTTGTCTTGATTCTTCCCGAGCGGCTGGCATGGGTCTCTCTGTGGGCTTATCTTCTTTCTCACAATTCCTCTGTCTTTTCATCAGTCACCCTCTCCACCTTACATGGAGGTGATCTGGACTAAATTAGGTTCTGTGAGGCACAGCCCTGCAAGCAGATCTGGTCTGAGGCACATATGTACGCCAGGCAGGCTCATCTCTTAGCTCCCCTGCAGACGGGAAATCTTTAAACATGTGCTCTGGATTTGTGTAGAAGGGGCACAGGGCTGCATTCAGGTCTCTTGTGCCGTTTTAGCCTCCTTTATCCCTAGCAATTCAGTACAGATCCCAAACATACCTACCCTCCTGAGCTAAGCAGAAGCCATTCCTTTTCGGACTCCATAGGAGGCATAACATGACCAGTAGTTACAGGAAACCCACCTTATGGAATTAATGTCTCTTACTCCAATAGCATTCAAAGACTAATTAGTCTCTTGGGATATTTTCATGCCTCTTATAGACCCAGCCCGTATGCCAGGGCCTATGAGGCTATAAACTCATTTCTGATCATCTTGAGCTCACCCCAGGGTCTCATCCAAGTCCAATGTTTGCTGGGTACCTTAGGACCAAGCCACTAGCACTGAGTTTGCTCAGTAGCTCGCTCAGCCAGGCTCCATCAGACTGTTCCTGATGTTCCAGTGAACACCTGCAGATGGGTGTCCTCTGCTGAGTAGTAGTTTATTCCTCCTCAGCACCAGTCTGTATTGGTCAAGACAGTTGGAGTCTCAGAGGTAGATTAAGTCTACTAATAATAATTAAGTCATGTGTTCAATGAAAGTTTGGTGTTGTTGTTGTGACCGTTGCTGCTGTTTGGAAAAAGGAAGGAGTGGTGTTGGGAATTGGCTAGAAGATACTTCTTGGGGGTGGATGAGATGGTGGGGAGGATGTTGAGAAAATCCATTTTGCCTTTGTCATGGGGGCAGGATGGGATGCTTAGGCTGTTCTCTGAGGTGTGATATGTTTCCCGGGATGATTCTGTACCTTCCTTGTACCCACTGCTCTGTGGAGTAATGTCTCTCAGGGGTGTCATGTGGATCAGTTAGTTAATGTCCGCTAACATCTGTGAGGATGAGGTACGCTACTGAACCGTCGGACTGTCCAGCTTATCACAGGCTCATCATCAAACAGGTTCTGCGAGAGCCTTACATCTGAGGAGATGGTGAGGGAACAGATAGGAACTGAGCACTGCGCAGATGTTCTGCCCAGCAATACCCACAGAGTTCTAGGGAGTACCTAGCTAGTAGCTCATGCCTAAGCCGTCAGTAGTTTTGGGTGCTGTAAGTTTGAGAGGGAGCAAATATTTTGCCCCCTGTGTATTTTTTGGCTCCTGTAACTCCTGACTCTACCAGAAATCCCAGAACATTATCTGTCCCATTCATGAATTTCCGGGCATGTGTATTTGGTAATTGTAGCAGTGTATAGTGAATTTGGAGACCCCCCAGGGGAGTCCTGTGCTTTGCCAGGGCCTGTGATTGGAAGACTTCTCTGCTGTGTTTGTGTTGCAGCTGTTTGACTAAGCTTAAGCCTTGTGGGGGAAATCTGGAGGTAGACTTCAGAGGGCTCCAGGACAAGCCTGCTTCCTTTACCTCTGGTGAGATTCTAGGCTATGGTGGGCTAAGGTGATATGTGGGGATATTGCCCACTATGTCCTTACAGGGTCTTAGCACTTTTCTCTGAGGGTTGCATGGATCTGTGAGAAAAGCGTGCAGGCCTGTCTCCAGAGCTGTTGGAAGGAGGACAAGGTCTCATGTATCTGATATAGGCCTTGACCTCACTGTGTAACTAAAATCTTGAACTCTTGATACTCCCCCCAACACTTGGGATTATAGGTGTTATGCAGCATTGGAGATCTAAACTGGCCTTTGATGCATTTTGTACAAGCATTCTACCAAGTAAAGCTGTATCTTGAGCCAGACTAGGTTGTTTTTGGTTTTTCGAGACAGGGTTTCTCTGTTGCTTTAGAGCCTGTCCTGGTACTAGCTTTTGTAGACCAGGCTGGCCTCGAACTCACAGAGATCCACCTGCCTCTGCCTCCCGAGTGCTGGGATTAAAGGCGTGTGCCACCATCGCCCGGCTCAACCTTATATTTCTTATGGGAAGATTTAGCCATCTGGAGCTCTGAGGCCAGTGGTTGGTAGCAGGAGTCTTATGTTGGTATTGAAGCTTGGCTAAAACCTTGTTTAGATCCTAGGTATTAGTGGGTAGGAAAAAAGAAACCAGAGCAATGGGCTGACTACACAGTACCCATGGAAGCTGATGACAGATGCTAGGTCCTGCTCGGCGTTTGGAAAGAGCCCTTTGAGGTGGTACCTTAGATGGTCCTAAGACTCTTTGTGGATGGGGCAGCCAGTTCTCTGGACCCTAAATTCAGACCTGCTTTAGTTTTCCTCAGTTCTCTGCCGCTGTACGTAGTTGATATATCCTTTTATGCCCCCACCACATGCCAGAACAAGAAGAATCTGGCTTTGTGGTTTGTATAGAGAATGTCAGGGTCACCTGGCCCTTGGAGATGAGGCTAAATGGGGTGAGTTCTGTAGTGACCTAGTTGGCCAGGTCCAATCCCGTCTTCCCTGTTCTGCCTCAGTCGCATGCCTTTATGTGCCTTTAACCACATAACACGGAGATGTCACTTTGCCTCAAGTGAGCAAGGCCTGCAGAAGGAGTTGGGTACCTAGGAGAGCCTAGGATTGTTGAGGGATCTGTGGCTTTACTTAGGGCTCCCTGGGAAGGATGTGGCTGTAATTATCTTCATGGGATTGAAGGGCTGATCCTGTTAGTGTGCTGAGCTAACCCCTTCCTCCTGGGCATTGCCTCCCAGGCAGCAGTAAGGGTTTAATGGATCCAGATTACACAGCATAAAGATGCCGTGTGATTAAACTCAGTTACCTCCCTGGCTGGGGGACATCACCACACAGCACCAATTGAGTTCTTCCTTTGTGGTTACCTGGGTTGTTGGTGGCTATCCTGAGTGGTTTTTCTCTTCTTCTTTTTCTTTTTCAGTGATTCTTTCCCTTGAAGGCACAATTCTAGGAGAAAGGCTCTTTTATGATGAGTTTTGGGGGTAGGTGGGGGTGTGTTCTGTGATGGCACAAGAGAAAAACTTGTCCTTGGGTCCCTGGATGACATTGTCCAATGGAAAGAATCTGTAGTCCTGCTGGACTCAGAGAAACTAGGCTTTTCCATTTGAGAAAAATTTGTCTTCCAGTTTTTAAAAATTTGGATTATTGTTACTGAATGTATGTGTGCATGGTGGCTTGCATGCGGAGGTCAGAAAACAAGTTATGGGGTCAGTTCTCTCTTCCACATTTTATGTGGATTCTGGGGGTTCAACTCAGTTTGGTAAGCTTGTTCGACAAGCACCTTTATGCAGTGAGCCTTCTTGTTAGCCTGTTTTCTTCAGAACAACTGAAAGTGTGAGCTGGTGAGATAGCTCTGGGTAAGTGTGAGCTGGTGAGATAGCTCTGGGTAAGTGTGAGCTGGTGAGATAGCTCTGGGTAAAGTGTGAGCTGGCGAGATAGCTCTGGGTAAGTGTGAGCTGGAGATAGCTCTGGGTAAGTGTGAGCTGGTGAGATAGCTCTGGGTAAGTGTGAGCTGGTGAGATAGCTCTGGGTAAAGTGTGAGCTGGAGATAGCTCTGGGTAAGTGTGAGCTGGTGAGATAGCTCTGGGTAAGTGTGAGCTGGTGAGATAGCTCTGGGTAAAGTGTGAGCTGGTGAGATAGCTTTGGGTAAAGTGTGAGCTGGTGAGATAGCTCTGGGTAAAGTGTGAGCTGGTGAGATAGCTCTGGGTAAGTGTGAGCTGCTGAGAGATAGCTCTGGGTAAGTGTGAGCTGCTGAGAGATACCTCTGGTTAAAGTGTGAGCTGGTGAGATAGCTCTGGGTAAAGTGATTGCCTGGGATTCACATCCTCACAAGATTTGAGTGTGGTTCCACCCTGGAGGATTCAAAATTCAAGGTTAGCCTTGGCTGTATAGGGCACATGGACCACATGAAACCTTGTATCTTGGAGTTGGATGTGAGGTGTCATGCCTGTAAATCCAGCAACCGGAGACTGAGGCATGGTTTTGAGGCCAGCCTGGGCTACATAGTGAATTCCAGAGTAGTCTGGACTGAGTGAAACCCAAAGAAAAGGGTAAAGAAAATGTACAATTTAATGAGCCCTTGATGTTTTCTGTGTATTATCTAGAAAACCCCCAAACAAGTTAGTTTATCATTTCCTGATAGAGATGAGTAAATGGAGGATCTGCTGGGTGGTGGTGGTGCACGCCTTTAATCCCAACACTCAGGAGGCAGACAGGAGGATCTCCATGAGTTCTAGGCCAGCCTGGCCTACAAAGTGAGTTCCAGGCTCCAAAGCCAAAAAGAAAATGGAGGAGCTGAGAGAGTCGGTACTGGGGCAAGTATCCCAGCTTGGGCTTGACCAGATCTCAGTGTTCTGATTCCAACAACCACTCTGCTTCCTACACAGTATCAATACAGCAATGCTAGGCAGTACATGCTGTGTGCCAGCCCTTGACACAAGCATTCCACACATCACCTCTGCTCTTCTAAGCACAACACGTGTGCAGGTGCAGTTCCTCTATTTGATAGGGAGAAAGCTGGACTTAAGTGGAAAGTAGGCACGGGGCTGGACTATCAGGTTGGCCTGACCCTAAGATTGACCCTTAAAAACCTGCTCCACTTTCTACACTGGTCCCTTTCACGGCGGATCAGTGAGGGCCACAGCAGCTGCTGCGTCACTGAACTGCACAGATCTGGTTCTCTCTGACCACTGTGTCACTGTGAAGGTTTTCTTTCAGGGTGTGTGTCAGGGATAGTGCTGATGGTTGGACCTAGGGCTTTATGTGTGGTAGGCAAGTGCTATACCACTGAGCTATATCACCCCAGCCCTTCTTTACTTTTTAATTTGAGGCAGTCTCTTCCTAGGTCAACAAGACTGGCCTTGAACCTTGATCCTTCTGCCTCAGCTTCCCAGATAGCTGAGATTCTAGGCAGCACTTGAATCTTGTTTATCCACCAGCTCCTAGGGGTCCTTTATGTGCCTCACCAATTGGCTGCCTTTTCTGAGGGATGGTCCCCCCAATGGATATTTGGAGCTCCTATCCCTGCATGACCTCATTTTTGGGGTTATTGGCAAGAAATGGTACTTGGTAATGAGAGGGGCAAAGTGGGAGAGGGAGAGAGAGACTGACCATGACTCTATCTAGGCTTTGGAGGTGGGGATGGGATGTACTTGAGGCCTTGTTTACAGAGCACTTGGAGCTAGGGGTAAAGAAGTGGGAACTGGAAGAGAGGACTTGGCAGTGCCAGAGTGTGCTGGCCCTGCTCTTGGACCTTTTAAAATTCACCTCCACAGTTCCAGAAGGAGAATAAAGAGCCCTCAGCCATAAATCAGGCCACTGAGCACCAAGGTCCTTTACCCAGGCCCAGGGCTGATGTCTGAACTTGCCCAGTGCAGCATGTTAATTTTGGGTGATGTGACGAGGGGTAGTAGCCTCCAGCTCTACAACCATGGAGGTCCCCGAGTCCAGGGAGCCCCTTATTGTGGGGGCAGTCCTCAGGGAAAGGCTGAGCCTGGTGACTCAGACCTTTGTATACCCCCCTTTGGCTGGGGCCAAAAAAGCCTAAATAAGACTGAAGGCGTCCTTTCGCAAAGGGTTTGTGTGTGGTGCGCAGAGGAAAGAAAGCCCAAGCAGGGATCAAACACGGAGGGCGGAAGCGCATCATACGCACACGCACGTGGATTGGGGAAAGCTCTCCCATTCCATTCCTTCTTCCTGTTGGTGTTCAGAATTTCAAGGACAGCTCACATCCTGTATTGACTCAGCAGTATTTTTTTAGGAACCTCTGCTTGTGGTGTAGGGATATAGGGACCCCTGTATCTCGTCACATGTTTTCCTGTGGGAACACATGCAATTCCAGCTGCTTTGAAGGCCTCTCTCCCTCCTGACTCCACTTCTCCCACCACTCTGAAGCTGCCTCCTTCTGTGGTCCTGCTCCGTTCCAGCCTCCTTGCCCTTCCCCCTTGATTCTAGAATGTAGCCAGCACAGAGGCTCAGCCTTGCCAAGTTCCCTCCTCCTCTAGGTCCCTCACTTACCCAGAGCTTTCTTCTGTTCTTCCTGCCCTTCCCCTCCGCCCTCTTCACTTTCCTTCAAGGGAGCAGTGTCTCTCTGGGAAGACCCCCCCAACATAAGGTTACCAACTCCAAAAGTGATTTGAGGTCAGGGGAGCAGATCTTGGTGATGACATCCCAAGCCTCCAAAATACGCCCCCTCTCTGTGTAGTCGGAAACAGTGATTTGGTGGGAGCGGAGCAGGCTTGGGGAATACCCACTGATTGAGAATCTTGAGGCAGAGGCTGTTGTTCATTCTGCGTCAGGAGAGAAGAACCAGGGAGTTATGGGGAAGTCCAGAATATAGCATTAAAAGGAATTTGGTCATGGGTGACCTTACCAAAGAAATGAACATTACACCCTTGTGATTATTTTAAGCATTTAAGGACGATTGGTTTAAAAGAAAAAGGTATTTTATTTGTGTGTTGTATGTGAGGGTGCACATATTCCATCATGTGTGTGTGTGGTGGGGTGGGGTGTCTGTCCTCATCTTCCACCCTGTTTGAGGCAGGGTCTTTCCTTGGTGCCACTGTGCTACATACTGTAGACTAGCTGGCCCATACTGCAGGATAGTGGGCCCAAGAGCTGCTGTTTTTCTGTTTCTCCCCTGTGCATCTCACTCTAGGAGTGCTAGTTTGTAATTCTATACAAACATCAGCCGCTGTGTTCAACCTTTACATGGGCTCCAGTACTCTGAACCCATGTCATCAGGCTGGCAGGACAAGTACCATTCTTATATTTAATAAAATCTAGGTGCCAGATAAGTGACTTGCCAGCCGTGTGGCAAAAGCCATCACCTAAAACATCTGGTTTGCTCTGTGAGCCTGTGCATTCACAGAAAGCAAAAGTGTTGGTCGTGACCTCCAGTGTCTAAAACAAAATAGAGGTGCTGATGTTAAGGGGCTCTTTTAGCTGGGAGAGAACTCAGCAGACTGCATCATCACTGTACGGCTGCTGTGTGTTTTGCCACATCACAGACTAATATTTTTCTTCCATTTGATTTATTGTCTAAGATATAACTTAGAAAACAAGGGAGAAATGCAGCATTTGAAATAAAGGTTAACTTATAAATAAACCTACTGAAAACTAAACAGAATTACTAGTTTTTGTTTCTTGTTGCTGTTCTTGGAAGGTTCTGGTTTTGAGCCCTCTTGGTTTTTTGTTAAAGGGGAGATGGAGGATAGGGAGATCTTAAAGGCATACTGGTTCTAAGTGGGGTCTTTCCCCCTTACAAATGGGGAAGATTAATTTTCTTAACTTGTGACTAGGTTTAACCATGCATGGTGACTCGCAAGCAGCTGCTAGCCAAACACCTCCATCTACCCACAGATGGAGGCCCAGTGTTTCCTGTAGTGGCAACAGGGAGGGAAAGGGATGGTTTTCCCGAGGACCCTTCTGTTTCTCTAGAGCAGTGCTTCTTCTCCTTCCTAAGGCTGTGACCCTTTAGTGCAGTTCCTCCTGTTGTGGGGACCTCAACCACAAAATTGTATCATTGTTACTTCGTAACTGTAGTTTTGCTACTGTTGTGAACCGTAATGTAAATACCTGATATGTAGGATAACTGATAAGTGATTTCCCCATATGGATCATGGCGCACAGGTTAAGAACCGCTGCTCTGGATTCTAGGTAAGTGAAAATAATAACCCTTGGATTGCCGTGGTGGTATACACTTGTAATCCTAGCATAGGGAGGGAGATGGCCATGAGTTTAAGGCTAGTTTGGATTGTATCGTGGGTACCGGATGCATAGGGAGACCCTGTCTTAGGTACCTTCTAGCCCCCCACCCCCACGCACTCTCACATTCTTGATCTCTTTTCATCCTCACAGCGCATCAGTCAGCCTGTCTTTACTGTGACAAAATACTTTACAGAAATACCTGTGTGGGTGTGGTGTACACATGTGTGTGGCCCAGAGGTTGATGGTTGATACTGGGAACTCCAGCTTGTTTTTTCAGAGGGTGCTGGATAAGTGACTTAAATCCATGGGCTGCAAAGCCATTACATAAAGTGTACATTTGCTTCATGACCACCAGGCTGGTCTTGAACTCACAGAGATCTGCCTACCTCCTGACTGCTGGTATTAAAAACATGCACCACATGTGTGGTGAGACAGGGTCTCTTAATGAACCTGGCAGTCACAGATTGGGTAGATAGGCTGGCTCCAGGCCCCAGGGATCCTCTTGTTTCTGCTCCCCAGTGCTAGGATCACATGTGCACACCACCGCCCTCGACTTTCTATGTGGATGTTGGAGATCTGGACTCAGGTCCTCATGCTTACACAGCAAGTTCCCCAGTTCTACATAAACACCTTCAAAAAGACTTATTTTTATTTTGCTCATGGTTTCAGAGCTTTAGTCCACTGGTCACTTGACCTCATGTTTCTGGGCCTGTGGGAGGCAGAGTACCACAGTAAAAGAATATGGCAGGGGAAGCTGAAATGAGACACACCCTTCAAAGACATGCTTCTGGTGACCTACCTCCTGCTGAACCATCTCCCAATAATGCCATCAAATTTTGAATCCATCAGTGGATTAATCTACTCTTGAATTTAGAGTCCTCATGATCCAGTCACCTCCAAGAAGTCTGTCAGCTAGCCACCCAACAAACCTTTATTCAACATGTGCATCTGAGAGATGCTTCATACCCGAGCCCTAACACAGTGAGCCTATGGAAGTTTGTTACCCATGTTTTAAGTATTAAAAGGGGGCTGGCATCGTAATTAGCCACTGCTGATGACTTTTGCTTTGGGGGCACTCCCTTTAGGGGGCACACAGTCTCCGTCCTTCCTAAGTGTCTGCAATTCAGAGATCTCATCTTTATGAAGGCCTCTGTCTAGACAAAATGCTATGTCCCCCCCCCGTCCCCCTATGATAGGCCAAGTAGGGTGTTAATGGAGCAAAAATGGTGTTAATTTTATAGTGCATCATTGAGAGGGTTAATGAGAGACCATCTGGTCCACTACCCAGCTGTCTAGAGCAGCCCTTTCCCCTGGTTCAGGCTGACAAGCGTTTTGCAGACCCCGAGGCGTCTCCTGAGTTAACGTTCCCTGACTTGGAGGTTTGAGGGTGTCCACTGTGGTGTGCAGTAGGAGCTGTGCGCTATCCCTGGTCCAGAACCTTCAGTGAGTGGAAACAAAGCTGATTTCTTTCTGTAGCTCTGGGAGAAAGGAACACAAGTTTGCGTTCAGAGCTGTGTGTGGCCTGAGGACCGTGAGGTGCCTGCAAGCATCTTTAACCCTGCCACCAAGGCCTCGGCCTCACTCCTTTCCAGTTGGGAGTGCATTTGTAGATTCAACCAACGGCAGATTGCAGTTATTCAGGGGAAAATGCATATATTGAGCACACACTGACTTTTTTTTTCTTGTCACAATTCCCTAAGCTAAAGAAGGAATAATGAAGTTAGCTCTATCCATCTGCCTCTCTTTCTCTCAGAATATTCAGTGGGGCCATTCTGTTCCCACCATAACTGGTCCAAACTGCCTTTATGTCCCCCCCCCCCATGCCTAGAGATCCCGGGTTATCTACACTGATTCCCCACCATCTTGGCACACTCCCCATGCAGTGGCCATGGAGACACTGCACTATCCCACAGCAAACCCGTGCTTCTAGAGAAACTCCTCAGTGTCCTGCCTCACCTCAGTCACCACTACCTCCAGGAAGCCCTCCTGGCTTGACTGTAATACTCATCCTAGGATGACAACTGCTTGCTTTGAGCCATACCATTTAGCACTTCCTTATCTGCTGTCTTACAGTGCTGTGGTGGTTGATGTCAGTTACTGGTTCTTCATCATTGAGAGTGACAAAGGCTGTATTTGTAGGATGCTAGACACTGTTCTCCGCTCTTTACCGACAATGTACCGTTTAATTTCGCTTGTCCACCAAAGTCCCAATTGTTCCTGGTCTTTTTTAATGGAGGAGTTCTATGTGCCCATATCTGTCTGGGGGCATCCATTCTGCAGGTTCCCAGAGTCTGGGGCTTTCTGGAGAACCTTAGTCAGTGTTTAGGAAGGTCCTCCACTTTTCCAGACAGATTTGGACATCAGGACACTTTAACTATTTAACTCACTCTTTCCTTCTGTCTTCTTCCCTTTCCTCTATCCATCCTAGGATCTGTGGCTGAGCCACAAATTCATGACATGAGACAGATGAACAGGTGCAAAGTGGCTTTAATTCAGTGCCTATGCAATGAGTCCTGCAGAATATGATATCAGAATGCTCAGATGGCTGCGGTGTGCACATATGGTCCTCTGTCTGTGGCTTCTACATCCGGGGATTCAAACATTCAGCAGAATGGCCATTTCACAATATCTATGTTCTATGTACTGTAATGACCGTTTGGAGGATGTAGGGCAGAGGCTGAACCTAGGGTCTTGAGAATACAGAACATGAATTGCTGAGCTACAGTCTAGCCCCTCCTTGTGTCTTATTTACTTTGTGTAGTACTTGGGATGAAACCTGGGGCCTTGAGAAGGCCCTGTGTGGTCAAACTGTAACTACCTCGTATGCCATTTTATACAAAGCATTTCAGCATCCAGGGGTTTTGAGATCCCTGCCCCCACATCAGTACAGATTCCTGAGCTTCATAAAGGAGTAAAGGCCTGGGGCTTCTGGGGATGATGACAGTACAAACTGTGGGAGGGGTGGGGGTAGGGCTAGTGAGCCCAGGATCTTTTGTCATGCGTTAGACATCTGATGGTAGTGGCTGTCTGGCCCAGTCCTCCTCCTGTCACAGACACTTCACTAACAGATTTCCATTGTAGATGTAAATGTATTTTAAAATGACAATTTATCAGAGCCGTTTCCTTATCTGCGTTGTCTTAGAGTAACTAGATCAAAACATGACAGAGAAGGAGCCAGCCCAAATTCATTCCCTGGGCCCCCCCTGGAGGAAGGAGAGAACTGGCTCCTGCAGGCTCCCTCTGACCTTAACATGCTGGTTATGACCCAGGATGCACCACTGCTTGTGAGTGTGCACATATAATAAATAAATGTAGTTAAAAATGTAAAAAGAAAATTTGACACCCCCCAATTTGGGGTGGCATATTCTTGGTCTCCGACAGTCATATTTTGGGAAGGGTGCCCTGAGCTGAGCAGGTGGGAGGTTTGGGAATGCTTTGTGATTGTTTGGGGGTCGGGTAAAAAGAAGACGCATGCCGGAGGCTGAGATGTGTTTTTCTAGCACAGGAGCGTCCAAGAGAATTGTGAGCAAGGAGGATGCGAAGAGGAGGGCGAGAGCTGGGTCCCAGGAGGGCAGAGGGCAACTGGGAAAGACTGCAGAGCCCAATCATGACCCTCTTTTTGTCCTGGCTGTGACTCGGTGTTGGCCTTAACCGAAGCTCTGAATCACCTGCGTGTCTGTGAACATGAACGTTCTTACTGTACCTGCACAGTTAGCCTCCTGGTCTGCATTTGTAAGGAGCTCCCAGTGATGCCTCTGATGCCCGCCTGCGTGAGAAGGACCTCGACCCCAGTACCCATGCCAGCACTCATTCAGCCAGTGACTGCCCTTTACCTCCCAGCTCCCCGATTCCCATAGGCTAGGATCTCAGTTCCTCGGAGTGACATAGGAGCCCAGCTCCTTTGCTTCTTGGACTGGAGATACTCATCTTGGCACAGCCTTTCCTGGTACCCCATCCACAGTAGAGACCTCTCACCTCCTGGTTCAGACCCCACCGTGCATCTGTGCAAATTCTGCTCTTTTGCCTGTAGGCCTGTCTTTGGACCTTTCTGTGCCAGGCCAAGGTGAGGCTGAAGGTCGCCTTAGCAGTAATTACTGGTGGAATGGGGTCTAGACCTAGAAGTTTCTGGAACCTTTCCCCATCCCTCCTCACAGTCAGCCACAGACCTTGGGCTTGCAGGGAGAGGTGAAATCAGGTGACTCAGTTGTCTTGCTTTGAACATTTGTCGTTCTCGACACCTTTGAGTAAAAATAGAGTGGAGAATGACTGAAGTGAAGTGCTGCCGCGGGGTCCTGGAGAGCAGAGGTGGAGAGGTGGGGCCTCCTGGGGAAGGTGTGAAGGTGACCTGAGCCAGAGGGGGCCTTCTGAGCCGGTGCCAGGAGGTGGGCCTGCCTTGGTCTAAGGCTCTAGAGCAGAGCTGTACTTGCTGGCGTTTTCTGTCTTCACTGTGGACCGGAGCAGGGCTGTATCCACTGTGGAATGGTTTCAGGGCTTGCTGTAGGAATTCCTCTGGGGCTTCCTGAGTTTTCTTTTGAAATTTCTGCCGTCAAGTCCTGGCGTTACAGGGATGGTCTCAGAAGGGCTGTGACCACCACCCAGGCTACCCCACTACTGAAGGTTTCCTGATAGTCTAGTTTTGGGGACCGGTAGCACCCTCTCTCCATGTAGTTGGGCAGGCTGGGGCACAGTTCTTTGCCTGTGCCCTCCTCTGGAAAGGGCAGATGCTGCTGATTCCCTCAGCCTGGGCCCTGGAGGGACTGTTTCCTCCACTGTTCCCTCCACCTATAAAATGGCCAGGGAGGGAAGGAAACATGTCTGCTTGGCACTTTATCCTTTATCAAGTCCAGGAAAGGGTTGCTGACGTTTTTAGCAAATAAAAGTAGAAGATGCTTTCAAGTTTGAGGCCTGCGTAGACCATGTAGAGCCTTTAAGCCAGTGTGGGCAATTTATTGAGACACTGGAAGGGGGAGGAGAGAGAAGAGGAAAAAAGAAGAAGGAAGAGAGGGGAAGGGAAGAGAGGAGGAGAGGGGAGAGTAGAGGAGGGGAGAGGAGAGGGGAGGAGAGGGGAGGGGAGGGGAGGGGAGGGGAGAGGAGAGGGGCTGGTATGTAGTTCCTTGGTAGAGAACTTGCCCAGTATTTGCAAGGCACTGCCTTGAATTATCAGCATTGCAGGATGTTATGATCCAGCCATTCTGCAGGCTGAAGCAGGAGGGTCCCATGAGCCCAGGAGTTCTAGACCAGCCTTGGCAACATAACAAGACTCCCTTCACCCAGACAACAGTAGCAGTAGCAGCTACCAGACAAAACCCCCAACCCAGAAAACAAGCCAGTTAGAATTTTAGATCATTAATGTGTTTGCTATTGTTTTGTTTTTTGTCAGTTTAATACAAAATGTTTTGCCACAGCAATAGGAAGCAAGCTTAAGCCGGGCAGTGGTGGTGCACACGTTTAATCCCAGCACTCGGGAGGCAGAGTCAGGTGGATCTCTGTGAATTTGATGCCAACCTGGTCTACAAAGCGAGTTCCAAGACAGCTAGGACTGTTACACAGAGAAACCCTGTCTCAAAAAAAAAAAAAAAAAAAAAGGGAAGCAAGCTAAGACAGTAATGAAGAAGTTAAATATATTATACCATGTAAAATGTGGGACATGTATATACTCTTAAAACCTATTTGTTTTTTTATCCAAAATTTATATTTAGGTGGGTCCTCACTTTCATTTTTCTTTTTCTTTTTTTTTAAACTTTATTTTATGTGCATTGGTGTGAAGGTGTCAGATTCCCTGGAACTGGAATTACAGACAGGTGTGACTGACATGTAGGTGCTGGGAATTGAACCCAGGTCCTCTGGAAGAGCAGTCAGTGCTCTTAACCACTGAGCCATCTCTCCAGCCCTCATTTTTCTTTTTAAAAGAAACCACTATGTAGCCTTGACTGGCCTGGAACTTGCTATGTAGATCTGGTTGGCGTTGAACTCAGAAACGTGCCTGCCTCTGCCTCCTGCCTCCTGAGTGCTGGGATTAAAGGGTGCACTACTGTGCCGTGGTATATCGTGTTTAATCTGCTATCCCTACCATTGTGTGGGATATAACACTTTTCGAGGATCTCTCTTCTATGTTCTACTCTCCCCTTATGCCCAGAGACCAAGCTGATTAAAAAAAAAAAAAGTTCTGGGAGTTGTCATAGAAATATTGAGATTGTTTTTGTAGAGTTGACACAAAAATAATGATGGGATTTCTGGAAAAATGCCAGTGAAATTGCTGAGCAATTTAGCACTTGCTGTGGGCCCCACATGGTTCCTGGGACTTTTTAAGTGTGAATGCCTTTATTTACAACAGACCCATGAAAGAGAAAAGTAAGCAATCCTGTTTTTTTGTTTTTGTTTTCCAAGACCGGGTTTCTCTATGTTATATAGCCCTGGCTGTCCTGGAACTCACTTTGTAGACCAGTCTGGCCTCAAACTCACAGAGATCCGCTTGCTTCTGCCTCTGGAGTGCTGGGACTAAAGGTGTATGCCACCATCGTCCCAGCTGCAATTCCTGTTCTTGTTCTTTTCTCTCTTTCTTTGGTGTATGGTACTGGGGCTTGAACCTAGGGCCTGGGGCCTCTACTGTGCTACCACTGAGCTACACCCCCAGTCCTGTGTTCATGCTCTTAACCAGGATTCTGTCTTGTTTACCCAACTGCAGGAGTTTAAAGACTTAACATTGTTTTCCAAGGTCAAGGATGAGGAAACCTATGGGGAGGGCTTTGGAGAGCAGGTAATAGACAGCAAGCTCCCAGAAGGAGTCGTGATTTACTGCCTGGGTTCCCTTTGGTCTTTACATGGTTTAAGAACAGCAACATGGGAGATTACATTTTCCTGCCTATCACCCATGGCTGTTGCGAACACACCTGCTGTATGTTAGCCCGTCCCAGGTGCAGTAAATTCAGCAGCTCCCTGAGTGTTTACTGAGAGTATCCCTGAAGTGAGGCTCCCCAACAGGCTGACCTCAGGCTTCTCTGAAATCCGTGCTGGCAAGTCCTCTTGTTTGCTCCACTTCAGACTTACTAATTCACAAAGATTGGTGCCACTATGTCTTCCTTCTAGAGACTCAGTAATTCTCCAAGGCAAATATTTCTCTCTTTAAGAAATGAGTTGTAGGGGCTGAAGAGATGGCTCAGTGGTTAAGAGCACTGGTTGCTCTTGTACAGGACCAAGGTTCAGTTCCCAGCACCCACATCATGGCTCACGGCCATCTACAACTCCAGTCCAAGGGATCCGATGTCCTCTTCTGGCTTCTGTGAGCACTGCATGCACATGATATACAGACATACGTGCAGGCAAATTTTTAAAACTTAAAAAAAATGAGATATAGCTGGGAATGGTGGCACACACCTTCAGTACCAGCACTTGGGAGGCAGAGGCAGGTGGATCTCTGAGTTCGAGGCCAGCCTCATCTACAGAGTGAGTTCCAGGACAGCCAGGGCTACACAGAGAAACACTGTCTCAAACAAAACAAACAAAATCAAAGTGTGGGGAGGGGGAAAATAAGCTGTATAGACCAGGGCAGAGATGGAGGACGGTACTCAGGTATTAGCTGTATAGACAAGGGCAGAGATGAAGGACGGTACTCAGGTATTAGCTGTATAGACAAGGGCAGAGATGAAGGACGGTACCCAGGTATTAGCTGTATAGACAAGGGCAGAGATGAAGGACGGTACTCAGGTATTAGCTGTATAGACAAGAGCAGAGATGAAGGACGGTACTCAGGTATTAGCTGTATAGACAAGGGCAGAGATGAAGGACGGTACTCAGGTATTAGCTGTATAGACAAGGGCAGAGATGAAGGACGGTACTCAGGTATTAGCTGTATAGACAAGGGCAGAGATGAAGGTTGGTACCCAGGTATTAGCTGTATAGACAAGGGCAGAGATGAAGGACGGTACTCAGGTATTAGCTGTATAGACAAGGGCAGAGATGAAGGACGGTACTCAGGTATTAGCTGTATAGACAAGGGCAGAGATGAAGGACGGTACTCAGGTATTAGCTGTATAGACAAGGGCAGAGATGAAGGTTGGTACCCAGGTATTAGCTGTATAGACAAGGGCAGAGATGAAGGACGGTACTCAGGTATTAGCTGTATAGACAAGGGCAGAGGTGGAGGATGGTACTCAGGTATTAGCTGTATAGACAAGGGCAGAGATGAAGGACGGTACTCAGGTATTAGCTGTATAGACAAGGGCAGAGATGAAGGATGGTACTCAGGTATTAGCTGTATAGACAAGGGCAGAGATGAAGGATGGTACTCAGGCATTAGATCCCCCCCAAAATGAAGTACATGTATAGAGTGATTGAAGATTAGGAAAATCTAGAGTCCTAGGGTATCACTGTCAGCCCTGGTTGCCCTGAAGCCCAGATTCCTCTCCTCTCCCACCTCAGGCCTTCCTAACTCAGCCTCTTAGCTCCTTTCTGCTCCCAGTCCCTTCCATCCTCATTTCTCCCTGTCCCTCTCCCTGGTCCACTCACCAGGAGACCAGGTTCTTGCCCGGTTATTCGCTGCCTCATCATGGGAGTGAGCAGGAGGCAAGTGGCACGGTTAGATGGAAGTTTGAGAACTTCTAAGGACTGTGAGCACTGTGGCCAGCATGAGGGCAGGGTCTGGCTTCCAGAGCTGGACATGGAGGCAGTGAGGTCAGAGCTTCCAGGAAGGGACCGTAACATTCAATGGATCCACAGCCTGGGGGGGATCCCAGGGAGGAAAGGTGAAGAGAACAGGATGTGGGTCCAGGAAGCCAGCCTGTGTCTAGATGAAAGCCATGCCGAACTTCTTCCCATCACCATGCTGGTATAAGGGACGTAAATACCCACCTCCGTGTGTCCTGGTCTGTGTGGAAACCAGCCAAGACGATGACTGCACTGGTGTTAACTGCACTGTTTTATTCCACAGCAAGGGATCGTTGGCATTAGTGATGTCTGCTGGCTAGGTGCTCAGCTCCAGTGAATCTTAAACATCCTCATTTCTATTCTGGTGCCTCTAAGCCTCCAAAGGATTGTAGGTAAATGAAAGAGAAATCACACAGCTGCAAAGCCTAAATTTAAATCCCTACTCTCCCACTTAATGTCCAAGTAGCAGCATAAAGCAGGTTAGACTGGTGGTCTCTCCCTCCCCTTCCCTCTCTCTTCCATTTCTCCCTATCCCCCCCTTTTCTCTCCCCTATCCTCTCTTCCTCCTTCTCTCCCCTTTCTCTCCTTCCCTCTCTCCCCCCTCTCATCATCTCTTCCTTTCCCTCCCTCCCTCCCTCCCTCCCTCCCTCCCTCCCTCCCTCCCTCCCTCCCTCCCTCTCTGTCTCTCTTACAATCTCACAGAGGGTGCCTTGCCTCTACTCTCTTGAGTGCTGAAATTAAAGGTGTGCACCACTAGCTGGGTGGTGGCGCACACCTTCAATCCCAGCACTCAGGAGGCAGAGGAAGATAGATCTCTGTGAGTCTGAGGCCAACCTGGTCTGCAGAGTGAGCTTCAGGACAGCCAGAGCTACACAGCACAGTGAAACCCTGTCTTTGAAAAACCAGACAAACAAACAAAAAATGTGTGCACCACTATGCCCAGCCCAAGCAAGTCTATTTTATGACCCTCTCTCATCAGTAAAATGAACCTCACAAGGCTGGAGTTTCAGAGGATTGGACAGTACTAGCTGGTGACACAGGGTAGTTGGAGGACCCAGTGGGTGTCCTCAACTCAGTTTTTAAAAAGCCTTGATGTCTGGATTGTTGGGGCTTCTGAAAAACCTAGGTGAAGTGCTAGACAGGTGAGCTTTGTGGACCTCAGTTCTGTGTCCTTGGTTGGGTCTGTAGAAAGCTGGGGCACAGCCACCTCCTGCAGTCTTCTCTCAGCAGCAACACCCCCTGGAGGCTACAAAGTAAACAACAGTTCCGTTAAGCAGCAGTGTGTCTTCACTTGAAGAGCTTGTTAAAGCGTCAGGATTTACAGAGTGGGTTCTGTCTGTCCTTTGCTGTTTCAGTGGGGAAGGGTAACTTACTGGCCGGGCTGTGGGCTCCACAGGGCAGCTGTTGTCCCAATCATCTGCCCACCTACCCCAGGAGTCTGGTTGGTGTTCACACCCTGTGTGTTGGCTATGTAAACTTGATATCAGTTTGGTTCTCTGACATACCTGCAGCTTCTGCGATAGTGTCTGAGACACAAGAATTACATCAAGAGGGAGAAAGATAAGGGTGTGAGGTAGAGAAGGTGGGTGATTCTGCATTCAGTATTTTCCTTAGAGCCAGAGAGGTGTGGATATATGCCCTTTCTCGGTTCTACAAGATCAAGGTTGACATCAGCGGGGCTGGTTCCTTCTGAGAGTTGAGAATCTTTACTACCTTCCTTTTTCAGTTGCTGAATGTCTTTATAGACAGCCACCAAAATGTGGTGTCTTTGTCTTCTCCACCTTTCTCTCTGCATCTGTTAGGATTTCTTTTGTGTAGAAAGATTCCAGGCACATTGGAGTAAAGGCTGCCTGTAGCACAATTAATAAAAACCCAGAGATAGAACTTGGGGTTCAACCTGAAGGTCAGAAAAGCAAAACAGCCAGCCACTGGCTCTTTCTTTTACTTCAGTCTGAAATGGTGATCCTGCCTCCAGGAATCTCAGAATGAGACCGTGTCTGAGAGCTGTCTCCTCCTGTCTTATATTCCTCTGGGCTGGGATCAAAGTGTACACCACTGCCGGGCGGTGGTGGCACATGCCTAAAGGTACTCCCAGCACTCAGGAGGCAGAGGCAGGAAGATCTCTGTGAGTTCGAGGCCAGCCTGGTCTACAAGAGCTAGTTCCAGGACAGGCTCCAAAACCACAGAGAAACCCTGTCTCGAAAAACAAACAAAATAAAAAAGGCGTGCACCTGGGTTCTATGGCAAACAGGGGTGGCTTCTGGGATTGAAGGTCCCCCTGCCTGGTCTGTAAGGCTGACCAGTGGGGGTGTTTTACTCTCTGATCTTCAGGCAAGCTTTATTTATTAAAATACAAATGAAATATCACTACAGCTGCCCACAGGACTTCATGTCAATTTTGTTGCCAATAAAAAGTTCCTGTTTCGCTGGATGGTGCTAGTGCATGCCTTTAATCCCAGCACTCAGAAGGCAGAGGCAGGAATATGAGGCTAGCATGGCCTACAGAGCGAGTTCCAGGACAGCCAGGGATACACAGAAAAACTGTCTTGAAAAATAAAACCAATTTTTTAAAAAAAAAATAAGATTTTTTTTTAGGTTTGTCTTTGTTTTTGCCTATAGTTCTGAATTATTCATTGTCAAAGCTGCCTAGAATTCTGTAGTAGAAATGAACTACAGCTTGTTTAGTGCTAATAATGTTATTCCCACCAATATGTGTATATTTAATATATTCATATTTAATATGAATGGAGCAGGCTTTACAAAACAGCACCTCCCCATAGCAAGTAAGATATTTTGCAGAGTTCAGCGATGGAGCCAGAACCATACAAAGAGAAATTCCTTTACAATCTGTTCCAAGAAGCGACTACCGGATTGATTATGCAGCCCACTAACGAGCCGACCTGCTGTTTGAAAGAGCTGAAGTCTGATGCACCCGTGGCGTATCATGTGTCTGCCTCGGTGGCTCTGTGGTTCCCTGCTTGGCAGGTGAGCCGGGCCATGGTCCTGCTGGTCTCACCAGCTGTCTGTCTGCACACCCACTGAGGCGAGACCACATGTCTGCAGGTTTTCATCCTCCATCTGTCGCCAGTGGCTTCTCACTGTTCCTACGGAGTCCGTCCTAGTTGTGGCCTTGTCCTTGTAGCTGCTGTAACCTCAGAGAGCACATACATGCATACACTCCCCTCTCTCCCCAGACACACTCGCTGTGTGTGCTGTGGCGGTACTGACTTAGCTTATAAGAGCGAGGATCGCACCTGGAGCCAGACTGCCTGAGGTTCTAACTTGGCTGCTCAGTGGCTGTGTGACTCCGAGGAGATAACTGATCGCTCTGCTCCAGTTCCTTCATCTCCATAAGATGGGAAGAGTAATTATGCCCATGGGACTGTATATGGGTGAAGTGGGCTCGGTTGTGTCTGTCTGAAGTGTTGTCATTTTGAGTCTGCCTTGGCACCAGAACCTGAAATTATTCTTTTTACTAGGTATCTCTGGACACAGTGGCTTCCTTGGCAAGAGGTTAAAAGTCAAATGCCTGGTGGAGGTGGGGAGAAAAGCAGATTCTGCATTCAGGCTGCTGCAGTGGGTTTCCGGGTCTAAGTTCACTGCCTGGCTGTGATGAGCAAGTTGCCTTGACTTCTTGCAAAGTGAGGTGATGGGGAAGCGGGGCGAATAATCCTTAAGAGGGTGGAGTGCGATAGTTCACATAAAGCGTCTGCTTCCACAGTTTACCCAGGCAGAGTCAGGGGAGATGGAAAAGAGAAGGAAAAGGACACTGACCCTGTGTGTAGGGAGGGAGCAGCCACTTGGCCAACATGATTTCCTTAGTAAAGATTCAGTTCTCAGAGCCGTCCCCTTGAGTGGAGGCCTGGGCTCTTTCCCACTGGCCTCTGCTCCTCAGACACACAGCCTCTTTGCAGGCAAGTGACAGCTGTCTGCATTTAGATCCGCACAGGGTTCAGTGAGGATCCTGTAAGTGGAGTTGAACCAGAGGTCATCCCATCGCCCGGCATGCTGTGCCCCACAGTGGGGCACCTTTCCTCCCCACCATGCCAGTATTCTGGCTGTCCCTGCCCTCTGTTCCAGTTACAACCATAGATGGAGTGGAAGACAGTCTGTCTGCACACGTTGGTCCTCGTTTGTCCCCAGCTTCCATTGCTAGCCACAGCTGCCCATCCTTTGCTCTTCCTTGGTTCTCATGACCCCCTTAAACCAGATTCTGCTTAGTTCTCTTTGCTTACAACCTTTAAGACCCCCTCTTTTGGGAGAGTCAGGCACAGTAGTAACATGCCTGCAATTCCAGCCTTTGGGAGTTAGGGAGGTCAGAGGTTCAGAGTCATTCTTGACTACAGAGCTGGTTCAAGGCCAGCCTGAGCTACCCGAGACCCTGTCTCAAAAAATAGGGGAGAAAAAAGCCATGAACCATTTCATGGCTCTCTGTTGCTCTGTGGGTATCTGGCACTGTCTTCTGAGCTTCATGAGTGTGGTCTACTGTTCTGTCTTCTCCCGCCTGGTCACTCACCCTACCGCTGACATTTATACCTCAGTGTTCCCCAAATTCTGCACATCACCTTCCCTTGTTGGTTGTTGTGGGAGGGCCTAGCCCAGTGTGGGCAGTGCAGCCCCTGGGTAGTGGTCCTGGGAGGTATAAGAAAGGAGCCTGAACATGAGAACCTGGATGTGAGCCTGGGAGCGGTTTTCCTTGTGGTCCCTGCCTTTGCTTCCTGCCCTGCCTTTTTCCTCAGCGATCCACTGTGATCAGGACGTATAAGCCAAATAAATCCTTTCCTCCCCAAGTTGTTTTTGGTAATGATGTTTATCTCGGCAGTAGAAGCCAAACTAAGACACATAGGAACTGAGGATGAAAAGAGCCACTGCCCATTTGAAGCACCCAATACATGTATTTGGTTTCTGTCCATCATGAGCGCAGGGGTTGAGTCTGCTTTGCTTCCCGGCTTTGTTTCTATTCTCTAGCGCCTCTCCACCCTGGCACCCCGAGTGCACGTTGGACATCTGCCAGTGGAATCCAGAAAGACCCTTCCTCCTTTGGGAGAAGTAGGTCTTAGATCCTTTGCCCATTTTTCACTTGGGTTGTGTGTCTTTTTTTTTTCTTTTGAATTGTGAGATTTATTTAGATGTTCTAGATTCAAAGCTCTTGGCAGATGAATAGTTTGTAGATATTTTCGTTCTGTGGATGACCTTTTCACTTTTTGCTTGTTTTTGTTTTTGTTTTTTTGAGGCAGGGTTTCTCTGTGTAGCTTTGGAGCCTGTCCTGGACCTTACTTTGTAGTCTGGGCTGGCCTCAAACTCACAGAGATTCACCTGCCTCTGCCTCCCAAGTGCTGGGATTAAAGGCATGTACCACCACCACCTGGAGACCTATTCACTTTCTTGGTGATGTCCCTAGATGTACAAAAATTTTTATTTTGATGATTACAGTTCTCTGTTTTCCTTTGTTGCTTTTTGTCAGTTACTTTTCTATTGCTGTGAAGAGACACCATGAGCAAGGCAACTTACAAAATAAAGCTTTCAGTTGGAGGCTTGCTTACAGTTTCAGAACATGGCAGCAGGTGGGTAGGCAGGAAGGGAGGCAGGGCCCTGGAGCTGTAGTTGAGAGCTCACATACTGAGACAACATTGAGGCAAAGTTGGGGGGCAGTGCACACAGGATGAATGGACACGGCGCTTTTGAAACCTCGAAGTCCACCCCAGTGACACACCTCCTCCAACAAGGCCACACCTCCTAATCCTTCCTACACAGTCCACCAACTGGGAACCAAAGATTCAAATACACTAAACTATGGCAGCCATTCTCATTCAAACCACACTTCTGCTTTCATTATCTAAGAATCCTTTGTCCAATCCAAGGTTATGAAGAGCTATTGGTAGATTTTCTTCTAAACATTTCATAGCTGCAATTTTTACATATAGGTCTTTAATTCTTTCTTTCTTTCTTTCTTTCTTTCTTTCTTCCTTCCTTCCTTCCTTCCTTCCTTCCTTCCTTCCTTCCTTCCTTTCTTCCTTCATGTGCATGAATGTTTTACCTGCATGTATGTGCACCATATGCCTGCCTAGAGGCCAGAAGAGGGCATCAGGTCCTCTGGAACTGGAGTTACAGATGGTTGTGAATCGCCATGTGGGTACTGGGTCTCAGAACCAACCCCTCTGGAAGAGAACCAGTGTTCTTCACTACTGAGCCATCTCTCGCTCCTTTTAATTAATGTTTAATAAATGTGTTTCTTGTTTTGTAGAGACAGGTTCTCACTATGTAGTTTAGGGTAGCCTCAAATTTCTGCCTCAGCCTCTTACTAAGTGGTGAGATTACAGGTATGGGCCACTATACCTGTTCCAGTTAATAGTGTTGTGGTTTTGTTTGATATTTCAGTGTCTTTCTCTGGAGCCCTCGCTGGCCTGGAACTCACTGTATAGATTGGGCTGGCCTTAAATTCACAGATATCTGTTTGCCTCTGCCTCTCTCGAGAGCTGGGGTCAATTGCATATTGCCACCATGTCCAATCAGGCAAAAGTTTCTTGTATGCTTTACCAATGAGTGACATCTCCAGCCCTGAGTTAAATTTAAAATCATCATTATTATGTACACATGTGTGGGCACACGTATGCTCCAGTTCATGTGTGTGGAGGTCAGAGGACAATTTTGTGGGGTTCTCTCCTTCCACTTTTATGTGGGTCCCAGGGGTTGAACTTGGGTTACCAGGCAAGTTCCTTTATTGGCTGAGCCACCTTGATTGATGGCCCCTGAGTTTTGAAATGAGTTCCACTTCACTCTCTTGCATTTGATGATCTAGTCGTGCTGGTACCATTTGTTGAAAAGACTGGTCTTTCCCTGTTGAGTTTTGGTAACTCTTGTCAGAAATCACTTGTTTGGAGGCAGTGCTTGCCTTACGTGCCCGGGGTCCAGGGTTTGATCCCAGTACAAAGAAAGTGTCCCCTTTAGGAGGCAAAGGCAGAGGATGTTAGATTTGAGGCCAGTTAGGCCACAGAGAGAGACTGAAAAACAAAAGAAAATTCCTTGAGCATAGATATACAGGTTTATTTCTGGACTTTTCAGATCTGCCCTGGAGATGTTTGTTGGAAGCCACCACCAGCAGTTTTCCACCTCTCTGTAGTCCTGGAAGCTCCCACAGGACAGCGTTACTGGGCATCCCATGGTGAATGCTTCTCCCAGGAGGCTCCCACAGCTAATCACTTCCCGCATCTGTCCGGGTGATCACTGGGAGGTTGCAGTGGGGCGCCCCAGTGCAGGCCTCTGCCAGGGTGCAGGTCCCAGGGTAGGGCCTGTTTGTGTGAAACCCGGCTACTGATTGGGCGGATTCCCTGAATGCCGCAGGTAGGAGAGCTCCAAGGACAAGGTGGGAAAGCGAGCCGGGCTACTGGAACTAGAGGCATTTGCACTGACATTGGCCTGCGAGGGAGGGTGAGCCCCGCATCCATGGGTAGGCACTCGGATGGGATACTAGCCTGCCTTGCCAGCTCTCCTGTAAACATGGGCCTTTGCGGGGGTGGGGGTGGGGGCTGGGAGTTGACCCCTCCACTTTCTGAGTACTTATTCCACGAGGTTGGAGGTGTTGGGTGGATCTTGGCAGGCAGGAGTGTCTTAGATGTAGAGCGAATAGAACTCTCTGGGAAGCGGAACCCCGCAGAGTGGGGCGGAAAGTTTGGCAGCATCAGGGCGACGTGTTAGCTTGCAAGAGAGTCCTGAGATTATGGGTGCTTTGATGCAACTAATATGGAGAGTCCGGCTGACGGAGAGCTATGAGCTACATCTGTCGAGTTCTACTTGTTTTGTTTTTTGTTGGTTTGTTTTGCTGTGTTGGAGATGGAACACAGGGCTGTGTGCATGCTTAGCAAATGCTCTGTTACTGAGCCACACCCCCACCCCTGAGCCTGTTGACTCCCGAAGAAGAGTTGGGCTACCTGTGGGACCAGAGAAGGGGTGGGTTGCAGGATGTTGGCTCAGCAGGTGGGGAAGGAGTCTTATGAGAGTAGAGAGTACCACGACACAGTCTGTCTTTCCATATCTCCCAAGGCCTCTGAGGTGCATCTTCCACAGGTGGCATCCACAGGCAGTGACAGACACCATGTTCATTAGGGATATGGGGAGAGAACCCACTGCTCACTTCATGGTCTTGGTACCTTAGAGTCAGCCTTGAATGGCGGGGGGAGCAGAATGTCTGAAGGCTGTGAACCCATCTCCTCCCTCCTCATTTGTTCTCCCCACTCACCCACCCCCAAGTGAGAACAGAACTGTGTGCGTGAGTCGGGAGTTGCTCACTGCCTGAGAATTGCATCAGCCCGGTCTGGCAGGCTGGAGCGGGAGCCTGTTGCTATGGTGACTACCGGGCTTCAAACCAGAGGGAAGGATGAGGTAGTGGCAGGGTGTGTTTTCTCACCTTGTGATGATGCAGTGTGATAGGCACCACCAGTTCTGGTGGGCCTGCATTCCCACCGCTTCATGGAGGTGTCATCTACTTGGACAGGCAGCATGGCACTGTGCCAAACGCTGGTGGGCATCGGGTGTGTTCAACCAAAGGACACAGGGGTCCCCTTCATGGGTGCTCTGCCTAGTTGTGAGGTTGGGATGAGGCTGGAATTTGACTAAGTGACCTAGATTCTGAGGAAAGAGAGAGGTCTGGGTGTCTCACCATCGCACAGAACCCCAAATCCTGGGTGATAAACCCACTTGGGCTGCTTTGTGCAGCTGCTGCTTCTTCATCTTCCTCTTCTTCCTCCTTATTCTTCCCCCCAACTGCATCTCATCTGACTGGATATAACAGACTTGGGCAAGCAGCCAGATCCGTCTCTCATCCTTGTCTTCAGTGGGAAAGGAGACAAAGCTCCGTTCTAGCGCACTGAGCACCTGTGAGGTGTTAGCGGCACGGTAGACCCAGCCATCCTTCCGGGTGGCCTGGACTCGGCTCTGCTCAGGAAATGCCTCTGTGTGGTAAAACAGCAGAGAGCGTAAGAACTTAAGGCCTTGCGACATCACAATCCTGGGTCTCTGTGTCCTGTGGTGTTTGGATTCCAGAGACCTCTGTAAGTCACAAACCCGTAGTGTCCAGTGAAGAAATGCACAATCCGTCCTCGGGTGGAAAAGTCACAGTGTTGTCTCCGCAGATCTGTGTGGGGTGTGACACACAGAAGGCTGCTGGTGACAAGTGTCAGGACTGCATGGCACAGCACAGCCTGGAGGCAGACGAAACTCTGTTCGGGCAGGACATTGACAGTACTTGTGCTTATGGTAAGCCCAAGCTTGGGGCTCTCACAGACCCTCAGGACCCTTTGGGGATAAGGACCAGTTGTCAGGTGAATTCCTGGAGTGATTAGGAGTGAATAAGATGTCTGGATCTGGAGGAGAACCTGGGCCTATTGAGAGCTCAGGAATCGGATCCACCTCACTGAGCTGAGCGTCTGTGGAATAACAATCATAGCTGGCACTCCTAAATTCACTCAGGATGTACTTACTCATCCCTCCTCACAGAAACCCTTTGCAGATGGATGCTATTATTAACCCATTTTGAAGGCAAAACAGAGGCACTGAGAGGTTACAGTGACTTGCCAAGGTCACACAGCTGATAGGCGGAGCCTGGGATTCAAGCCAGGCAGTCTGGTTCCAGAGTTGAGTTCTTACTGAATGTTCGCTGATTCTTACCTTCCAGAAAGATGATTGTGAGTCAACTCATGTGGCCTCCTCCCCGCAGGAGAGACAAAGAGGAAGGAGCGAGTGTACAAGTTCACGCCAACCTACTAGTGCTGGGGGTACAGCTGGGGACAGTGCTGTGAGCTGTGTGTTGGTGGCTGTACTTTGTATTTTTGTAGGAGTGTGGGGGTAGGAAGCCCTCTTCTCCCCTCCTCCCTCCCTGAATGGGTTTGCATGGACCACATGCCTAGACAGCTTGCCCAACTCTGTGGAAGAGTCCAGGGCTAGGATTGAGAGTGAGTGACAGTCACGGAGGGAGCAGGCTGTCAGACTGGGGAGCGCAGCTACCATGTGTGAGGTCCATGCTGTTGTGCCTCTGTTATACTTGGCAGTGTGTGCGCGCTACCCACACAGCATGCAGCTGGCCTTCTTGGACTCTTTCCCAAGGCCAAGACAGTGAAGAAATAACAACAACAACAACAATAACAACAGTGGTGATAATAATAGCCGCGACATCACTTGTTATGTGCCAGGCACTGTTCTTAGGTCTTTACTAACTCGTTAAATGGTCACAAAAACTCTGAGATTTGAGTGCTACTGTTATCTCATTTTATATACAGAGAAGTTAAGCAGTTTGTTCAAAGTCACACAGCTAAAGGTGGGGTTTGAATTCAGGGAGCCTGGAAGTCTGTATACCATCTACCATGTCCTCTTGTGGCTCCTGGAGAAACACCTGGCACTGAAGGCTTCCTCTGGCTTCTGTTCAGAACCTCACATTCCTTTTTCCCCGAGAGGCTGGGATGTGTCATTTACCTGCCCCATGTGTGAAAAGTGATTTACCTTATTAGCCAGGCCCTGGATTTTGTGGGAGCTGTGTCCTTGTCCTCATGTCCAGACATGGAAGGGACATTTCCAGCTCTCTTTGGAGCAGAGGTGGCTGCCCCTATAGCCCTACCGGTCTACCTAGAGCAAGGCAGGTCCACCAACCTGGAGGCCTCGGCCTCTTACATCTGTACGGTCTGTTCTCTGTAGCTATCCTTGCTGTGGCAGCTAAGCAGAGACATCTGATATCCTCATCATGTCTAGCCTTGTGCTTGGTTCCTGCTGGAGACTGCTAGCCTCTGGAGGTGCAGCTGGCATATCTTGCTGGCAGGTGGGAGGGTGGGGCTCTCCAGACTGAGTGGGGAACCTAGAGATATCAGAGAGGTGGGAATCAGAGCCAGGACAGGTAGTATCACTGGGAAGTCCTCTTCCTTGCCATAAGCAGGTCTGCTCAGCATGCTCCCAGAGACACTGCCGCTGGCATCAACCTGACGTGGAGATAGATTGGGCTCTGGGGTGGGAGCTGAGCTGCTGCCTGATGTGAGGGAATACTAGAGTTAGAGCCCACAAATGCCTGGCAGCCCTGCTTAGAGCTGAGCCAGGCTTGTCTTGTGCCGCGATGCTCATCACAAAGCAGAATGCATTTGCTAATGTCACCCGCCTTTGCAAGCTACCTTGAAAGGGGTTTTTTTTAAAAAAAAAAAAAAATAAAGATTTATTTTTTTTTATGCCATGAGAGTTCTGTCTTCATTTGAAGTGCAACGTGTGCATGCAGTGCCTGTAAAGGCCAGAAGAGGGCATCACAGATTCCTCTGGAACTGTAGTTAGGGACAGTTGTGAGTCTTGTGAGTCCCCAGTGCGTCCTAGAATCTAACTCAGTGCTCTTCAACACTGAGGCATCTCTTCATCCCCCTACAAGGGTTCTTATCCCTGGTATTGATCCCTCTCTGTCTTATAAAACACATATTTTAGTCAGGTGTGGTAGTACACACCTTTAGTCTCAACATTCAGGAGGCAGGAGGATCTCTGTGAGTTCCAGGCCAGCCAGGGTTAATATAGTAAGACCATGTCTTCATATATTTTTTAAAAAGCGTTTTATTTTACTTTTCAGATAGTATGATATAAATGTATATATCCATTAAATTTGCCATTATTTTAAGTGCACAGTTCATTGGGCTTAAATCCATTCACATGATTGGACACTGCCAGTCACCCCAGAGCTCTTCTCGTTTTGTGGAATAAAATTGCTCCATTAATCACAAGCTCCCACTCCTCTCTCCTAGCACCAGCAACTCCACAAGGGGACACTACATTTATTTATTGGTTGGTTTGTTTGTTTATTGAGACCAGCTTATTTAATATAGCATAAAGTCCTCAGAATTCACTGGGATTATAGCATGAGTCTGAATTGTTTCCATCTCGAGCCAGAAGATACTCCACTGCTTATAGGTGCCACATTTGTTTATCTTTTCCCTCCCGAGCGACTTTGTGTTGCTCCTACCTTTTGGCTTTTGTGAATAATGTTTCTGTGAGCAGGGGTGTTTCCCTACCTACTTTTGGCTATCCTTGAATCTTGGTCTCGGCTGGGTCTGTGGGCCTGGAGTAGGGGTAATGGCAGAGGGCGGGAGGGGCATAACCTTGCATAGACCGCCTGGCTCTGTGAAATCAATGGCTACTCAGCTATTATAAGCCTGGCATGGTAATACCTGCTTGAAATCCCAGTCTCGGGCACAGAGAGTTCAAGTCCAGCCAGGGCTACATAGTTTCTGGATAGCCGGATCTATATAAATCCCCCATCTCAACAAAACAAAGCCAATTCTTAAGGCTTGGGGGCTCCTGGAACCAGCACCTGCTGGAGGATATTCCAGATTCCCTTCCCCTCAGCACCCAGAATGAACTGTTGAGTTCCTGGTTCTCTCTGTAGAAGGGTATCTATCTGTAGCTTACCATGAGCTGGCGTAGGCCTTGTTAGGAATGGGGAAGGGTGGGTGGAGCACCCATGAGCCTGGGATTGGTCAGATGGCCACAGAAGAGCTGGATTCCCAGGTTAGGGTTGGTGGTTATGTTATAGGACCAAGTAAACTTCCAAAGTCCTGACTTAACACAGAGAAGGCTGCCTCTTGTGTGCAGGTCCATTGCAGGTAGGCAGGGTTCTCTGTGGTTATTCAGGGACCTGACTGATGGAGACTTGGTTATCTGGAACCCTGGCCTCCAAGCCCATGACCTCAGGGGATAAGGAAGAGTGAATTATGTGTGGCCTCTCACTGCTTTAGTCTGATCTCCACTTAAATTTTGGTGGCCAGAACTGATCATATGGCCTTGTCCACCTGCAGAACAGCTGGAAAACAGTGATCCTCAGAGCATCCAGGAGAGGAGAATGGGATATCGTTGAGTGCTGGTCATGTTGGGCATACTGGGGCCATGATACTTATATGAAGGAGGAAGGCCCTCAAGCCCACTCTGTGACGGGGGTGATCCTGGCAGGTGGGTTTCTGTGTTGCTGGGCTGAGCTTTTTACTGTCATTGTCCCCTGGAATCCTCGCAATGAACTTGTTCCATTTCATTGTTGAGGAAGCCATAGCTTCAGGCCACAGACTCAGCCAAGGTCACCTGCTTCTGTGCTTGCCACCTGTGCAGGGCCTGATTAGAGGTGATGGGGCCACAGGAAGTGGGTGGGTATGCCTGTGTGTGCGCCGCACATGTGTAAGGACCTGGGCTTTGCTTTGTCTGGGCTCAGACCTCACCTGTCTTTGCCTCCACATTCCCAGAAGGTAATGCTGCTGTCAATCTGAGTGAATCTTCTTGTCTGTCTGAAGCAGCAAAATCACTGTCATTCTGGAGCTGGGGGGGGGCATGCAGTGAAATTTGAAGTTCTATTCAGTAGAAAAAGAATTTCTTTAAAGGCTGGGAACTGAGTCCAGGTGCTTGCTATGCTAGGCAAATGTCCCACCACTGAACCAGAGCCTCCGCTTCAATGGTAGACTTCCTTTTAAGGTCTGGGTGGGGAGCCAGCAGCTGGAACTGGATGCCATAGAGTGGCCTCCTAGACACATTGGGCACAGTGACTTTGTGTGTGAGGGTGTGCAGGAGTAAACAAGTTGGGGATGCCTTTGTTGACTTCTGTAGGGCAGTGTGGACGTGTGGAGCCCTGTGCCTTTGGGGACTCTGTCCTGGTGACTCCTGTTCTTGGGCTCTTACTGACTTCTCTCACCCTCAGGTGACTTTTCCCTGAACTGCCCCTTACTGCTTCTCAGCACCAGATTGAGAATCATTTAATTTTTCATGAATACCCTAAGGACTTATGAAACCATTTAATGGGCAAGGGGCTCTGAGGGAGTACATTGCAGGCAGGTGATAAAGAGCCTTTGGATTTGAAGATCATCATCACAGTGGTCTCTTGACTCCCCCGTTATGCCTCCTGGCTGCTCGCCTCTTTGTGGCTTTGTAGCTGAACATTTTCCACTGGAGACAAGGTCAGAAGAGAAATCAAACCAGTCCATGTTTCCTACTTGTTACTTTTTACTGAGAAAGGTTCAGAAGGGACTGTTAGCTCTAATGGGGTTAGAATTCCAAAAGGTTTGTCAGAGCAACCTTCTACTCCTACCCCTTAAATAATCAAATCGGTTGTCCTGAGGAGAGCTTAGGAAGCTTTTTAGGGAGTTGTGACAGCCAGCCAGCAGCTTCTGAGCATGTGCTATGTGAATCCTGCCCCCAGTGCCAGAGTAACAGGGTTTACAAACCAAGGCTGTTTTTGCCTTCTAGTCTTCTGCCACCTAGTGGAGAAAACAGAACATGCCAGCAGCAGCGGACAAACGACACTGTACAGATAGATTTATTACTGTTATTTTGGTCTGATTGACCAAATGATTTATTGTCTGCGAAATGTCCTCCTCATCGAGTGTCTCTCATTGTTCTCCAGGATATAGTAAACATCCTGGATATAGTACAGATGAGGAATTGGAGATGCCAAGAGAGCGAGGAATTTACAGAAAATGTGTAGAGCTGGGACCTGGACCAGGTCTGTCAGATCCCTGTCTTGGCCTGGGTCTCATTGACCAGGCTGCAGTAATGGATCTGGGGTCAGCTCCTACCCCTGCATCTAGCATGTGATGTCTTATGAGGTGTTTGCTGATTGGTAGAATTGTTCACACATGCTGTTAGCTTCCCTTTCAGTATGCAAGGAAGGACATATGTTTGGTAGTGTCTGTCCTATCTGCTCAGTACACATGTAACTGCCCTTTCTACAGGGTAATTGGGATTTTTTTTTGGCTAGGTGTGATGTTGCATGCCTATAATCCTAGCACTCAGCAGGCAGAAGCAGGGGATTGTAAAATCAAGGCCAGTCTGGACTATATAATGAGACCCCGCTTCTACAAAAGAGACCTAGGAACTGGTGGGATGGTTCGATGGGGTAAGAGCACTTGCTGCACAAGCATGAGGACCTGAGTTTGATCCCTGGTACCTATGTGAATAGCCAGGAGTTGCTGCACACACCTGTGACCCTAGCGTGGCAGCCGTGGGGGTGGGGATTAGAGACAAGAGAATCACAAAGACCTGCTGGCCAGTCTAACTGGAAGATGTGAGCTCCAGGCTCAGCGAAAGACCCTGCCTCCAGGGAATAAGGTAGAGGTGCACATGCTTGGGTACCTGCGTGTGTGTGTCTGTGTGCACATGACACAGATGCATTTCAGAGAAGTTGGAATTTTAGTTTGCCTGAGAAGGGGATTATGTCAGAGCATAAAGAAAAATCAGACTTAGTTCGAGGAGCAGGCTTTAAGTTGCAGCTCGGTTGTTTCTTACCCGATGGCCTTGGTTGACGGCTGCCTCAGTTTACGTCCCGGTTATGTACAAAGGGGTAGATAAAGCCGAGTGACAGTACTCTCACAGCCTGCCTGGCTTAGCAAGGATCAGATGAGCTCCTGGCTGTAGGCTTGCTGTGTACACTAACAGGGTGCAGATTCCAGTCAGCGTTCCTGTCCCCTCTCAGAGCCTGGAAACTGGTGAAGATGTTGCCTCTTCTACCCAGAGCCAGTTGGCATACCTCCTTCCCCATGTCCAAGACCCGAGATTCCTTTTTGTCTCTGACTTTGGAGACTTGGCTTTCTCCAAGCAGCCACGGTCTCTGCCTTCCCTTCCCAGAGGAATCCTGGAGGTGGATGATCAGATCACCATCTCCATGGCAACCAGAGAGGTCCTTCTGCACTCCCACAGAGGGCCTGGAGTCTGTTCCCAGCAGTGGGAGCAGAGACAGAAAGGAGAACTCCAGTGACATTAGCCACACATCTGTCGGTTAGCTGCCACGTGTCTTTGGCCAGGTGACCAGCTGCCCCTGTGCTGATTTAGTGCTTGGATGAAGATGGGTGCTCTTCTGTGCTCCAGTTAGTTGCTGCGTGCTGACTCAAGGGACCTGGGTGAAGGAGCCATGGGCTACCCTTCATGCCTGGTCACAGTAGCTTGTCCACTGCCTCCTTCTCTATCCCCAGGCAAACCCTGAATCCCTTAAGACTTGTGCAAGCCCTGCCTCTTACCACCAGCCTTCCCCGTGCTTAGGGAGTTGATAGTGTGCTGAGCTGACAGGGCTGCGGAAGGCATCGGAGGGTTGCTTCAAAATCTGAGCTCCGTTGGGCTTGTGGAATTCTTACCTTAAGCTGGAGAAGTAGAATTGCCCAGGGTCTGGCAGTATTAACAGCCCTGGTGCTCCACCTACCCACATGGATTCAGCTTGAGTCTCTGGGATGGAAACTAGTTACCAGGAACTTTCAGCACATGTGAAGTTAGGAACTTCTGTCTTAAAAACTCAGCATATGAACCACAGTGGTCCTTGATGCCTTCCTTCACGCTGAGGCTACTTACAGAAGAGTGATCATTTGCAACTGATGGAAGTTTGCTGTGACCTTCTCAGCTGTCAGTTTCACCAAAGCCCTGGTTTTTGTAGTTTAAGAACCAGGAGATCCTTGAGGGCACTTATCACTGGGATGCAATCACGGTTGTACTGATAATAGCTGTTGTTTATTTAGTGCTTGCCCTGGGCATTGTATGTATTTTTCCCATTACAAGTCCATGAAAATTTGATGAGCATTGGGTTTAGAGGTGTATACATAGTTTCCCGGCACTTGGGAATGTGGAGGCAGCAGGATCAGGAGTTCAAAGCCCATCTTGGCCAAATAGCAAGTTCATGGCCAGCCTGGGCTGAATGAGACCCAATCTCAAAAGAAAAAAGTAACTAGGAATGTATTTTAAAAATTAAAAAACCCAGCCGGGCAGTGGTGGCACACGCCTTTAATCCCAGCACTCGGGAGGCAGAGGCAGGCGGATCTCTGTGAGTTCGAGACCAGCCTGGTCTACAAGAGCTAGTTCCAGGACAGGCTCCAAAACCACAGAGAAACCCTGTCTCGAAAAAAAAAACAAAACAAAACCAAAAAAAATTAAAAAACCCACACAAGTTGATTAAAGTGCCCTTGAAAAGAAAAACTTAAGGGTGCTGGAGAGATGACTCAGTGATTAAGAACACTGTTGCTCTTGCAGAGGACCTGGGTTTGGTTCCCAGCACCCACATAGTGGCTTACAAATGCCTGAAACTCCAGTTTTAGAGGATCTGACATCCTTTCCTGACCTCCACGGGTGCCAGGCATGCACATAGTGCAATACATACATGATGTAAGCAAAATACATGTACATAAAAATTGAATATTCAATTTGTAGAGAGCATCCCCTGGACTCAGCCCCCAACACCCCATAAGCAGTGGTATATACCTATAATTCCAAAACTCAGGAAGTGGAGACAGAAGGATCAGAGAGGCTTCAAATCATCCTCAGCTACATAAAAGGAGGTTATGCAAGACCCTATCTCAAAGGAGGGGAGGAAGAGAAAAGCCAAGTGAGGCTCATGAAGTGAGTACAGATATTTTTTTAATATTTATTTATTTATTATGTATACAATATTCTGTCTGTGTGTATGTCTGCAACCAGAAGAGGACACCAGACCTCATTCCAATGGTTGTGAGCCACCATGTGGTTGCTGGGAATTGAACTCAGGACCTTTGGAAGAGCAGGCAATGCTCTTAGCCACTGAGCCATCTCTCCAGCCCCCGAGTACAGATATTATTAATCATCTATTTTACAGATGGGAAAACTGAGGCTCTGCATGGTTAAGTAGCATGTCCAGAGTCTCATGGCTGGTAAGAAGATTGAGAGTAGAAATGGTGTCTGATTCCATAGCCTGTGCCCTTGACCACTGCGTTGTCCCAGCCTCCCCGCCATCATTTATGAGACATCAGGCGCTGAGAGGAGGAGGCTTGTGCCAGGAGAATACCTCATCCTGATGTTAGGCCATGGCCAAGGGCTCCAAGTGTTATCACCTGTTCAACACAGGTCCCTTGGGCTTTGTAGGTGCCAGCCCCCCACTCTTCTGTGTTCCCTGGCTGTCACCTTCGCCATTTTCTATTTACCACACCAAGTTCTTGAATGTCATTCTGTCAGCCACTCTGTTGTGTGGGCATTGTCCTTATCTCACAGAGACACACTGACGCTCAGAGAGGCTGTGACTCAAAGAAACCCAAAGCCAACCAGCTGGTAATCTACATCTGGTGTTTAAATCCAGGCTCCCAGCTTCGTGGCAGCTCAGCTTTGGCATAGGCAAGAAGACACTGGATTGTTTGTGTGCCTTGGGAACTGGCTCTCCATCAGGGTAGAGGGAGCCAAGGACAAGCCCGTAGCAGAGGGGGACAGAAGACTGAAACTGGGTTTGCATTTGACGGACTTGGGGGTTCTGTAGAGACTGTTCTATTAGAGCAGATGGTAGGAAGGAACTCTGGTTACCCATGAGGCACTCCTGCCCCGGGAGGCCATGGACAGAAGTCCAAGCGTTTCTGGGGCTCAGAAGCAAGCCCTGTGTTAGTAGGAGAATGCGGACACCCAGAACACAGTGTCCATTTGGAGCAGTATGATGCAGGGGCGGGTGGGCCACTCAGTGCTCAGAGGCTGTGGATTCTGTCATAGCCTGCTTCCTGACAGTACCCTGAAACTCTGCCACCTCGAGGCGTCCTGAGCTCAGAACTATAGTGACCAGCCCAGACTTAACCTCTGACTCTAACATTCTAGACCTCTGTTCTGCTGTTTAGTTTGGGGACTGGGAAATGGCTGCTCAATCGACAGGAGGAAGGGTCTAGCACTTCTGGCAGCCCCTGCCTAACAAGACTGTTCTCTGTGCCCTGCTCCCCTGGAGTGGGCAGCGGCATAGCCTCTGGCTCTGCATTAGTTCACCTGTTCAGCTCAGACTCTCCTGGCCTTTGCGTGAGAGAGTAACTCTCTTTCACTGTCTCTCTCCTCGTTCCCTTTGCTAATGAATTTGGCCTTTGCCCCCCCCCCCCATATGCTGTTCCAGAATGCCTGGGGTTCCCATGTTCCCAAACCAGGGCACCCAACCATCTTAATTCTCTTCTAGACCTGTACAGCTCTTGCTCTCTAGATTTTAACTTCATAGGCTCCCAGGACAGCCATTCATCATCCTTTTTAGTCCTCAGCAACCCCTTCTTGGACTTGGGTGCCTTCTTTGCTCTGCTCGCTCTATTATTCATTTTGTTTTGTTTTTCTAGACAGGACTTCTCTGTGTAATAGCTATGACTGTCCTGGAAATCTGTAGACCAGGCTGGTCTCAAACTCACAGAGATCCACCTACCTCTGCCTCCCAAGTGCTGGGATTAAAGGCGTGCGCCACCACTGCCCAGCTCACTCTTTCCTTCATCTAGAATGGTTTGTAGAGTCTAGCCTCATTCCAGCTTCTTTCTGCCCTCTTTCCCTGACCTGTGGGCTGCTGTGCACCGGTTCCCAAAGATGTCCTAGGTGCTGTCATTGTCTCCTTTATCTGAATAGACTAGAAGTGACTGGAAGGTCAGATCTTTCACCATACAGTGCTTACTTACATGAGGGTTCTCACTCTTTTTAATCATTCATTCATTCATTCATTCATGGGATCAATGTTGTAATATTGTTATAAACACTGGAGATGCAACAGGGCATAAAATGTGTAAGAATCCATGTCCTTCTAGAATTTACCTCCTCATCATGAGGAGACAAGGAATAGTTTGAACCTCAGAATAAATGATCTAATATGTTAGGAGATGGAGTAAGAGCCATCTGCCACGTGGAGATGGTTACTGCTTGTGAATTCAGGGTGGAGCTGCCCAATGAAGGTTTGTAGGAAGTGGAGAGTTGGCCATGAGATAAATAAAGGTCTGAGGTGCCACCAGAAGTCCAGTTTGGAAAATTGACAATATACAGGGTGTGGTGGCTCATACCTGTAATTCTGACATTTAGAAGGCTGAGACAGGGTAGCTTGCTGAGATTCTAGGCCAGCCTTGGATGTGAGGTGAGACCCTGTCACAACATAAAACAAGAACACTTTGCTGGGACCAGGTGGAGATGGAGCATTTTGTGGCTCTTGGGTAGGAGGAGTGCCTAACTAGCATGCATAAGGCCCTGGGTTTAATCCTCAGCACTAAACAGAAAAGAACGCAGAGGTGGGATACACTGTAGGGGGAAGGGCAAGAGCAGAGAGACCCACCCAGAAGGGGTGTCTCTGAGAACATATGCTACTCAGGCCAGCTGGGAGTAGTGCTAAGAGGTGAACTCTTCCTCAAGGAGAGCCGACAGGAATTTCTGCTGGAGTGGATGTGGGTGTGTGAGAACCTGAGTGAGTGGCGGGAGGATGATACTGTAGCTGAGTCTGGGAAGCTGTGATACAGCAGCTGCGTAGCACTGTGGTTAGATGTCTTACATTGGGGTGTCTCTTAGACATTGAACTTGAACAGGCAGGCACTCTGAGTAAAGGAGGAGACGTGGGCTGAATATATATATATATCTGAGCGTTGTCAGCATTAGAAGGTGTTTCGGAGTAAGAGTCTGGGTGAGGGCGCAACGCGTTGGGAAGAAGTCTTAAGTTTCCAAGTTCTCAAGTCCTGGGCCAGGGAGGCAGGAGCACTCAGCTCCTACGCTGAGATAAGTGTTGGGCCAGGAGGACTAAACACCTGGAACAATTCGTGGAAACCAAATGGAAGGAGAGTGGTCCACTACCCTGAATGCTGCTGGTTTAAGTGAGGACTGAGCTCTGACCATGCTTTGATCTAAGGCCCTCCCCTCTGGATGGTAGGTGAGAGTTGTTGCCTGTTTCTTCTTGGGTTCTAACTTTATTCCTCCCCAGGGCATGGGTCAGCAGTGAAGACTGGTCCTGGGCTCTGATATAGTTTCGTTTCAGCCTAGTCTCCATCTTGGTTTCTGACCCCAAGACCAGTTGTTGCAGCTGTCATATTTAATGCAATAAGGGACTAGGATCCTGTCTTTGTAGGTTTAATGTCAGATCCATATCTGATGTACCATCCCACTGCTGTCATTGCAGAGAGCCAGGGAATAGCCACTGCGCATCATCTAGCTGATTCTAGCCTACGTCCATCTTGGGTCAGAGCTTCATCGCATCTGCCTCAGAGAGCAGAGCTATGGCGTCTGAGCTCACTTCCTCTTCCTCCCAGCATTCTGTTCTGTTTACTCCACCTACCTATGTTCTAACATATCAGGTCAAGCAGTTTCTTTATTAATTAACCAATGAAAGCAACGGATATATGACACTCCCACATCAATATAAGCCACATGCGGATCAAGATAAGGAAAGTTCCCATCACCCATGGAAGTTCCTTTGGGCCTCTCCCAGTCAGCACACTGCCAGCCTCCAGCCCTGGGTTTCATTTGTTCTTAAATTCTGTGCCACAGGGTCCTTTGCTGTGTACTCTCCTGTCAGGCTGTTTCTGTTCCTCACGGTGTCTGTCAGGTGAACCTTTGCGGATGAAATGAAGTGGCAGGTTCAGTGCTGCACGGTGTGAACCACAGTGTGTAAGCTTTGGTTGCAGGAGCTCCTGGGGCAGGACAGCACTCTGGAAGGTTCAGTGCCGTACAGTGTGAACCACAGTGTGTAAGCTTTGGTTGCAGGAGCTCCTGGGGCAGGACAGCTCTCTGGCAGGTTCAGTGCCACATGCACGGTGTGAACCACAGTGTGTAAGCTTTGGTTGCAGGAGCTCCTGGGGCAGGACAGCACTCTGGAAGGTTCAGTGCCGTACAGTGTGAACCACAGTGTGTAAGCTTTGGTTGCAGGAGCTCCTGGGGCAGGACAGCTCTCTGGAAGGTTCAGTGCCGCATGCACGGTGTGAACCACAGTGTGTAAGGTCGCAGGAGCTCCTGGGGCAGGACAGCTCTCTGGAAGGTTCAGTGCCGCATGCACAGTGTGAACCACAGTGTATAAGGTTGCAGGAGCTCCTGGGGCAGGACAGCTCTCTGGCAGGTTCAGTGCCGCATGCACGGTGTGAACCACAGTGTATAAGGTCGCAGGAGCTCCTGGGGCAGGACCACTCTTTTGCTGTTGCTCTCGTAGGACCGATGGTTATAGGCTTGGGCTTTCCTTCATATTACTTCCTGCCCATTTGCCCCCTATTGGTTCCCAGGTAAAAAATAAATGTATAGCTTTTATTATTACTTAGTTAGCCTTGATGTCATCCCTGTTGGGATATCAGGGCCACTCTGCACCTGCAATTTTACCCTGTACCTGTAAGTTCTTAGGTCCCCAGAAGAGGAAGAGAGGTCCCCACACCTTTTTTTTTTTAGCGTGAAACATGAAGCCCCACGTGTTTATGTCTAGCTATGCCTTTTGGTCCTTGGTTCAGGACAGCCTCAAAACAAAATTGTACACAGTGATCTCCCCCAGTGGGCACCCGAGGTAGGAGGAATGAAGTCTAGCCACTTGGGTGAACTTACCTCTCACTGGCCAGTTCTCTTCATTGCCTGAATTGGTGTTTGAGCGCCTGTCATCTGGCATCTCTCAAGTATACTGGTTTCGTTACAGGCTGAAAATAGAGTAGCTCACATTCGTAGGTGATGTCTTCTCTGAGTGGCACAGGATTCTGCCTGCATAGTGACTCCACACGGGAGCGTGTGTCTGAGAGGTAGCTATGTTCTGTGACACCACGGCTGGGGTCCCTGGGCTAGTGGGCTTTCTCAGCAGAGCCCCCAGTCCTGCCCCACCTCCAGCTTGACTCAGGATGTAGTCTGTGCCCCCTTCTGTCGTGCCATTCCCCTCACTCCCTTGCTCACTCAGTGTTCCAGCCATGGTGGCTATTTATACTCCTCTTAAGGGGCCCTGCTGTTTCCTACTTGTGCTGCTGCCAAGCCTCCTCCTTGCCTAGAGCTCTGCTCCCGGCCCCCACCCACCTGACAAGCAGCCACACATTGTTCAAGAGTCAATTAATAATATTAACAGCAGCAGCTAAGATTTATTGGGTGCTTGCTATGTGCTAGGTGCTGCGCATATACATACCATCCAGCTGAATCCCCTTACTGTCCCTCTTTCTAGTCACTCAGCCAGTATTGTTGAGAAGTGGCTACCTGGTGATAGGCACAGAGAGGTTTGAGAAGTGACAGAGGATGGATGGGATCTGAGTCTGTCCTCTCCATCCCTTGCTCTCTGGAAGTGATAATCCCTCAAGTACTTGATCCTCTCACCCCCTCTTCTCTGCTTTACCGTGCCTGGGAATTTCATTGTCTTCCTTTACTGGGAGGGAGGGTGTCACTTAGAAATGTGTTCATTTTATGTGGCAGAAAACCTGATATTCTAGGGCTTTCATTTCCTGCTTAGCAAGAAATGAGGTGGACCTGCTGATTGTCATTGGCTCGGTAGCTCACAGAGTCGTCACTTTTCTCCCATGGTAGCAGTATGGCTATCCTGGCTCCTGTCATCATCGCATCCAAGTTCAAGGCAAACAACCAAACCAAAGGTCTTTCAGATTCTCATGGACCAGATAGTGATTGCTTCTTCTTGTAGTAGACATCTTTCTGAGAATAAGGTCCATTTCTGCTTCATATAAACCAAGCAGGGAAGAAGAGATGGTAGAAAGCTAACAGTGTTTGTTAGTGTCCTGGGAGCAGCGGGACCACAAATTAATTCCTTCCAGGTTTCCAGAACATGAATGCTCAATAATGGTTTTTTCCTTATAATTTGCTTTTTTTTTTTTTGGTGCTTTGAATGGGCAGGGAGGAGTACAAGGTCCTGCTGTTTAGTCCAGGCTGATCTTGAACTCATGATTCTGCTGCCCCAGCCTCCAAAGTGCTAGTATTATAGATGTGAGTCATTGTGTCCAGTTTCTATAATCATGTTATATGTAGTCTCCCCAGCTTTGTGTACACATCAGACATGCTACCATGCTTCTGTTACTCTTTTCACTTACATGATGACTTTTGTCACCCACATAATGTTAAGTGGTTGTACATTAGTCTGTCTTGAAGACATATCATAATTTATTTAGCCAGTTCCCTATACTTAATCACTCAGATTGTTTTAAATATAATTTTGCAATCATAAACAGTCTTGTAAGTCTATCCAAAATTTTTTTAAAATTTTAATAGGCTGAGTGTGATTTTTGGTTGTTTTGGGGTTTTTATATTTATGTTGCCTTTGGAGACAGGGCCTCATTATTTGCTCTGGCTGTCCCAGAACCCACTATGTAGACCAGGCTGGCCTCAAACACAATAGAGATCGCTTGTTTCTGCCTCCCTAGTGCTGGGATTAAAGTTTATGCCACCGCACTTGTCCTTGTGTGGGTGTTTTGCCTGTATGCCTGGTGCCCACAGAGACCAGAAGAGGATGTCAGATCCCTGGGCCTGGACTGGTTGTGAGTTACCATGTGGGTGCTGGGACTCGAGCCTAGGCCCTCTGGAAGAGCAGTCAGCACTCTTAACCACTTAGCCAACTCTCCACAGCCCCATGCAAGTATATTTTATGAGTATTTATAATTAATTATATATTCTTATCTTAGGGCACAGTTTTGAATTATGCTGGGTAGTTGGAGCAGTTAAACACACCTTCAGGATCTCTGCGAGTGTGTCCCTTTACAGCTCTGGGCTTTATTAATTAATACTATTCTTTTGTGGTGCTGGCCTTCACCCTCAGGGCTTCACACACAAGAAGCCTATCATTATTTTTAAGTTCTTGTTAATTTGATAGGAAAATTACACCAAGGCGGAAGGGAAAGTAGGTTGCGTTTTCTTTTATTGCAGTGAGGTTAACCTTTAAAAAGAGTATCTCTGGCCATTTGCTGTTCTATTTTAAGTTTTCTTCTTTTTTCCCTAGCTCATTAGAATATGATGTAATTATCCTTTTCTCATCCGTTTGTAAAAGTGCTTTATCTACCTGGAAACACAGGGAAGTTCATAGGAGCTGACTTTGAGGGCTAAAGAGGTCTCCTTGATGGACAAAGAGCCGAGGACAGGGTTTTAGGAGTCATAGCAACAGGTGCGGTGGTCTAGGGGTGGTACAAGGATGTGGATTCATGGAATGCTTTTCCTGCTATACACATCATCACAAATACTGGTGGCTTTAAGCCACAGAAAGTTATCTTCATTGTGAGAATTATAGGCCCCAGATCAGGGCCTGTTGGGAAGCCCTTTCTTCCAGGCTTCAGGGGTTGAATTCCTGCGTGCTCTTCTCAGCTAGTGCTGGCTGTACGTGTTCCCTCCCTGTCTTCAAGGGTCTATTCTGTCTGTGTTCTCCCCTTCTGTCTCCTAAGGACTTCAGGGGATTTAGTTCCCATAGGGTTCATCCAAGATGATTTTGTTTTGCGATCTTCAACATCTTCAAGTATCTTTTCTTTCAATTAAGGTCGTATTTACAGGTGCCAGGGCTTAAGACTAGACTCTCCGGCTATATTCAGACAGTTGTAGGAACTGGAAATGATCCTATACTACAGGGCAGGAGATGACCATGTAAAGGGGAGGCAGATGTGTACCACGAGGAGTCTTCAGCTGGCAAGTTAGGCTGTTTGAGCCATTAGACTTGGCAGAGAACTGTGAGGTGTGATTGGGTTTTAGCTTGGCTGCCGTGGGGAGAAAATTATTGGCAAGAGTGGGGATTTGAGGAGATCCATGCAGACTGGGAAGGGGAGGTTCTGGAGAGACTTGGAGGTCTTCCATCATCTGCTGAACTAACCTCAGGTTAAAGTTGGTGACTGGAAGATAGGTGTCTAGGGAGTAATCAGAGATGGATATGCAGTCCAGACCTCTCAGCAGAGAGTTAAAAAATGGGAGAGGACACAGAGGAAAGGGTGGCAATGATCTGGAGAGCACTGGCCCCTGTCCCGTCATTTTATTATGAGAACTATCAGACATGGAGAAAGGTTGAGGGCATCGCACACTGAACAGCCCACTTACTGTTAGCTAGAGTCCGTACTTACTCATGGCTGCCCCCTTTCACGTCAATCCATCGCCTGTCCCGTTCCCTCTTACGTTTTATGTATTTCAGAATTGTAGATGACTCCTTCAGCCTGGCGTATCATCAATGAGTGTTCAGTATTTCGTGAACTGCATAAATATTAACTGTACTAAGATTTGGTAAATTCTGGTGATTGCATCTGTCTTTGTACCTCAGATCCCTGCCAAGGTAGGGGATGGTTCCATTGGCCCAGAAGTACCTTTGTGCCTACTGTCATTAGCTCCTGTCCACACCCCATGCCCAGAGGCCACCAGTGTTTTTATGGTTAGCATTTCCAAACATTGGTCAGCTTTGTCTGCGCTGAAACATTATACATGCCGAAACATTCAAGCTGTGCACTTGTACTTAGCGTCATTCACTTAGCATAGTATGTTCAGAGATCACTAATACAGCTCCTTTCTGTTCCCTGGTGGTAGTCTATTTTAAGAGTCTATACGGAACAGCAGTGTTGAAGAGATGGGTGGTGAAAGACTTCACCAAGGAGATCAAGAACAGTGAAGGTGGTAGGAGAAAACTAAAGATAGTAGTGGTTCAGATAACATGGACTTCTCTTTCTCTCCCTGCTCCCAAGCCCCCTCATTTCTTGATTCTCATTTTATTAAAAAAAAAAAAAAGAAGTCTAAGGGTAGATCATTCCAGAGTCAAAAGGTGGCTTCATTATCTCATCAGTGACTCAGACTTCTAGTATTCTGTTCTGCCATCTTCAATTCTTTCTTCATCTTCAAAGTCATCTCATGGTTTAGCATGGCTGCTGCAGGTCCAGCCATGCAAACTGGCCACAAAAGGAAGAACAGTGAGGGCAGGGGGCAGTGTACTTCTTACCATTATCATTATTAAATTATATGTATGTGGTGTGTTGTATACTTGTTTTGTGAGTGCGTGTGTGTATGTGTACATGTGTGCCAAAAGTCCAGTTCAAATGCTTTTGCGTTGATACTCTCCACTTTTAATTTTTTTTTTTTGTTTTTCGAGACAGGGTTTCTCTGTGGCTTTGGAGCCTGTGTGTGTGTGTGTGTGTGTGTGTGTGTGTGTGTGTGTGTGTGTGCGCGCGCGCACGCACATGTATGCACATGAGTGCATGGGTATGCCAGAAAATGGCATTAGATCCCCTGGAGTTGGTTGTAAGCTGCCTGACATGAATGCTAGACACTGAACTTGGTCTTCCAGAAGAGCAGGTGTGTGTGTGTATGTACACACACACACACACACACACACTTAATCTCCTGTCTTCATGCATACCATGTACCAGTGCTGAGGTTATAGGCATGTGCCACCATCCCTGACTTGGATGGCAGGCATTTTACCAACTGAGCCATCTCTCCAGCCTCCTTAACCAAAAGCAGCCATCTTCAAAGTCTCTAACGTCCACCTAACACCCCTACCTTTAGACAGGGTCTTGCTATGTATTCCAGGCTGGTCTTGAACTCCTAATGACCCTCCTGCCTTGACCTCCCAAGTGCTAGGTTTCCAGGTCTAGGCTCTTATGCTCAGCTATTCCTCTTGTTCATTAGTGAGGACTTAATTACATGCTACTAAGAAATGGAGTCCCTGTACTAGCCACTGAATGTAGTGCCACTCCAAATACCGGGGGGGTTCTGCTACCAAGAGGGGAAATGGAGCTGACTGTCAGCAACTGCATTGTCTCACTTTCTTTTTAGACTAGTGGCCAGGCCACGGCCACTTAGTGTTCTCCTCTGTGGCCTTCAGAGACCGAAGCTTGTGTGTGCCTGGTGGGTTTCTTTTTCAGCCCTCTACTCCCCTAGAGAGTTGATTTCTCCATCCTTTTATGTATCCCTTTTCCTAATAGAAGTGTCCCACACTCCCAGAATTTTATGAAAGGCACGAACAAGAAAGGAATGACCTAGAAATGCTTGTAGAGGACATTGGGCCAGTCCCCATGTCTGTACCCTGTGCTCCTCTCATTGGTCAACCATGAGGAGAGCCAAAGGCAGGGTGCTGGGATTTCTTTGGAGTGAACTTCAAACAGGACAGGATAGCCCTTGAAGACTCATAAGGACCCAGGGTCAGATCCTTACCTTGACCTTAGGCAGATGTCTGAGGCCCAGGGGCCTCTTCTGTGAGTACTGCCTTGAAGAGGTGGTTAGATTGACCAGGATTTGGCCGGGTCTGATTGTGCACACAGAGGAATGGCTGCCAGAGACCTGGGGGATGCCAGGTATTGCATTAGAAGTGAACCAGGACATATTCTCTTTTGGCCTATATGTGAACTCTGCCCTTAGGTAATACCTTCATTCCCCTGCTGCCCAATCGGGTCAGGCTAGCTGTTGGCTAGACCAGGTTTACCATAGTTCATTTGCGCACACTCTTAGCTTCAGCATGACCAGGGAGATCCAGAGCTCCTGTAGGAGTAAAGAGGACTGTGGGTTTTCATGTACACGCCTGTCCTGAGGAGATACAGCCTATGTCCCCAGACAGCTTAATGGGCACCTGCTAAGCCCTGGGGTAGGAAGTCGGCAGAAGCAGGTGCAGAGAGCCCAGGGGAAGCTATCGACTGCCAACAGCCAGATTGGACCGAGTGTAGCCGTGGCCTGCCTGGCGCTCCATTGACCTGGTGACACCATTCTCAGGCTGCTGGCTGCCTGTGGGCTGGTGTGTTATGACAGAGGAGGAGGAGCCAGAGCCCCCACAGAGAGCTTGACTCACTGAGGCCTTCCTGGCTTAGACCTCGGGTTTGAGGTGGATGGTGCATCCTTCTTATTCACTTGGCTACTCCTGCTTTCCAAGAGCTTGTTTTGTGTCATTTGTGGGTGCTGGGCACTTGGCCACAGCTGAAACACTCAGTTCTTGCCCCTGAGGCTTCCGGGAGGCCAGGTGCGATTGGTAAACTGGGTTCCCAGGGAGAACATCCTGGAGGAAGTGGTGTCTGAGCAGATAATGGGACAGACCCAGCCAGTCTCCTCTGACATACTGGCCACAGTCCCAAAACCCAGGTCTCTGCCAAGGTTTAGGAACCATATGACAAATTCCTGTGTTTTCAGCAGGTCCAGGGTGCAGGGCACTGGCTGCCAGCAGTGACTCCAAGGCTCCCTGTTTGCGTTCCTCTGTGAGACATGGTGCCAGCTCCTTCTGGCCCCTCCTCACTTAGGACTCCTTCCCTGAACCAGGGTTCAGGTTGGAGGAGACCTTGCATCTTGCTTACAGCAACCCCACTGTATTCTCAGATATCCCGATAGTGGACTGGGATGTTAGGAACAGCAACACCCAATTCACTGGCCATTCACTGGCTGGGAATGGTGCAAGGGTCTTAGTGAGGTCATCGTGTAGCTTTTGTGCAAACCCTGGTGGCCCTAACTTACTGCCCCCAGGAGGGCATCTGTGTGGGCGCTGGAGCTTGTGTGGCACTGGGAGGGGTTGATACAGCTTTACTTTCTGTCCCTTTCCCTCCCTCCTGCTCTGAAGGAAACTGCGTTGGAATTGTAGACTTAAGTGCTGGCTTTTGAGGAGACTGCTGCTCACCCAGTCCCTGCCAGGCCTGGGCACAGCCCTCTCTCCCACGCCTGCCTTCCTTGGCCCCTGTCCTGCTTGCAGGGTCTCATTCAAAGGACTGAGGGCCTCCTAGGGCACACTTTCTGGGTCCTTCCTACCCCCAAACCTGCCCTGCTCACCCCTAGGGATTGAGCTCAGTGCACAATGGTACCCAAGGAGGAGGGACCGAGGAAGTGACATCGCTTGGCCCGCCCCCACCTCCTTATTCCCTATAAAAAGCAAAATGGTGACTCAGAGAGAAGTTGGAAGCGTCCTGCCTCCTTCTCCCACTGTTAATTTTTAGACGTGGAATTAGGCAGGAGGCAAGGGAAACACAGATCCACATACGCAGCTGACATGCTATTAGGCGGGTGGTAACAGCAGCTCCGCTCCTCCCTGACTCCCAGCAGCCTCTGACGGACTCAGCAGAGCCTGTGCCTGCTGGAGCTCCCACCCTCCTCCCCAGGCCTGGCCGTGCAGCCCCTGCCCTGGCCCAGGGTGCATGGTGCAGCAGGGACCATGGCAGCTGGGGGCCGGCGCCGGCGCCCACTGCGCTACCAGTCCCTGGCAGCCTTGGTGGAAGACTCTCAGTGGCCTTTCTTGTTCCTTGTCTCAGACTTCAGCTACGGTGCCGAGGACTACGACGCAGAGGGGCATGAAGAGCAGAAGGGGCCCCCCGAGGGCTCGGAGACCATGCCATACATCGACGAATCACCCACCATGTCGCCCCAGCTCAGCGCCCGCAGCCAGGGTGGTGGGGACAGCATCTCACCCACCCCACCTGAGGGGTTGGCACCTGGGGTAGGTACTCCTGTTTCCTCTTCTGGGGAGGGGAGGGGAGATAAGACAACTTGTGTGAAAAGTGGGCCAGGGTCTGCTTAGGACAGTGTTAGCAGTGGGGCTGGGGGAGGGTGGGCCTGGACCCCTGGTGCCCTGTCATGTAGGTCCTCTTCTGCTACCCCTCCCCTGTTCCCCTGCTCTGTCAGCTGTTGATTCTGTCCAGGGCACCCTCATCCCCCTTTCAGCATCTCTTAGTCTCTCAACAGGATGGGGAGGGGACCCTGGAAGGACCAGACGTTCCTCTCTGTACCTGGCTGAATGCACAGTGGCCTGTGGGGACAAGTGCCCCACAAAGCCGGGACTGGTGGGGTAAAACACGGTGCTTCTGTAGTGTTTCCCAGGGCTGAGAGCCTCCAGCCTTGTTCCGTTCCACAGGAAAGGATAAGCCTGAGATGCCTATCTTCCCTGCTTCCCGGAGAGGCTGGGGCTCCCTCTCAGAAACCTTTTGGAAGAAAGATTAAGTACACTTAGACAGGGCAGGGAGATAGGAATGTGTGTGTGGGGGGGATCTTAGTACTTAAAATCAGTGCTGTTCCTGGTAACAGGGACTGACACTGGGCACAGCTCATGAGTGTGCACATCTGAAATACATGAGCCAGCCAGGCAGAGAGATTCCCTGGGGCTTTTTTTCTGGAGTTGGGGGAAAGAATCATAGCTGTTTGTTTTGGTGGCGGGAGCTCGGTTTCATAGGTCCTTGGTTCAGCTTGTCCAGGTATTTGTGGGGTTCTCTTTCCTCTCTGAAGCCCCCAGGGAGTGTTAGCAATGCTATGCAATGCATTTCCCTTCTCTAATGCCTAACCCCTCCACCCCACCTGGAGACTGCCTGGACTCTACCATTTGGAAGAACCCCTGCTCCTTTCTACCCTCTGTGGGCTCTCACCCCCTCTTCACACACTGGGGTGGCTGCTATAGCCTTTGGCAACAAGGGCCTTGGCAACCAGCATCCCACTTGGGGGAAGCCACATTGTTGCCATAGCAACAAAGGCCTAGGCAGAGCTCAGCGGCTGCCAGGTGGTGCAAGTTTGGGAAGGGATGGTGGGGGGCAGGTAAGAGGTGGAGGGGCTGGATGTGGGTGTTGACCAGCCTCAGGCTCCCCACAGCCAGCATTCTTGGGTGTTGTTGCCCTAAGGAGGGGTGGTGGATTAGAGACAGCCATTTTGGCCATGTCGAGGCAGTGTTTGGACCAATGGAGGAGAGGCTGTTCTGCGATTTGGACTCAGGCCAACCAGGAGAAAGAAGAGAGAGAGAACTCTGGCTCCCTATCTCTCTGCCTTCTGGTTGTATGTCAGTGGGGTTCAGATCTCACCTAGGGACTTAGCCCATAAGTCCCACCCACTGTAAGCAGGTGCACGATGATGCCCTGTGTAACCTCCGTGCAGGGCCTGACCTCCCTCTTGTCTCTGCCGTTGTCTCTCTTCCTCTCGTTCCCTTGACTACCTTGTAGGAGCATTCATCCATGGGTATTCGGATTCCCTGGTGAAAAGTCCTGCCCATGCTCTATGCATAGCAGGACCATATCCCTGCCTTGTGTTCTTTGCTCTGGGTAGCAGCTTCACTTTGTTCCCATTGTTCTTGGTGGTCAGAAGGGAATAACTTGAGTGGAAGATTTTGAAATGTTTAATATTTTACAGAGAGAACAGTCATCTGAAGTACTTGGGGCCCTCAGTACCAGTTTGCACTGCATTGGATAGATAGGGAGATCATTGATGCCAGTTGGGAATGGCTGGGACAGTTCTAGCTGCAAGCTGCTCTACTCCTGCCTGCCTGCCCAGCTATAACCCCTGCCTGCCTGGAGCTAGCTTCCTTTCTGCTTTTTCTGTTGCGTTACTGGCCCCATCTAGTGGACCCTGCAGGTATTGCCATTTGCAATAGGGTGCCTGAAAGGTGTAAACCCCCTTTCCCAGTACTTAGGGTGGTTTGTTTTTGTTTTTTAAAAGGTGTGTTCATGTGCGCTCGCGCTCTCTCTCTCTCTCTCTCTCTCTCTCTCTCTCTCTGTGTGTGTGTGTGTGTGTGTGTGTTATGTTCCTGCTACTTGGCTGTGCTCACTTGGCCAGGCAGTCTCCTCCCCTGCCAGGCTTCCTGTTAGGAACCTGGAAACAGAGGGGACTTTTGGACCAAATCAGACAATTGTTCTAGATATTCAGATATCTAGCCTTTGGCACAGCCTGGCAGCTGAGCTTTCCACACCCAAACATACAGCTAAGCTGTACCTATGAGGTCATAACCCAAATGGGTGGTGTGTGTGTGTGTGTGTGTGTGTGTGTGTGTGTGTGTGTGTGTTTGTATATAGAGAGATTTGATAGAAGGAACTGACTTGTGGGTATGGAGGCTAAGAAGTCCAACCCTCTGCAGTGGATACTGGAGTTTCAGGAGAGCCAATGTATAGTTTTAGTTCCAGTTCAAAGGCCCAAGAATCAGGTGATCAAAGGTAAAAGACTCTAGGTGAAAAGCCAGTAGACTTAAACTCAAGAACTCCCAGTGTTCAGTCTGAGTCCAAAGGCTAGAAAAGACCAGCGCTAGCAGCCATGCGGGTGGAGCCTCTGTCTTTCTGAGACAGGGTCTCTATGTTTCCAAGGCTGTCCTGAAGTTTACTTTGTAGTCCTTAGCTGGCCTGGTACTCATAATGCTGCCTAGGCCTGGGCCCTGACTCACACATGCTGGCTGATGGAGCCCCTCTTTCTTGGCCTTTTTGATCTTGGGTTTTCAATTGACTGGATGAGGCAAAGCAGGCTCACCTTGGGGAGAGAGAGCATCTGCTTTGTTCAGTCTGTAGATTGAGATGTTCATCTCATTGTGAATCACCCCACAGACACCCGGGATAATGTTTAGACACCCTAAAATTAACACACAGAGTGAACTATCAGTACCTTGGGTCAGTGACCTAGAGCCTGGAAATAATATAATCTTTGCACAGATGAAATCTGCTTTCTGGCTGTAGGACACTGAACAAGGGTCATAATTCCATGGAGCCTCATTTCCCAGGTATGAACAGCATTGGCTCCTCTGAAGGCAAGTGTGAGGAATGGCTGGGGGTTTGCTCACACGGAGCCTTGTTTGTAGTGACCACATTCGGTTCCAGCACTCAGAAGGTGCAGAAGAATTGTGGCATCTAGGCCAGACTGGGCTATATAGTGAGCCCCTATCTCAAAATAAACCCACAAGACTTTTGTCATTGGTTTTTAGAGGGCTGGGACCAGCAGCATTGCAAGGACTCAGTCTGGTAAATAACCTGTTGGGAAATTAATCTGCCTTTGCAGGCCACCTCCTTTCTGGGTCTGTTCTCCCAAGTGTGATAGCCTCAGCGAAGACATGATCTCCTCACTCCCCAGTATAGATTTGCTGTGAAATTTTCATCTTGGTTTGTGCCCCAAGGGTGACAGGTGAACCCAAACCTAGGCTGGGCAGGGTACCCTGGCACAGGGTCAGGGGTTATCAATTGCTGGAGGCTCGATTCAACTGAGAGAGTGTAGTTTCCCTTGGGAGTTAGGGTGAGGATACTCCCACTCAGCTGCAACTTCCTGTTTCAGAACCACAGTCTTACAGAAAACCTCATTCCTATAGACCTCAATTCCTGTCTTCTCTCTGGATGGTGCAGCAAAAGGGACCCCAAGACAGAAGACATCTGGGTTTTGTCTGTCTTCTGCTGCTTTGAAGATGTGTCACCCAAGAGATGTCACCCTCTCTGAGATCATTTGTCCATCAGTAAATGGAAGATTCGGAGGATTTCCTCCTATGTGACCTGACACAGCTACCACAAGTCTGCCATGAGATGTCACTAAGGGCCAGAATACCATGTAATTTGTAATATCTGAGCCAGGCAGTGGTGGTGCACACCTTTAATCCAGCACTCGAGAGGCAGAGGCAGGCAGATCTACAAGAGCTAGTTCCAGGAAAGGCTCGAAAAAACAACAACAAAAACAAAAAAAAACCCACAAAAACCAGTTTGTAATGTCTATGGGTGCAGACCTCAGCTGGCACGAGGATCCAGAGGTGAAAGTGGAGGTGAAGAAGTGACTGTCATGGTCTTAGTTAGGGTGTCTATTGCTGTGAAGAGACACCGTGGCCATGGCAACTCTAATTGGGACTGGCTTACAGTTTCAGAGGTTCAGTCTGTTATTGCCATGACAGGAAACATGGCAGCTTGCAGGCAGACATAGTACTGAATAGGGCTGAGAGTTCTCTATGTAGACTGACAGGCAGTGGGAAGAGTGTATGTTGCTTGAGCATCTGAGACCTTAAAGCCCCTCCCCCCCAGTGACACATTTCCTCTTCCAACAAGGCCACACCTCCTAATAATGGCACTCCCTATCGGGGCAGTCCATGATGTCTCTGCATGGTATGTGCCCTGCTATCATTTTACCGTTGGGGAAACTGAAGCTTACGGAGTTGACACAATTTGCCAGAGACTGGTGTATCCCGTGGGACCAGGACACATTTCAATTTGGGGTCTCGTGAAGCTTAAGCCTGGTTGGTGCTGCCAGACCCCTCTCAGTCTCTCCTGGGTGAAGCTCTGATAGCCCCGCTGGCCCCTAGTTCTTTGGGGCTTGAGTCTGCCATTGTAGATAAGGAGCACCATTCTTGGTCAAGCCTTTGTGCGCCCCTTAGATCCCCATGTAAACTCACAGGCTCCTCTGGGTTCCTGATTGGTATTTGGGATTCAATTGTGTAGTTCTGGAACCTGGGGTGGGGGTAGGAAGAGTGGGGAACAGAGCTAGGCAGAATCGCTGTCTGCTCTCCCTTCTGTCTCAGGTTGGAGCCGAGAGGGTCATCCCTAAGTGAACAGACATGTGGAGAGATTGCGGCTCCAGGGCCTGCACATTGTTCTGCGTTCTAATCTGGGGGTGGTGGGTGCCCTGGTAGAGACTCAGCAGCCCAGTGCATCTTCTCCCCGTCTCTGCTGCAGAGAGCATACCAACCATCCCCTCTGCATTTTGCTGTGCTTTGTTGCCATCACTTCCAGCTGCTAGTAGAGCTCTTCTTGCATACATGAAAAAAACCTAAGGCTCAGGTGCTTTGTGCCTTGTCCACACTGGGCAGGAGGCAAACACAGTACCTTACTTAGGATACTGTCCACTCTCTAGTGAACTCTTCTTACCCTCTCCAGGCCGTGCACCCCCTTTCATACCCCATAGTAGGTTCCTTGGTGTCTTCCCTGATGGGCTGCACCCGACTGGCCTGGCTACCTTTCCCTTGTCTCTCTTCTCCCACTAGCCTGTTCGTGAATGTGTTTCTTACCTGCAAACAAGGCTACTCCCAAAGTCATATTTATTTGGTAAAGGTATGCTAATTGACAGGTGCCCAGGGTACTGTGGGTAGGAGGGTGGGCCTAGCCAGAACAGTTCTCTGCCCTAGATATCCTGAAATTGGAAGGAAGGCAGGAGGGAGAAAAGAGGCGACTGATGAAAATAATGATTTCAGTGGGTGTTAATTGCCCACGAAACAAGCGTGGCTGTTACCACTAGCGTCCTCAAGTTGGGTGTGATAGCCCATTTCTCTAGCTAGTACTTAGGAAACTGAAGCAGAAAGATATTTGAGTTTGAGGCCATCTTGGACTCATTGTGAGTTCTAGGCTAGCCTAGACCAAATAGGGAGACAGGGTCTTTTTTTTTTTCTTCAAATGTCCTATGGATGGCACAGAGGTGAACCGCTGGGGTCAGAGGCTCTGTTTGTCTCTGTGTTCTCCCAGGGGCTCAGAAGGGTCCCGAAGAACCCCGCAGACTGCTCTCTACTGTGCTATTTTCTGTCGTTGTTACTGAGTTTCTCCACCAGTGGGCGCTAGCAAGGCCAGCGCTGTTTTCTTCCCTTCCCAGAGAGGATGCCGTGCCAGTGTGGTAGGTGGTCCATTCATTCCTCACCCGCTGCCTGCATGGCAGGAAGACGTGGAGGAAGGCTATACACACTTAGCAACCATAGTACTTTATGGGCAGCTCCAGTCTTCTGCGCTGCCTTTAGGGTGGGCCTTACCGAGGGTGCACTGATGCTGTGGAATGTAGTATATAGCAGGGTACCTGTAAGCACAGTCCTCTGCTCCTCCCCAGACAGGAGCCTTTAGTACCCATTTTGCCTCTTCTGAGGCAGTTCTCATTATGAAACCAGGCTGGCCTTGAGTTTGCAGTCATCCTGCCTGGGCCTCTTGTGTGCTGGGATTGCAAGCGTGAGCTACCGTGTTTGTTTAAGATTTACCCCGTGCCATGTGACATTGGCCAGTTCAGCCAGCATCACTCCCCTCTACTGTAAATGGGGGATAAACAATCCCATTTGGAGGGGTTTCTGCAGGAACCAGGTAACAGTGTGACAAGGTAAACTGCCATGCCATCTGTGGACTGCTCTGGAGATTAGTTGAACTTGAATCCCTGTGGGATGTAAATACTACTTTATCTTGGGCTTCTGCCTCTGGAGTGCTGAGATTACAGACCTGTGCCACTGACAGACCTGGTGTTTGAGTAAAGCAAAACATATTACTCCATTAAAATGAAAACTAAATGTCTTTTTCCCCCCAAAGGGCTTTAGAAAATCATTTATTTGGGATGAGATGTTTGAAATGGTGGAGTGGCATAGTAGAGAATGCAGTTGTTTCACTTAGCTCCCTGACGTTCATAGCTCTTCACAGTTGTACTAATGCATTAAGTAAGGCTGCTTCTTCTCTTTGTGTATGTTGTAGTGAAGGCTGCTTGTTTGTTTTCCTGGCCACCCAGAAACTATATTATTTAAATCACTGCTTGGCCAATCACTTAAGAGTATTGCTAGTTAGCTCTTACGTCTAGTATTAACCCATTTCCAGTATTTTATATTTTACCATGAGGCTCGTGGCCTACTGGCAAGGTTTCAGCATGTCTGTCTCTGGCTGCGGCTCCATGGCTTCTCCTCAACTCCACCTTCCTTCTTCCAACATTCAGTTTAGTTTTCCCTGCCTACCTAAGTTCTGTCCTATCAACGGGCCAAGGCAGTTTCTTTATTCACCAATGGTATCCACAGCATACAGAGGGGACTCCCATGTCATCTGTACATGCGTGTTCCTTTGTATGTGTGCGCACATGTGTGTCGAGGTCAAAGCTTGATGTCTTCCTTGACTGCTTTCTGTTTTAGTTTTTGAGACCCAGCATCTCTTTTTCTATCGTTGTCTCTCTGTTTCCCACAGCCATACTCCACCAGGTGCTTTCTGACTTAGCTAGATTGGCAGCTCAGTGAACTCCGGGAATCTTTCACCTCTGCTAACCCAGTTCTTGGATGACAGGCATGTGCCACCACATCCAGCTTTTTACATGGGTGCTAGGAATGAAATTCATACACAGCCAGGACACTGTGGGTGACCATGTTTACTGAGCAGGCTGGAAGCATCTACTCTGAGTCCTCACAGGTTAGTGGCCTGCACACAGCAGCCTTAGATCTGCATCATGGCTTCTTTGGCTGCTTCTCTGCCGCCCAAACCTCAGGGGACTCTGTCATGAGCACAGGAGGCTGTTTAACCTGGGAACTCAGCTTGTTTATTATATACAGAGGAAATAGATGTAGATGGTTTAAAACATTTCCTAGAAATGTGGGGAGCAAATGAAGTCCTAAGTGAATGTGTGTCATTGAAATGAGTAGGGCCAGGTAAAGGACCCCAATGCCTGAGACACATGGGCGTTCTGAAGCCTTCCCCTGGTCCAAGCACACATACTGACACTGTATGCACAAACTCTCAGTGGCAGCTCCTTCGTCCCACGTGACTACAACCTGAGACTTCTTCCCTGACACTAAATGTTACTTTAGAGGACAGAAAGAGAGCAGAGAGCAGTTACTGTGAGGTAAGATTTGAGTTGGTGGCATGGGCCTTTAATCCCAGCACTTGAGAGGCAGAGGCAGGTGGATCTCTGTGAGTTCAAGGCCAACCTGATCTACAGAGCTAGTTCTAGGATAGCCAGTACTACACAGAGAAACCCTGTCTCCAACAACAAAACAAACAACAAACATTTGAGTTCAGCTGTTAACTGTCTAGCGAGCCAGTTATGGCAGTACATGCCTGTAATCTTAGCATTTAGGAGGTTGAGGCAGGGGGGTTGTAAGTTCCAAGCTGGGCTGGGCTGTCTGGGGTGGTGGTGGGAGGAGATGAGGAGGATAAGAAACAGCCATCTAGGGGCTGGTGAGATGGCTCAGTGGTTAAGAGCACTGGTTGTTCTTCCGGAGGTCCTGAGTTCAATTCCCAGCATCCACATGGTGGCTGACAATCATCTGGAGTTAGGTCTGGCGCCCTCCTCTGGCGTGCGGGCATACATGGAGGCAGAATATTTTTTTAATAAATAAATAAATCTTTAAAAAAAAAGGAACGAAACAGCTATCTAGCATTTGTACAGGTAATGAGCTTCCTGTTCTTGGAAGGATCCCAGAAGAGGCTCCTGTTGGAACAGATTCCTTCCCTGGTAGTTATCTTCTGGGTTGCCTTTTGTGCTAGGATACCACTTCATTGACTGAGTTCTTAAGCTGAGCCCTCTTTTTATCTGATTCTTGGGAGACCCAGGGCTATGTATATGCTAAGCAGGTACTGTGTCACCAAGCCACACCCCAAGTCCCAGAGTCCCCTATACTAAGGCCATCCATGCAGCATTTTTAAGAGATGCACTATACCCACAAGCCAGGCGGTGGTGGCGCACGCCTTTAATCCTGGCCTTGGAAAGCAGAGGCAGGCAGAGCTCTGGGAGTTCGAGACCAGCCTGGTCTACAGAGTGAGTTCCAAGACAGCCAAGGCTACAAAGAAAAACCCTGTCTTGAAAGACAACAACAACAACAACAAAAGAGCTGTACAAAAGAAAGTCTTGTGACCTTGGGTGGGTTCTTAGGGAATGGGTCATGGAAGAGGTAGAGGTAAGGGAGTTGCATAACCATTGAGTGTGAAAAAGGCCTTCGAGGTTTGAGAAACACAGTGGTCTGGTGTGAGTGAGTTACTGGGTCCCCTGGAAGAGGCTGGAGGTGACTCTGGTGGGTCTTCCCTCCACACACATGTGCTGAAGGAAGAAGGGGAGAAGAAGAGCAGGTGCTTGCTAAACACTTAGTGCAGGTCATTTAGCTGCCCTGTGTGCACCAGGCCTTCTGGCAGCCCTAGAGATGAAGTAACGATCCCCATTTTATGGAGTCAGACACACTACCTTTGCACAGCAAGGCTATTCCCGTTTTATAGATGAGGAAAACAGGGCATGTTTAAGTGCTTTGCCCAGTGTTACGAGCTGGCAAGAGGCAAAAACTAGAATTCAAATCCAGAATCCAATGGAATATATTCTCTCTGTGTGTGTCTGTCTCTCTCTGTCTGTCTCTCTCCCTCTCGTGTGTGTGTGTGTGTGTGTGTGTGTGTGTGTGTGTGTGTGTGTGCGCTGCCACCATGCATGTGATCAGAGGACAACTTTGGATGTTAGTCTTTGTCTTCTGTCCTGTTCTTTTACTGTTTTCTGCTGTGTATGACAAGCTAGCTGAACTGCAAGCTTCTGGAGACTTCATCTCAGCCTCCCATCTCCCTGTAGAAACATGCTGGGATTACAGATAGCTGCATTACTGCTGTGAACTATTAGGCAGGCTCTGGGGATCCATACTCAGATGATCAGGATCATGTTCCATGCACTGAATTCTCTGAGCCATCTCCTGAATCCTGAGTGCTTTTGTTACATTTTATAAAGCAACTTATTTGGCATTTGTGTGTGTGTGTGTGTGCGCGCGTGCCCGCGCGCACGCACATGCACATGCTTTCATGAAATTATGTGCTTCACAAGTGTGTAGGAGCCCATAGAGGCCAAAAGTGGGTCTTGGATCCCCTAAGACTGGGGTTATAGTCAGTTGTGAGCTACCGTGTGGGTGCTGGAACTGAGTCCAGATCCTCTAGAAGAGCAGTTAGCACTCTTAACCATTGAGCCTTCTCTCCATTCCCTGATTTTGTTAGTTTTACCATATAAACAGCATTGACTTATACCCAATAGCTTTATGCTATTAAATTCTACGTGAGTTTTGTTTTGAGACAGTGTCACACTGTAGCCCAGGCTAGCCTTGAACCTATGGCAGTTCTTCTGTCTCTTTCTCCCTAGAACTTGACAGCCATGAGCCACCATGCCAGATTCATGTCTGCTATGATGGAAAGAGGGAGGAGCAGGGGTATGGAGGGCGAGAGTCTGGTTCTTGACTCCACCTGCCTTGGCACTGCTCCAGGGGCCTGCCAGGCTCCCCAGCCTCGTAGTGGGGCTTGAGCTTCTGCCGGAAGAGTTGGGTGAACATCTTCACACCAAGGAAACTGTGTTTGGCAAATCCTGGAGATGGGAATGTGCCTGGCCCTTGTCACCAGTGTGATGGATTGAGTCAGCTGCCCTTGTTTGGTCTGACTTAGTGGCTTCCTGTTGAGCACAGAGTGAGCAGTGTTTGAGAATGAGTGACGTGTTGTCAGATGAGGGGTACACCAGAGAATGGTCATGCGACTCGCCTGGAATCCTTCCCCACCTCCCCTGCGGCTATCATGGTGAAATCCAGAGCCTCCCACCCTGTCAGACTCGATCACTGGATTCTTTGCTGGCCTCTGAAGCTTCACTACCAACCTCCAACTTGGAATATAACTCCACAAGACTTCCCTGACTGTCTCCCAGTCTCCATCAGTGTGGCCTGCTCATTCCTTCATTGTTACTTTATTGTGTTCTGAGGCTTGAAGGTAAGGACTTAATGTGAAAGAAGCATTCCACTACCAAGCTACGTCCCTTGCCCTTGTTTCTTTGAGATAGAGTCTCCCTATGTAGCCCAGTTTGGTTTTGAACTTGTAACCCTGGTCTTAGCCTCCAAGTGCTAGAATTTCAAGCAAGTATTGCCATGCTCAGCTAGGGCTGGGTTCTCCTGTCACCACCTCCAGGGAGTCTCCCATGGCTTCTCACTTATTACATCAGTTGCACCTGCTTGTGCCCTCCCAGCTCATTCTAAATTCCCGCCATAGCACCATGCGTATGTGTGGGAGGGGGAACAGTTATACAGCCTTGAGAATGCCAAGTACCCGCTCTGTGACTGAGCTACACCCCAGCCCCCACGTTTCTTTTTATAACTTCATTTTCTCTGATTACATACTCAAAATTCTCACTAATCAGAAATACATTATCTAGTATGTAAAAGCTCACATCCTACAGAGAGCTACTGGGTTTATTTATTTCTCATTTTTTCCATATGTAGAATATGTATTAAAATGAGATCATACTATTGGTAGGTATCTTGTTATTTTACTTTTGTGGCTGTGTGGTATTTCATTCTATGGCTATACCAAAATCCATTTAACCAGTTCCCCTTTCCCTCTCTCTGCTTTTTTTTTTAAAGGTGAGGTACGGAAGAGGGACAGTCCTTGGGATTGAACCTGGGTCTTGCACAGTTGGGCAAATACTCTGCCACTGAGTTACAGTTCTAGTCCTAATCAAGCCACTGTTTTGTGTTGATTGAGATTGGTGTGTGGGGGTGTGTGCATGTGTGCATGTAGACCACTGTATAGCTCAGACAGGCCTAGGACTCAAACTCTTTCTGCCTTCGTGAACCATCACAGCAGATTCGGCTCCACTCTCAGGCATTTGGACTTGTGGCAGCCTTTGCTGCCTTCTCACGTCAGCCAACATTTTATACACACACCTTTGTGCCCTTCCAGCAGGGCTTTTTTCAGGCAATTCCCTAGAGTGGGATTGCTGAGTCAGAGGGTGTGAACATTAAAAATCACAATAGCCATTTCCATGTTACCCTTTCTGGAGCTGGACCACAACAGCATAACTAAAATGTGCCCCTTCCCAGTCCTGCCTTTCCTTTGGCACAGCCTTAGGAGTCAATCACTTGGTCACAAAGGGCATGGCTCCCTGTTTACAACTACATTCTGAATGTGAGCACAATGGCTGGTATACAGTAGGCGGTTAATAAGTGCTGGATAATTGAGTTGGTAAGGGAGTGCAGGTGGAGATTTAAGTGTAAGGAAAGCCCTCCGTGTGTGTGTCTGTCTCTGTCTGTCTGTCTGTGTCTGTCTGTGTGTGTCTCTGTGTGTGAGAGACAGAGGTGGAGACAGAGAGACAGAGACAACCCACTGTGTACTTACCTCCTGCTTATTTTCTCTTCTGTCCCTAACTTCTTCTGAAGCTCCTTAAGAAACCATCCCTAGTGCTGGAGTGTGCTGGAGCTTAAACAAGGCTCTGAGTTCCAGCTTCTGCACCAGAAAGGAAAGAAAGGAAGAAACTCTTTAATGTGGGCTTTCCTCCCTTTGCCTGGAAAGGCATCCCTGTTTCCAGGTGCTGTTCAGAAGCCCACCAGGTTCCCTTCTCAAAGCCTGCAGTCTTCAGCTCCCCACACATGGCCTTCTCCTTCCTCTCACCCCCTTACAGATTTAATTAGCAGACACTCTCCAGTGAAGTTTTTCCTCGGTATGGATGCCTTTGTTCACTCCATCCTGTTTTTCATACGTCCCTCACCTCAGTTCTTTGAGAGTATACCAGTGGTAGGGGTTTGGTCTCACATGCCAGGCCAATGTACATGGACCAGTGAGCAGACAGAGAGAATGAAGAGTCTCAATGCAATGTTATTAGGGCTGTATAGGTGTAAGGTGTTGCAAAGCCTAGCTGGGTTGTGGTTTGGAAGAGGGAAAAATGGAAGAACCAAAGAATTTAGTAAAAGGGATGTGTGGGGCCACAGGCACAAGGAACCATAAGATGACAGCCCACTGATGGAAGTGGCAAGTCCAGAAGAGGAAGCTGGGATGGGGAAGAGGAGAGACTTACTGGTCTGGATTTGAGGAGCTGAGGGGTTGCTGTTCTGACTTGTAGGTGAGGAGATCCAGCTGCCTATGCAGGTCTCGGGCCTAGAGGTGGCAGAGGGTGACATTGGTAGAATAGTGAGATGGGATCAGTTCTCCCAAGGCTGTGAGCACAGGGCTGTGGGATAGGACCTTGAGCCATGACGTCATATGTACAGAAGGCAGGAGGAAAGATTGGCCTAAACCCACTGTGTGGCCCCAGAAGCCCGAGGACTTAGAGAAAATCAGAGGGCAGGGGTCATATTGGCTTTTCTCTAGAGAGAAGAGTCTGGAACCAGGCTGAGCAGTCAAAGTAGGAAGGAAACCTAGGTCTGGGGCCTTCTTGAACATTTGAGAGGGAAAGGGAGGGAACACCCTGGGGATTTGTGAGTCACTTCCCCTCCAGAGGGAGGCCTGAGGGCCTGCGAATGGAGCCTCTGTGTCCACTGAAGGGGACATTTTTGTTACTCACTGGAATTTCCAACAAGTTGGAGTGGGTGGGGTAGTTTAAGCCTTGGATGTTTGGGGAGCAGCTTCTGTGAGGCTTAGGGTTTAGGGAATAAGTGGGTGCTGAGTCTGCTGTGAGTAGGATTGTGGAGAAGTTAAGGTACCCTAAAACTAGGCTGCTTCAAGGTAGCTCAGGTTCTCTGGGATTGGATATCGTCCTGTACTGCCCGCTGCTCTGACCAGTTTGGGCACAGCACGCTGCACATGTAGAGCCCCCAGGGTAGAAGGCAGAAGAACCTGTAACTCCGGGCCCTGAGCTGGCACGTTTGTGCCCTAGGGAATGCCCAGCCTGGCTGTTCCCAAACCAAATGAGGGATTGTGGCTTGAGAGGGCCCTTCAGATATCTGGCTATTTATAACCCAGTCAGAGCAAAACTGGACCGAGAGAGAAAGCAGTGGATGATGGGTAGGAGATGCCTTTGCAAGGCACTGGTGGGAAAGACCGGGACTGGCCCGGGCCCCAGAGAGCCCATCATACCTTTCTCAGACTGTTTCAGCTTTGGTGGCAGGATGGAGCCTGTATCTGGTGAGGGCACATTTTCTATTATTGACAGAACGACCGGAGCCTCCTCCGGACTTCAGAGTTCCAGAAAAAATTTTTTAAAGAGTAGGATAAGAAACTATACTCATTCCCTTTCATTTCCCCTCCCTCCTCAGCCAAGGTGCCCAGTGGAGTTGAGAGGAGTTGGCATGGTGGGTCCCAACTGGGACGGTTTGCCTTCCTTTGGAAATGGCCTCAATAGTTTGACTCTGCCCTGTGACCATATGGTTGCCACTGATAAGTAAATATGTTGTATATGAAAGGCTGGTCATAAACGGCACATGAGATTTTGATGGACAGATTCAGAAACCGTACCACCTGGTTGGTGGTACCTGTTACACAGGTTTACAAAGATAAAGTATTGGTAGATTGGTATATGAAGCCGAATTTTATTCCAAGCTGCCAAATCTTCTAAGAGGAGATGGGACAGAGAGACCCTTAGGGGAAACTCCTCCGACATGACCACAGCTGGCGACCAATTGCAAGAATAAAGACAGTGTGGGCATCCTTAAGCCTAGCTCAGAGCAAAGATGTGGCTTAGTGTGCTGTGCTTTTTTTTTTTTTTTTTTTTTTTTTTTTTTTTTTTTTTTTTTTGGTTTTTCTAGACAGGGTTTCTCTGTGGCTTTGGAGCCTGTCCTGGAACTAGCTCTTGTAGACCAGGCTGGTCTCGAACTCACAGAGATCCGCCTGCCTCTGCCTCCCGAGTGCTGGGATTAAAGGCGTGTGCCACCACCGCCCGGGCTTGTTTTTTTTTTTTTTTTATGTAGGTCTGGAGAGATGGCTCAGCCATTAAAGGCTAGGCTCACAACCAAAAATATAAGAAATGTAGATTACTTGCTTTCATTTTAAAGTTAGGAGATTTTATTTAACCATTCATATTTTCCCTTGTGTGTGGTGACACAGGATGAAGCAGAGCCAGGCAGGTCTCTGAGTTTCAGGCCAGTCTGACCTACATAGCAGGTTCCAGGATGGCCAGAGCCACACTGAGAGATCCTCTCTCAAAAACAACTGTAAGGGGCTGGAGAGATGGCTCAGAGGTTAAGAGCATTGCCTGTTCTTCCAGAAGTCCTGAGTTCAATTCCCAGCAACCACATGGTGGCTCACAACCATCTGTAATGAGGTCTGGTGCCCTCTTCTGGCCTGCAGGCATACACACAGACAGAATATTGTATACATAATAAATAAATAAATAAATAAATATTTTTTAAAAAAACAACTGTAGGGAGCTGGAGAGATGGCTCAGTGGTTACAGGTACGTGCTAATCTTACGGAAGACCTGAGTTTGGTTCCTAGCACCTACATGGCGGCTCACACCCATCTGTAACTACTGTTCAGGGGATTTGAACTGAATCTGATGCCTTTTGACCACTGCTAGCATGAGACACACAATTGGCACCCATATCCACTTCCCTACACCCCCCATGCACACACACAGTGGGGGGTAAGGAGAGGGAGAGAGGCAGGCAGGCAGCAAAACAATCATACATGTACAGTAAAAAGAAAAACAACAAAAAGAACAAACAAGTCTAGCTTGGCTACTTACAGAGATCCTGCCTCAAAACAAAACTAAAACCATAAAGACTACAGGTTTTGCAATTGTGTTGCTTTTGGGAAACACTAATTGGCTGGAGCTGCCGTGGTTTCTTCAGCTCCTTTAGGCCCTCTGCGGCTAGGTGCTTGCCCTGCCTGAACTTTGAATGAGTGCTAAAGATGTGCCCATGGTTAGCTGCCTTGGATGTTGAGTTGTGAAAGAGTTGCTGCTGCTGGCCCTAGACTCCTCCCCCACTGGGGGGTGTGTCCCTTAGGGTCAGGGTGAGCCTGGGATGTGAGCCTCACCCTCCAAGTGAATTTGGAATGTGGAAGACTCTGAGGGAAGCAGTCTGGGAGCAGGGAGGGTGGGTAATGCACCTGTCCTAGATTGTGTATCCTGGCCTTGTAGGGCTGGCCCTCCCCTTGTGAGGCGCAGAAATACTCCAAGAAAGTGGAAAGTGGCGTTGCCAGTAGCACCTGACCTTAATGTGGCTCCCGGGTGGTCCCCGGTGCCCAGTGACGTGTGCTTAGGACCCTGTCTGGCACTATGCTCGTGCTGGGCATAAAGCAGGCCAGTGCCTTCCTGTATACGTACAAAGCCTCGTTTACTCTACCGTGGTGCAATGGCAACTGCGGTTTCTCACCGGCAGTGGGCCTCCCCTCTGCGAAGGTGCTGGATCCTGAGGCCGGGGTGCGAAGGGGGCTCTGGCTTGTGACATCCCATGGGAACCTAGACTGAGTGGATGAAGGGTGACTTCTGGGGGGAAGCCTCTGCTGCTCCCCCTTGCCCAAGGGCTCCAGCGAGAAGTTGTAAATAAAGCTTGTCTCTGGGAAGCAGACCTCCCCCTGCGCCCGCCCGGCCTGTCTGCGGCCTCCTCCCTCCCTCCTCCTCCGCTCCAGAAGCCTCCGCCAGCCTCTCGCCCGCCCGGTGACCACAGAAGGAACGAGCAGCTCCACCTCGCAAGTCAAGACGTGCGTTTCCTGTGCTTTTGGAGCAATCGGGCCTCCGGGTCCAGAAAGGGCGGGCTCTGTGTGGCCAGCAGCGCAGCGGCAGGGAGCCTGGACGAACCCGGCAGCGGGCCTGGGGCGAGCAGAGCGGCGACTGAGGAAGGAACGAACCGCGGAGGGTGCTGGCTGTCGCCCCTGCCCTGCATTCGTCCACGAGCCGCTTCCCGGAGGCCCCGCTTCCCCTTTCGCAGGGTGGGGACGCGCGGGAGGCGGGCCCGGCGCGCAGGACGGCTGGAAAGCGGCAGCAGGAAAAGGTTCATAATGGAGCCTTTCATCGCGAGCCGGTGGCCAGGTGCCAGGACCGACTCCGCGGAGGCCAACATGCTGGTGTAGGCCTGCCCTGAGCTCTTCCCCGCCCGCCCGTCCCCTGCCTGCCTCCCTCCCTGCTGGGGCGCGCGCGGCTGCTGCTGCTGCCGCCGCTGCTGCCACCGCTGCGTGGACCCTGCTTCCTGTTTGCCCTCTGCAGCTCTGGCTGCCATGGAAGAGGAAGAGGAGGCAATAGGCTTTTTGGACAAGGTTCTGGAGGATGAAGATGTGTTTCTCCTGGAGGAGTGTGAACTGGGAACCCCGACCAGCCCTGGCTCAGGGTCCCCCTTCTTGGTGGCTGTGAAGGTGGGAATGTGACACGCCCTGGATGCTTGTGGGGAGGGGGCAGGGCTGGCAGCTCTTGACTGATGCTGAAACCGTGTTTGGAGAGAAATGGCTGATGTGTGCACAAGCCTCATGGCTGAGTGGAAGAGCCCAACTCAGCATGAGATGGGCTGGCACGTTCCTGCCCGAGGATTGAGGGCTATGCTCTTTGAGCAGCTGTTCTTGAGGGAGAGGTGGAGTGCCTGCTTGCCCTGCACCAGCTGTCCTCAGGGGCAGTGACTGCTGGCTTTCCCCTCAGTCAGCTGTGTTAGGGGATCTTTTTGGCTGTGACATGAGTCACCTGGTGGCCTGTCACTGATGTGAGTCTATTGCCCCCAGAGGAGCTGACTGACTTGAAACTGGTGGGCATTAATTCATTGTTTCCATGGCAACCAGAGGATAAGGGTATTTGTAAAGTGTGGCCATGGGAGCTACCCCTTTTCCAAGGAGGAAACTGGAGACTTGGTGCGTCTTGACTAGTGCAAGTGGTCATTTAGGAAGATCAAGAGTCTGAGGTCACTTGGGCTTTCTTGAAGGAAAATAATTGAATCAGCTGGAGAAGGGGCGGGAACAACTGTCAGGTAGGTAAGCAGTTTCCCCAAGGTGGGCAGAGGCAGGACCGGCCCACTTCCTCTAGGGTTATAACCCTGCAGCAGAGCTCCTAGAGAGGTACATCAGGAGGGAAGGGGCTGTGCCAATAGTTTTGCCTTCTTCCTTGTCTGTCCTTTCCCCAGGGGTACAGCTTCCCCTGGGAATCTGGAGAAATACATTGGTTTCTCACCCTCACCTACCTCTAAGAACTTTAGCCACAGCCGACCGGTCATTTCTCTCTTCTGTGTCTGGAGGGAGGGCCTGTGAGGACTGTAGCAGGGAGTATGCACACTGCAAAGCCAGCTACCTAACCACATGGGCCCCGGAGGGTGTGGTGTTCAATGCATTACCAGGACTAGGTGTCTGAGACGCCCTGAGTCTTCTCTTACCATAGGATGATCACCGCCTCACCCTGTCCACACTCTGGTGTGGCTCCAAGAAGGAACTAATGGAGACTAAGAATAGACTGTAGACCCAGGTTAGGTAGGTGGCAGGCAGGCTGGGTTGGGGTGGAGCAGTGGTGCAGACTTAGGTGGGAGCTGCAATGGGATCCTGGCCCCTCATCTCTGTTTGGTAATCTGGTGCGAGTTTAGAGCACCGGATTAAGTTGTTGGACCCACAAAACCTCTGTACTTAGGTTTTCCAGTCTTCCCACCAGTCTCTCTATGAGTCAAGAAGCATGCCGGGAGTTCCAGTCATGGGATGACCAGTCAATAAGGTTCTCGATGAACCTCCTGGGCCCTCCCAGCACAGGTCTCAATACCACTCATGCTGCCTCCTAGGCGCATCCTTTCTCTGGGTCGTCACTGCTGACCACTGCGTGGTACTGGGTGTATGACTGGGACCAGTGAGAATTGTTGGAATGACTGAGGTTTGTTGGGACACACAAAAGCTATGCCATGTTCCTGACCTTGATAGGTGGCACATGGTTGCCACAGGGGTCCTGGACACACAGCATGCCTGAAAGCATCCTTCCTTCCAAGTCCCATAATGCCTGGATAGAGCCCTTCCTTCCTTCCCACTTCTCTTCCCTGCTTCTGTGTTTATGGAGGTAGCTTCAGCCTGGGAGCTTCTTGCTCATCTGTAATGCCTCTCTCACACCTGCTTCCTCCATCAGGCTTGGCCGTAGCCCAGGGCTGCAGAGAGGTGGAAAGCAAGCCCATCATTTCATTCAGCACGCGCTGTCAGGTTGTGTTCTAGCCTAAGCCCTCGCCCTGGCACTGTGGAGGAGACAAGGCACGGTCCTTCCTCCCAGAGGCGAGGATCACGTTCATGGGATAGATAGGAAAGTGAAGTAAGAAAGCATTCAAGCCGTGAGAAGTGTTCTGATCAGAGAATACCAGCATCCAACTGTGGTGGTGACTGCCTGTAATACTAGCCTTCAGGAGGCTGAGGCAGGAGAAACACCAGGAGTTCAAGGCCAGCCTGAACTACTTAGTGAGTTCCAAGTCAGTATGGGTTATGAGTAGTTTCAGAACCATAAGCCGAATCAAGAAGACTCCCAGATTCAGAGGAGGAGAGAGACCACTTCTCATTGAGTCAGGGCTGGACCAAGTTACATGTTTGCACGTGTGGAGGGACCAAAGGGCCTTTCTAGGTGATGCTCCAGCATCCTGGCTGCAGATGGGCTTGGCTCGCTCCTCCGCTCCTCCGTGGCAGCTGGTAGGAATCCAAGGCAATTTGCTCTTTGCTATTACTTTACTTCAGGAGTACTTACCTTAAACAGTAGTTGTGCTACTGTGCATTTGCCCAAATGCCAGCCCTATAAATCAATCCTGCTTTCGCTGTAATTTCCGAGGTGCTTCATCTTCCTAAGGGACAGATGCAAACCTTACTGGTCGTTTTCTCCAGAGCCATAGCTGGAGCTTGCTACATCTCACACACAACCCAGCTTCCTTTCAGGAGTTAACGATCTGTAAACTCATAATGCAGATACTGATAGCAACATCACATCCCATCTGTAAAACGGTGCATACTTTTCCAAAAAGATTTTCACACAGTTCTATTTAAAGGTAGATAGGGCTGACGGGTGGGGCCTGGTAGAAGCTGCTATTTCAAGGAACTCATTTGTCAGGAATAAAAAGCCCTTTTGTATTCCATATTAACTCTTCAGGTATTATTCTGTGCTTAAAGAGAATGGGTTGTCTGAAATGCCTGTATTCCTGTTTGAATGACCATTCAGGTCTTTTCTTAGGCTCCAGCACCTTTGCTGCAGGGAGGCCCATCACCCTATTGGTGTTTCCTGAAGTATGGGCCTCATAGGTGGTGACTTGAGGGACAGTTTTAGGTGACATCTTGATATATATGTTTTAAAGAAGTATATGTTTTTAATGTAGATGAGGAAAAATCGGACTAATACATCATTCCTATGATTTGGTATAAGGCTTAGGATAAGATTGCATTTAAGAAAAATTAGTACTTAGCAGGGCATGGTAGATCATGCCTTTTATACCAACACTTGGGAGGCAGAGGCAGGAGGATCTCTTTGAGTTCAAGGCCAGTCTGGCCCACATGGTGAGAACTTGTCTCAAAAAAGAAAGAAAGAGAAGCAAGCAAATCAACACTGCTGCATTTAGTGGTGCATACCTCTAATCCCAGTGCTTGGAGGCTGAGGCAGAGGAGTACAAATCTGAGGTCATGTAGAAGGACTCTGTCTCAAAAAAAAAATTGATTGTAAAGAATGATATTAAGAGCCGGGCGATGGTGGCGCACGCCTTTAATCCCAGCACTTGGGAGGCAGAGGCAGGCAGATCTCTGTGAGTTTGAGACCAGCCTGGTCTACAGAGTTAGTTCCAGGACAGGCTCCAAAGCCACAGAGAAACCCTGTCTTGAAAAACCAAAAAAAAAAAAAAAAGAATAATATTAAGTAGCTAATATGCCAGTGTGGCAAGGCTGTAATGGTGGGACATGAGCAACTAAGGTTCTTAAACATGTATGGAGTATGTGAATCTCCAAATTTTAGGTAGCAGTAAGGTGGAAGATGAAAATCCACCACCAAGAGAAGGGGCATTTGGGGAGACGAGAGACTCCGTGTACTGTGCTCTCTTAGGTATGACAGGCCAGCTGTACTGAGTGTCCCTTGCAGACTGGTGTGGCCCTTGGGCTAACTGGTGCTGTCTGTGAAGTCTGAGACCCTCGCTGCTTAGCTTGTGGCTTTACAGCACAGCTAGAACCGGCCCCGCCTGCTCAGCCCTCACTGTTGCCTTGGAAAAGATAAAGGGCATGGAAAGATTGTTTCTTGACTTGGCCTAGGACCAAACCTTAGGAGGCTTTATTTAGCCCCTGAACGCTGCGGCAGCCCAGGCCAGATCTGGCCACAGCTTATCCATAGATGCTACCGTAGTGCCTGGGGGCCTCGAGATGACGAGCTTTCAGCCTAGCAGACTGTAAATTGCTGGGGATAAAGGGGTTCACTAGGGCTGCAGTCTGTAAGCCCTGGTTGGAGAGAAAGAGGTGTCATCCCTCCTGTGTTGGGGAAAGGCTAGCTAGCTGTGTGTCAGAGCCCAGGGGCTTCGGTGCACATGGGCCTCTCTGGAAAGCATGCCGAGAGCAACCGTCTCCATTTGTGTTACCAGTGTCCAGCATGTAGTAGCGAAGGAGGAAATGAATGCTGAGCCCTGGTATATTAGAGACAAGCAAATCCCCAATAAGGACTAAAGAAACAGCTGTCAATACAGCTATTTGTTTGTTTGAAGTTTATTGATTACATCGCAAGAGGGCAGAAGCCAGGCAGTAACTCAAGAACCATGTGCATCTATATCCAGAATGTCCCAACACAGAAACACATATTTTCTCGAGAAATCCATCCCTTGTCCAAAGATGGAAGTCTCTTCAGTGCTAGCTGTTAGTAAAATTTACAGAGCTTAACTTCACATCACTAAATTCTCAGGTGCCTACACCCCATCCTAGCTTGAATTTTAGGAGTGTAGCCCAGCGAGGGGACTCTTGGGGGGTGACTGATTATTACCTTTTAAGAGTGAGTCTTCCATTATTACCTTTTAAGAGTGAGTCTTCCAGATCTCGTTTCAAAAAACCAGTCTTAGGGATAGGATTATGAGGTGAGGGTCTTGTTAAGATGGACTGTTAGGAGGCAGAGGGTCTTGCTCCAGGGCAAAAGAAGGCTTCATTGGAGCAGGGTCCAGATCTCCAGAATCTAAGGAGCACTAAGAAGCTCACCTCTCTACAAGATGTTTGCCATATGCTCAGGTAAATCCTTGGATGCCAGGGTACAAGTGAGGAATGTAGGGGAGCAGTGATTTCCAGCACGGAGGGCAAGTGCAAGTCAGGTTTGGGAAGCAGCTAGCGGGGGGTGGGGGGTGGGGGGTGGGGGGGGAGGTAGAAGGGGTCAGGGGGAGGCACTGTGCATCTGACTTGAGGGCTAGAGCCCAATTGCAAACTCCAATCGATACTCCAGTGTGTGCTGGAGGCCAGGCTGTCTCCAAGCAGCCGTTTGCACCCTCTGTGCCTCAGGGCCCTAATGGTTACACCTACCAGACTGTGAGATGCCAGTGAGGAGCACTTAGCACAGGTCCTGGTAGTTGTGAAACCATCAATAAATAACTGCCCTTCCTTAGCGTGGAGTTTGCCCTGGGTTCCTACTGCTGCCGAAACAAATCAGCACAAACTCACAGCTAGAAACATCCCTGATTTAGTGTCTTGCTTAGCTTCTGGAAGCTTTCAAAGACTAAATCCATTTCACCTTTCCCCTACAGGCTACAGGTCCCATTCTCTAGCCAGCAATTTAGCGCCCACCACCTCGTTGTCACATTGTCTGCTCTCTTACTTCTCTCTATCTATAAGGACCCTCTGACTCCTAAGGGTCCACTTAGGAATCTTCGTATATTTAATCATATTCACCGAGTCCCTCAGTAACACGGTCATAGGTTTGAGGGAGCCACGTGTGGACACCTGTGGAGTCATTGTTCTCTTTACTTTAGGGTGAGATAACAATTTGGAGAGTTGGAGGCCTGGCAGCCTTCAGACATTTGAACCACTCAGGAAATGGTATGAAGAATACCCCTTCAGAAAACCATCAGGGACACTGGGGTGGGTTTTCTTTGTGGCCTGCGAGGTTTCTGGTGGCTTGATAAACTTTTCTAGCTTACATTAAGGGTGCGCATTTGATGCCAGAAGGGAGCTATTTGAGACAAAAGGTATATAAGTACAAGCTTGGAAAAGGTGTAGGGAGGGAGGAAATCATCCCAAGGGTAAAAGATGCGGAGGACATGGGGTGGGTCCCAGCTCTGCCTCTTTACAGTCTCAGTTGTTTCTGTTGTATAATGAGGAAATTTAGAACCCATTTCAGTGTGGGTGCCTGAGGGCCAAAAGGCAAGTATGGAGAGGGGTTAGAGCCTCTTTGGTAAAGGTGAGGTGTGATGTGGGATGGAGGCTTGGGGAAGAAGAGTGTAATGCAGTTGTTGCAAAGGCCTGAGGGAGATCACCCACTAGCCAGGCAGGTACCATCAAGGCTGTGCAAGTTTTAGGTGCTGAGGCTGAGGGAGGAAGTGAGACTTCAGCTGTGCTGTGAAGAAGAGGTGTCACTTAGCCAAGAGAAGAATGCATCAGGCCCCATCAACAGGGAAAATCCAGCTTCAGGGACTGAGCATGCCTAGCTTTGGACCTGGAAGAGATTGGGAGTTGGGGAAGACCTGAGGCCACGGCGATATGCTGCAGCCCAAGTCGTAGTTTATGACCTCTTTATTTATCTTTGTTTCTTTCTATGTCTTTCTCTCCTACTAGATTATAAACCAGGCAACAGCAGACACAGGGCTTTGCTTGTTTCCTGTGTAGCCATTGAGGTTGCCACGCGTTCGTTCAGTAACTGGTTTGTTTGTTTGTTTGTTTTTTGTTTTTTTTCTCTGTTCTACTTTGGAGCCTGTCCTGGAACTAGCTCTTGTCGATCAGGCTGGCCTTGAACTCACAGAGATCCACCTGCCTCTGCCTCCCAAGTGCTGGGATTAAAGGCGTTTGTTGAATGGACAGATTTAAGTGAACCTATCTCTTCTAATTAAATTTTGTAGTATTTATATTAAGTCTTTGAAAAGAAGGTGTTTTTGGGAGATTGATCTTACTGCAGTTGGCTGGAGAGAGAGAGAGAATTCAGAGATCAGTTATAAAAACTTAGGTGGGAGGAACCAGACCTGGAGATAGCCAAGAAGACTTCCAAACATGGCAGAGGGGAGGGAGAAAGACTGGCAAGCAGCCAGGACTAAACTTGAGGGTTCTACATGATGAAAATTAGATGTTTTTCACTGAAGGTAAATTTTTAACACTCTCTTTGTACCAACCACTGTGCTGATTGGTGGCATCTGGCTTTAACAAGGCATGATTGACACCACAGGGAAGAGGAATTCAAGAGGGAGGGAAATCTAGCACGGGTCTGTGCCTTACATCCTTAGGAATGGCTGAGGTGAGCACGGGCGGGCCACAGCTGACACCTGTGCTAAGTCCCTAGGACTGAAGACACCAGCACAGGTGCCCTAAGGCCAGGGTTCTCATACTCATTTCCGTCCCATTCTCTCTAGCCCATTCTCTCAGTTTATAGATCACTTCCTGGGGGGTGGGGGAGTGGGGGTGGGGGTGTCTGTCCTTTGCTGTTCCGTCCATAACCGAACTCAACCTTCGTCATGAAAGAATGTCTTTATCCGCTCTTCCCTCTGCAGAGCAGATGTAAAGCAGGTCCTTGGTGACCCTAGTGACCCCTGGGAAGTTGGCTAGGTAGAGAATGCTGAGAGCAGCAGAGGTGCTGAGAAAGCAAGGCTGGGAGAGAAACAGCACAAGACGGTAGCAGGAATATGCTTTTTCTTTGACATTTCAGTGTTTTCAGAAATTTCTGTAATATAGTATCTGGCACCACACGGAGACTGATGACATCAACCTCAGCCCTTGAGATGTTGAGGCAGGAGTATTGCTGTGGGCTCCAGACCAGCTTGGACTCTAGAATGGCATTCTGTGTGAAAACAGGCAGCAATAATAATGCTAACCATATGACTTTTTACCACCTTTGCACATGTTGGTTAAAAGAAGAGAAAAAAAAGGCAGAGAGAGGGTCTGGAGAGATGGCTTGGTGATTGAGAGCACTGGTTGCTCTTCCAGAGGACCCCGGTTCAATTCCCGGCACCCACATGGCAGCTCACAGCTGTCTGGAACTCCAGTTTTAGGGGACCTGACACCTTCATACCAATGCACATGAAATAAATTCAAATAAATTATTTTTTAAGAATGCAGAGAGACCGGTGTCTTGAGCTTTGGCACCCCTTTCATGAGCTTTTGGTTTGCTTTCTTGCAGGTGGAGGCAGGGAAGGGCCTGGAGATGAGGAAGCTCGTTCTCTCAGGCTTTCTGGCCAGTGAAGAAATCTACATTAACCAGCTGGAAGCCCTGTTGCTGGTGAGTACCTGAAGGAGGGTGTTGCTCAAACACTGCTCTTGGCATTGGAGAGGAAGGGGACCCATACAGGACAGACACACCAGTGTTCACAGCTGGACATCTGAGAACTGGGTCAGTCACTGTCACGTTTTCATGACTGTGAGAGGCAGGGAAAGACACACAGGTGTGGGAGGACAAGCTCTCTCATGGATGGTGATGACTGTGACGTTGTATGATGAACTGATACAGTGCTGTGTACTGTGGACACTTTGTTACCTCCCCATCACTGTACTCTGGGTAGTGTCTACCAGTCCATAAAGCTGAGACTTCTTCGTTGCCCTGGGTCCAAGTCCTTCCTCTTCCCCAGGAAAGGAGAGCATTAGCACCGTCCTGAAGGCTCTCTGTCGGGAAATGTGAGATGGAAGGTGTCTGTTTTTAAAAGTGCTGTAGCTCAGAAGCGTTAGACCCGCCTGAGCTCTCGGTAAAGACGAAGGTGGTGTTGTGTGAATCAGATTGGGTGGTGACTATTAAAACAGCCTCCAGAGATAAAAGCACCACACAGATGCGTTTGCCTTTGAGGGAAGTGCTTATTAGATGCGTCTGGGTATTATGCAGAGTGATTGTGCAGTGTAAATTCTTTTCTCTGGGTGTTGTATAGTCAGGTGGCATAAAATACTGTTTAAAAAAAATCTGAAGCAGGAGGATCATCGTGAGTTTGAAGCCACTGTTGGCTATAAAATGAGTTCAAGCCAGCCTGAAAACCTTGTCTCAAAAAACAAAGCAAAGCAAACAGATAACAAGCCCCCCCCCCCAGAGAATCAGAGATAAATGTAGACCGGGAGATGATGGTCCTCTTAAGTAAGATAACGTTTATATACTTGCTGTAATATGAGGTATCGCTCAGTGTCTTGACGTTTATGACCCAAGGAATGGCTATTGAATTGTAAAGCTATTTTGCAGGGCACTGTGCTGAACTTGTTTCGGGGTCTCCTTGGTAAGTCATGACTTCCAGATGGGAGACAGTGGCAGATAGGAGTCTGGTCTGAATCTAGAGCCAGGACTAGGACACAGCCTTACCCTGCTGTTCATGGAGAGCTAGTGCATTGTTTCCACACTGTGCGTCTCGGCCCTTTGGTGGGTTGTGAAAGCGTAGAGGTTTGAATCAGTATTTTAAAACAAATGGGAAAAGAGTGTTTGTGTGCATCATCAGCAATAAAGGTTAGGTGCTGTCAGAATGTGTGTGTATAGGTGATGTACAGGGGCTCTTAACCTTTTGTTATTGCCCTTCGTCTTCCCCCTACCCCTGGCTCTTTCTCCCCTGTCTCATGCAGCCCGCAGCCCAAGCTGGTCTTGAACTCACTCTGTAGCTGAGGCTAGCTTTGAACACCTGATCCTTTACCTCCACCTCCCAAATGCTAAGGTTACAATTATATGTTGGCCCACTACATTATTTCTTAAAATGTTTTGTAGATTCCACAGGTAATGGTGGGGCACACCTCTATTCCCAGCACTCAGAAGGCAGAGGCAGGCTGATCTCTATGAGTTTGAGGCCGGCCTTGATCTACAGTGCAAGTTCTAGGACTGCCAGGGCTACACAGAGAAAAACAAACAAAAAACAAAAACAAAAAAATGTTTTGTGGATTCAAAAACCACTGCTCTGCCAGATGTGAGAGTGTATGCTTATAATCCAAGCATTCCATAGGCTGAGGCAGAACAGTCATGAGTCAGATGCCAGCCTGAGCTAGAAAATGCCTCAGAACAAACAGGTGAGATGTTATCTTTGGAAAGCTATGCATAGACTCTTTGGTCCTTAGTTTTCTTGTCTGAAGATGATACAGTCGCCCCTCCCTTCTCTTGAGGATCTATCCCAAGACCCATTGTGAATGCCTGCAAAACCCAGGATAGCACTGAATCCTAGGTATACTATGTATTTTCCTATGAGTACAAATCTGTAGGCAGATTATGTACCTTAAGTTATTAACAATAATTAATAAAGTTGAACAATGGTAACCATATACCATAATAAAAATCATAACATGGCTTCTGCCTTGGAAAGTCCGAACACTAGTGTTTTCAGAGCATGGATGACCACAGCTAACTAATAGTAGCAAAACATTGCTACACTGACACCTGTCTCCCTCTCTGGGTTGAGTAGGTCAGGTGATCCTACAGAACGTAGCTGGGTACTAAAGATAGGAGGCAGACAGACCTGTACCCCAAACTGTATTACTAGCAGAATGCAGATCTGAAAGGACTGAACCACCTGGCTGTGAGCCCCCACTTCACACTCTACCTGCGTGCAGTGGGAAGACTGTGTGTTTCATTGTTTCTGTCTGCAGTCTGGGTTCACAAATATCACTCTGCATGGGACTGTAGTGAAGATAATCCATTGTACTCAGTTCTTAGAAAAGGGCCTGCCTGTGTGTTACCTGGCATGGTTACTATTTCCTACAGAGCTGAGCAAAGACAGGTGAAGGCTTCTGTGTTCTTTTTGGTTTTGTTTTTTTTTTTTTTTTTTTTTTTTAAATATTTATTTATTATACAATATTCTGTCTGTGTGTATACCTGTAGTCCAGAAGAGGTCACCAGACCCCATTACAGATGGTTGTGAGCCACCATGTGGTTGCTGGGAATTGAACTCAGGACCTTTGGAAGAGCAGACAATGCTCTTAACCTCTGAGCCATCTCTCCAGCCCCTTTGGTTTTGTTTTGAGACAGGGTCCTGCTATGTAGATCAGGCTGACCCCCAAACTCAGAACTATCTTCCTGCTTCTGCCTCCTGTGTTCTAGATAACAGTGAGTTTGAAAATCCATGTCTTGCCAAGTATAAAGGTATGTGCCTGAAATCCCAGCACTCCAGAGGCTGTAGAAGTCTTTGGGTTCCCCCTCCCCCCACCCCCAGTGGAGGAGGAGGTACTCCTGAGAGGTGTGCCTCCTTGCATTCCAACCTCCTTTATCAGATGTTCTCATCTGGGCAAAGATAGATTTGGGAGGAGTCTCCCTGCCACACCTTCCGCACAGCTCCTACCCCAAAGGCACATGGACTGTGCTGTGTGGTTGCACACCCCTCCACTCCCACCCCATTCACTCTGGCCATTCAGGACGGGGAGAGACCGGTGGGAAGGTTTATTGCTGGAAGGCCCAGGGAATGGGTGGGCTGGGCTCTCCGCAACCTCTGACTCTCTGGATAAACCTCTCAGTCTCTCCTATACCTTCACAGATTTGGAGGCCTTCCCTTTCAGTCACCGGGGAGATCAATGCTGCTTTTCCTGGGTGGTCTAGCTTAGAGGCAAAACTGTTTCTTTGGCTTTCTTTCCCCCTCCTCTTAACCACAGATGCCCTTATCCATCAGGGAGTGACTTGGAAGTGCAGCAGTGTGTCTGTTTTCCTCTCAGTACTTCCTGTTGTGTGAAGGACTAGGCCTGTGTACCTAAGACTGTACACAGACTGTTCACGCGGGCAGAAAGAGAGAAAGAGAAAGCCACACCAGGCTCTGTCCCGAGCCCTTGGGTGTTGACTAGGGCCATAGTTAGTAATCTTTTCGAGGCCACTGTTCCTGATGCCCGTCTGTTACTCCTGAAGCCCAGGAGCCCAGGCTTGGGGATAGAGGATGGAGCTGTAAGAGAAGAGAAAACTAGATGGGTTGTAGTTCTACCTAGGTCCTGTGCAGGTGTGGGCTGTGGCTACAGTCCATCTCACCTTGGAGCCGTGGTTGCCACAGCTAGCCCCATTGCCTCCTTCTCTGAGCCTTTCATTTTTGCTGTTTCCATCTGTCTTAGTCCTGGGGCATCTCCCCTTGCTTATCTGCATGATAGGTTAACTACACCTCCTCCCTGAGCATGCGGCTAGGTTAGTAACTAACTGTGCCTGGCAGGGGACAAACCTTCATGGCTAGGAGGTGGAGGAAGTGGGCAGATTTCTTTCTCCTGTTTCGAAAGACCACTTGCTGGCGGACAAAGCAGACATGACTGTGTGAGATCAGAACTGGTCCAGCCCTATCTCTGGGAGAAGCTCCCAGGGTTGGAGTTGAGATCACCCAGGGGTTCTCTCTGAGAACAACCTTGCCATACAGCTGTACCGGGGAGGAGAGTTGAGGTGGCCGGTGTGTGTGCTAGCTCCCTGGCCCTAATGGCAGTGTCGGGTCAAAGTTCAGTGAGAGGAGACTGGCCTAGAGGCCAGTATGTAAGTCTTGAGATAAAAATAGCTGACAGAGTCAGCCTTTCCCCCTTCCCTGTGGAGAATGGGGGTGAGAGCAAAAGTCGCTCATCTGGTGAGAAAGTCTCATGCCTCCGGTGCAGGCTGGTCCGTGTGACTGGTCCTGGTTAGAGTACTTTTCTTCCCCTTTTGTAGACAGTGGGAAGTTTAGGAGGAAGCAGAGCTGTTGGGCCTGTCTTGGTGTAGGAGGTAGATGAGTGTGTGCTTCCCCAGCAGCCAGCTTCTGAGAAATCTTGGCCTTCCCAGGACTGTTCTCCTATTTACTTTGCTCCCTCCACACTGGGGGTTGTGCCAAGGTGCAAGGATGAGTGTCTTTGGAGTTCCGTGGCAATTTGTACCTGTCCATTGGGTCTTAGAGATGAAGAGGGTAGCTAGCCTGTGATGTCACATCTGAAGGGGAGGCTCCTGTATCCTTCCACCTAGGCATGGGAGAGCAGTGGCCTTTCTCCTGGTTCCCCTGCTCCCTTGTCTGTGTGATCATGCAGCTCTTCCCCTGCTCAGCTCTCTCCAGCTTCAGAGGCCCCATTAGATGTCCCTTCTCCTTGAAACCCTAACTTCGCTGCTCCAGTATAGTCTTCTATTTTTGGTTGTGGGCCTAGCCTTTAACGGCTGAGCCATCTCTCCAGCCCTCCAGCATAGTCTTGAAACCACTTGGTTGGGATTTTATGATCCAAGTTGGGATTATCCTGCCTTACACTGGCTACCATGTTGTTTGATTTGTTTCAATCCATTTTTCAAATACAGTCTAATGTTTTTAAGAAAGGAGATCAGGGATCATCAAAATGTTCTCCCACATCCTAGGCTTCTGTTGCTCCCTCCACTGAAATCCCTCTGCAGAATGCGGGGTCATTGCATGGTCAGCGGTGTGGTCAAAGCTGTGCTCCCTCTGCTTGACCCCACCCTGTGGTCCATCCAGCCCCGCCTCAGCTCCTCTCCTCTCCTTTCCCACTGCACGTAGACTTGACAACCTTCAGCTCCTGTCTCTCACCAAGCGTGTTTCTGTTTCCAGATCAGCCATCAAGGAAATCTTGATGAGTGCAATTCCCTTAGGCCTCCCTGTTTCTGAGAGTCATTGTCCCCTCTTTGGAGAAGCCATCTGACTGCCCTGCCTCAGGGGGTCCTTTCCCTATTTTCTTCATTACATTTACTGGTGTGTATAATTAGATGCTGGATCATTGGCTTGTGTTTCATTTGTCTCCTCTACTAGACTGGAAACCCCATGAGGACTGGGATTGTATGTGTCCCAGGCATTCCACTGGGTATTAGGGATCGTCCTTATGTCTGGGACTTGGTTCATTTTTCACAGGATGAATAACAGTATTGCTTGTCCTCTATATGCCAAACATGTACTAGATACTTTATTATCTTTAAAGATTTTTAATTATTTTTATGTGTATGCATGCATGTCTGAATGAGTTTATGCACACCACATGCATGTACCAGCTAGAGGCAAGAAGAGGGCAGGAGATCCTCTGGAACTGGAGTTACAGATGGTTGTGAACCATCATGTGGGTGCTGAGGACTGAACCCAGGTCTTCTGCAAGAGCAGGAAGCAATCTTAACCACTGAGCCATCTCTCCAGGCCCTACGTACATTATGTAATGTGTGACGTTTGATATTTGATCTACCGTTTCAGTTCCGCAGAAACCTGCCGGTAAAGTGACAATACACCCAGAAATGGGGTATCGACTATTAAATGACAGACTCAGGGCTCCAGGCCATACTGCCTGGCCTGACCCAGGTTGACTCCCATCCTGTTTTCTAGTGAGAACTTGGTATGGAAGGTCACTTGGTTCTAGTGTCAAGAGGGTCAGTGGGTCTTCTTGACCCTGGCTTTGTCATTGTATCTGGACTTTGTAGAATGTGGAGAACAAAGATTCAGAAGTCAGATACTGTCTGGGTATTTGAGGCATCCTCTTGTGAGCAGATAGGGGAAGCTGGAGTACATGGGCTGGAAGGCTGGCTCCTGTGGCCCCCTGAGGCTGGCTGTCACAGCACAGAAGGAGCCAGGGAGAGCTGTTTTCCCTCAGTGTAGGTGATCTCATCAGGCCAGCTCTTTCAGCAGTTGACTCAACCACGCTCTCCTGTTAGGCAGCTCAGGCCTCCTCCTGTGAGAGTCGACAGCCTAGTAAGCCCAGACTAGATCCCTGTCATCTCCCCACTGCTCCTAGGTCTGCAGGGAAACACAGGCTATTGGAGACCCCTTTCTGTACTGCCATCAGATGGAAGAATATTAGTCATATCTTCCGTAGGCCCTCCCTGCCCATTCTATACCCTGTCTCCTAGCCCACTGTAGTATAGTGTGTATTCATTTTTTAACATTCGAGATGGGGGTTTTCCTTTGTTTTACAGGCTGTTATCAAACTCCTATAGTGGTGCAGCCCTTCTGCCACAGCTTCCTGGGCAGCTGGGACCACAGGCATGCACCCAGAGCCCATTGTCCCGAGGCAGTGCTTAGGGATGGGGCTTAGTTACCATCTACACTGTCCCTTCCACTTGTGGGCCCTGATGATCTTGGTGCAATAAGCAAGGATGACAGTTTGCTTTCATTTTCATATCAGCAGGCATTGAGAAAGAGTCTTGAGACCAAAACCACACACACTCAGTGGGAAAGATCCTGCTCGCTTAGCAATGTCTGCATGTCTGCCACGGATGTGGGAAGCAGGAGAGTGGCATGTGTCCTTGCTCCTCTCCCTCACCAAGTGAGACTGAGACACCAGTGAACCTCAGCCAGTTGTTCCGTTTTGTTTTGAGATAGACTCTCACAGCCTCTGCTGCCCAGGCTGGTTTGCAGTCTTCCTGCCTCAGCCTTGCTGCACACAGTGCTACTGTTACAGACCGGCTTGAGCTGGTCTTAAGTCTCTTCATGGTTTTACCTCCTGAGTGCTAGAACTGCCTTCTTTTTCTCAAAAGGAAGCTGGACTCCCAGGCAACACTCCCGTCCACTGAAGCATGACAAAGAGGCTTATGACTGGGACGTGAGGCCATTGTGGAAGAGACGAGGGACCTGTTAAATGGACCAGTGAATGCATACGGGCCAAGGGCTAGAGGTTGTGAGCTCATATGGGGGAAGGGACAAGCTGTGGCTGCTGTGGCAGATTGCTGCTGTCAGGTTCCCTCTGCATATGGCTTGTTGGGACCTGTGACAACAGCTCTGAGACAGAAACTGTGTTTCAGGTGCTCTGCCTTTAGCCGCAGCCATGTCTAGGCAGGACTTGGGCGTCACTGCGTGTCAATCAGTGTCACAATCGCCTGGGACCTGCCAACACTCTGGTTTATTCATCCCCACCTTTGCACTTGGTTCCTCTTCAGCCCATGAAACCCCTGAAGGCCACAGCCACCACCTCCCAGCCCGTGCTCACCATCCAGCAGATTGAGACCATCTTTTACAAGATACAGGATATTTACGAGATCCACAAGGAGTTCTACGACAACCTCTGCCCCAAGGTGCAGCAATGGGACAGCCAAGTCACCATGGGCCACCTTTTCCAGAAGCTGGTGAGTCTCCATAACAGACTGGTGCTCGAATAGGGCCTTGGGAAAGGATTGCTCACTAGCTTTCTTGGCTCTCTTGAGGCCTGGGTTATCACTGAGCTCTTGGAGGCCAGTCTAGGCCTGTGTTCTTTCAGTCAACTGGGCCCATCCTAGAGGAGCCCTGAAAGTGTTTCTAGGGATAGAAGTGGAGACGGGTCAAGTGTGTGAGTGTTTTGGGGGAATGCTGCTTCATATGTATGGGGGTGGGGGTGTCCTTTGAGAATTGGAATGGAGCTTCCTCTGCCAGGATGCAGGTCTTCTATCTCTCTGTGGACAAAGAGGCATTATGACAGGCTTCAGGAGAAGGACCATTCACCTGAGACCTGGGGCGGGGCGGGGGGGGGCTATTGCATCCTAGAGCTGCCTTTGCAAAACGAAGCAGTTGGACTGCTATGGTGATGACTGATGGTTGATCCCAGAGCAGAGAGCACCAGCAGCCAGCCAGCTTTCCGTGCTGCTGCTCAGAGGGGAAGAGCAAAGCTTAGTGTTGAAGATGTTCTCAGAAGTCCTCTGGTCGCCAAGGCTTCCATGACACTCTTTCCCCTAGCTCTGTCTGAGACCCTCTTATGCCAACGCACTTCCTGACCGCTACAGACTTTGTCTACATAAAAAGGCCTTCCTCATCTACCTCAGCTTTCCTTGGTCTGTTCCCAAGTTAGAATGACCTTAGAGAAGCTTTTCCACGCCCTGTGTTTGTCCTTTAAGAACACATAACTAGCTGTCCACCCGAAGCAATAAACTTGGGAACAGTCTGTATTTTCTTCTCATTAGACTCCCAGAACCACCTCAGTGATGGATGAGTGAATGAGTGGATGGATAGACGCATTGTGGCCTTGACTGGGGCTGGGGAGAACCTGAGTGTTGAAGGAGATACCTGTGTCCTACAGCCAAGTCCTAAGTCACAAGTGTTGTGGGGGCAAGTACAACAGAGCCACAGCTGGCTTTGAATCCCATCTCTGCTGTAGAAGCTCCATGACAGCTTACCCTGCCTCCTGTTTTCAGCGTCCTCCTCTATAAAGAGAGGTACTAATAGTCAACTGGATTATTGGCAGGAGTGAGTTAGGAACTGGAAACGCCTGCTGTTTTTGCTGTTGTCATTACTGCTGTTTTAGGCAGAGGTACTCAGGAGGTGTTGTTTTCCAGAATGCCATCCTTCTGGTTGCAGAGGACCCTGAACTGCTTCCCTTTGTGCAGGGATGGTAAATACATCCTTCCCTGTTCACAGAATATGAGATGACTGGTTTGAGGCAACCACTTCTTAACCTTCACAGGTATAGAGAACCATAAGCCCTGATGGGAAGGCAGGTAGTGAGAGTGGAGAGGCAGAGTTCTCCAGTTTGATGTTTTTGTTGCTTTTTGGTGCAGGGTCTCTGTAACCCAGGCTGACCTTGAACCAGCCACTCTCTGTCTGCCTCAACCTCCCAAGTGCTGGGATTGCAGTTGTGAGCTACCAAGCATAGCTTTACCATTCTTTCTGTGTTATTCGAACCCAGAGTCCCCTTGGTCTTAGCTCCACTGGTCCAGTTATGAATTTGCTTCCCACTGTCCCCAAACCCCAGCATCATGGATGGATATCTGCCATCCTGAGGCTGCTTGCTTGGCAAGGCCTGGGTGGAGCCAGAGCAAGCTAGGCATCTGGAGACAGTTTATTTCAGATGAAGTCTCTGGGTATTTGATTATCCATTACCAAGAGAAGGAAATTAGCATCTCTGCTGTTTGTTTTATGAGATCACTCCAGTGCCAAACTCCTGTTTCCAAGCAACCTGCACTTCCCAGTTAATGACCCCGGCAGGCTGAGCCTCTGGCCTTCCAGTGGAGGGTAACTATGGAGATGAAAGTACCTGGCAGGGCTCATGACCCCTGCACACAGGTGGCTTCTGGGTTACTAGAGGGTAGCAGCACAGGTCCCATGCTTTGTCTTTCTCACGGTAATAGAGGAGACCAGGGTGTAGCTCAGCTGCTTGAGTGTTTACCTAGCTTGCAGAGAGCCCTGAGTTCAGTCCCTTTCTCTAAATAAAACTGGGTGTGGTCGGCCACACCTGTAGTCCTTGCACTCTCGAGGCAAAAGACACCTTAGCGACACAGTGAGTTTGAGACCAGGCTGGGGTATGGGAGACTCTGAAACAAAGAAAAGAAAAATCATGAGAACAGAGGGGAGAGGAACCCTTCCTGGAAGATTGTGCTGACTTTGGAAGTGTCTGTCTGGGACATCTCCTGCGGCGTGGAGCTCCTGGGGAAAAGTGCATTTGAGCCCTCTACCAGGAACTTTCCTTGGGCCTTTCTCCTCCTCAGTGGCCCAGTTCCTGCTCTCCCCTCTGGCTTCCCTGTACCAAGCAAGGGCAGCCGCACCAGCTTCCATGAAGGGCGGCCCCCTCCCTACACCCTGGCCCCCGCCCAGCCTTTGTGTCCTGAAGGAACAGAGTGAACCTGAGTGGGGCACAGGAGCAACATACTTTCCTAGCACCTTAGTTGGAAGCAGAAGTTTCCAAGGAAGCCTGCAGCAGCTGTGTCCTGTTGCTACTTCAGTGGGAAAAAAATCTAAACCAGAAAATCTAGAGGATAATGCAGTCGACAACTGTGCCTGCAGCTCTGAGTAACAGATGTGAGAATCAGCAGAGACATTTTTCCTTTTTTCTCTTATTTTATTTTTACTTGTCCTTTTCTTCCTCTTCCCTCCCTCTTATAAAACATTTATTATTATTATTATTATTAGTTATTATCTGTATGAGTGCATAGTGTGTATGGGCGATTGGGGAAGGGTGTATAGAATCTGTTCTCTCCTTCCACTATTACATGGATTCTGGGATCATATTCCAGTCAGCAAGCAATGTGGCAAGTGCCTGTACCCGATGAGTCATCTTACAAGCCCCTCCCCCACGGAAACTGTCTAATAAAAGTTAAGTTTTAGCCAGGAGGCTGAGACAGTAGAACTACAAGTTCAAGGCCAGACTGGGCAACTTAGTGAAGTCTTACTTCAAAATGGAAAGTAAAAAGAGGAGTCAGGTGTAGGTCCAGTGATGCCCGTCTGTAATTCCAGCCCTCGGGAGGCAGAAACAGAAAGATCAGGAGTTCAGGGTCATCCTTGGCTACATAGGGAATTTGAGACTAGCCTGAGCTACATAACACCCTGACTCATAAACAATAAACAAAATTTTAAAAAATACAAAGTATTATAAACAGAGGTGAAGTCTGCTCCTCTTTTCTCTTTTTCTTTTGAAGCAGCTTGCTGGGAATTACATGGAGCTGTGTAGATTGCAATTTGTTTGTTTGTTTTTGGTATTTCATATCCTTATGATACTGCATGTACTTTTCTAAAAATTTCATTAATTAATTTATTTTTACGTGCCAGTCCCAGTTCCCCCTCCCTCCCTGCATGCATTTTTAAAATGTGCAGGTGCGTATGTGTATGCATTTTGCTATTTAGTCACCACTGGGTTTGATACATGTCGGTGTTCATTCATCTGAACCATGTCTGTCAGAGTTCTTGTGTTTGTGGGCATTTGCTCACCTCTCTTACCGTGAGGATCCTTGCTTAGGCCTCCTTGGGCACAGCCATGTCCAGGTTTTTCAAGAGCATTATTAACCAATGGAAATAGATCGTGAGTAGCATATAATTTTTTAATTATTTTATTAATTGAGAGAGACTTTAGATGTGAGGGCAACCGTGGTGCGTGTGTGGAGGTCAGAGGGCAACTTTCAGGAGTTGATTCTCACCTACCATGGCTTTAGAAAGTGAACTCAATGCAATAAGCTATTTTGCCCTCTGAGCTGTCTGCTGGACCCACATATATACATTGAAATGTCCTAGTAGCCAATTTTTAAAAAAGCAGTAGCGGGGTTTGAACCCAGGGCCTCACATATATAGGCAAACCCTAACACTTAGCTATGTTCCCAGTACTAAAAGTAAAGACTGGAAATAGTTCCATGGTAAGGTGGTTGTGTCCCATACCCAAAGCTCTGGGTTTGATCTCCAGGAAGATGGAAAACAAACAAATACAAGGTGGGCGTGGCAGTGCCTGCTTGGACTCAGGCTACCAGGGAGCCTGAGGCCAAAGGGTCACTTGAACTTAGGTGTTTGAGGCTAGGTGAACAGTGCAGTAAGACCAGAGAGAAAAGGGAGAGGGAGACTCACAGACATACAGCTGGTGAGATGACTCGGGCTAACACCCAACAACCTGAGTTCAGTCCCTGGATTCCACAATAATAGAAAGATATGACTGACTGCTGACTGTTTTATGCATATAAGTGTTTGTACACCACATAGGTGCCCGCTGAGGCTAGAAAAGGGTTTTAGATCACCTGGAACTGGAGTCAGCCAGTTGTGAGCCACTGTGTGTGTGCTAGGAATTGAACCTGGGTCTTCTGGAAGAGCAGCCAGTACTCTTAACTGCCAAGCCATCTCTCCAGCCCCTGAAATGTCTTCTAGCCTGAATGCTGTGGCACATGGGCACTTGAACTCAACATACTTCCATCATACACATACAGATAATAAAAATTCTTTTAAAGGGCAGTTAAGAGTGCTTCCTGCTCTTGCAGACAAACCAGAATTGGTTTCCAGTTCCCACAAAGTGTGGCTTACAACAACTGCCTATAATGTGGTGCACAGACGTAGATGCAGGTAAAACACTCACACATACAAAATAAAATAAACTTAAAAAAAAATAATGGGGGGGACTGTGAGACTAGGCACGGTGACACCTGCCTGTAGTCTCAGGACTCAGAAGGTGGAGGCAAATGGGTAAGAGTTCAAGGTCATTCTCAACTACTAGCAAGTCTGAGGCCAGCCTGGAAGCCTGAGACACTGTTTCAAAAAAACAAATTTAAAAAGGTATGTTTATGTAGGGGATAATTTATATACTCTCTTTATATACCAGGTCTTTGGAATTCAGTGTGGATTTGTTATTGTTGTTTTGTCGAGACAGGGTCTCACTGTGTATTCTTGGCTGTCCTGGAAGTGGCTGTGTTGACCATGTTGGCCTTGAGACCCATCTGCCTCTGCTTCCTGAATGCCTCCAATGTGGGGTTCTTACATGTAACATACGTCAATTTTGCACTGGCCACATTGTACATGTTCAGTATTTATATGTTTCTCACAGCCACTGTATTAGACAACATAGGTTTGTGTTAATTTGCTAAGTCATAGGCTGAAGCTGTGCCTGTGGTCAATTTGATTAGTCACTGACAAATTAGCTGTATTGACATAACTATAGTCTGTGGTTTCAAACCAAAGCTTAATGCTATCAGAGTCTAAATTTTGAATCTTCAAATGGACATAGCATGAAATTGTAGCTTTAATTTGCACGCCTACTCTTTGTTCTCTCCAGAGGAAATACTTGTAAACAGCCGAAAGAAATAGTTGAGCAACCATAAATATTTAAGCAATTAAATTAGCAAGCCTCAGTTTTCCTTTTTGAAAAAAGAATAGGCCCATCCTCGCCTCATAATGGCAATGAGACTTTGCCAATCAGGACACGTGTGTTAGGATCCAGGTGGCATGTAGGTATATAGTAAGGCAGGGGATCTGGCTCCTTGGAGGCTGAGGAAGTGGGACTCAGAATGGAGAAGGGGCCTGAGGCTACTTTGTCTCCCTGTTCTGGTTTAATTCTAAGGTGTGAAAGAAGTACAAGGGATTAAAAACTTCAAGTCCTGAAAGACCTTGATGGTACTAAAGGAAAAAACAAAAAGACTAACAAAAAAATAGTAAAAAAAAAAAAAAAAACAAGTGTTATGTAGAATTTATGGCATGCCAACAAAAGCCCTGCCCTGCCCTCCCCACTCCCAGTACCCCCTTGCTAACCTAGTTTCCATGGAAACTGTCAAGTTCAAAGGGATACTGTAGTATATTCATCTCTGCCTTTCCCCTGGTTTCCAGCAAGTCTTGTGGAGCTGAGCTAGAGGTTCTGAGTGCTAAGGGGGCTTCAGGAACTTGGGTGATTCCTCTGTTCAGTAATCCTTTCTCCATCCCATTCCCACCCTCCACTCCCCACATCCCTGTCTCCTCCCTGCAGGCCAGCCAGCTTGGTGTGTACAAAGCATTTGTGGATAACTATAAAGTCGCTCTGGAGACAGCTGAGAAGTGCAGCCAGTCCAACAACCAGTTCCAGAAGATCTCTGAGGTAGGCAGCTCTCCCTACAGCCGCCCCCGTCCGCCCTGGGCTCTGGTAACAGTATGAGAAGCTTCTAAGTCTATGGATTCCTTCCTTGCTTGCCCCAGGGAAGCTGTTCACCACAATAATGCTCAACCTGACATTTGCTTTCTTGCAACTGACATTTTTCCTCTTAATACAAGAATATCGATTGGTTTGATTTCTTTTTTTCAGGTTAGAAAGTAGAACAGAGGAAGCAATAAATACATAAATACATACATATATACATAAATAAAGGGGGCAATTTTCCCCATGATGTTTCCAGGTGACTTCCTGACCCTTGGCTTCTGTTTCTTCTCTTGTGGAAAGAGCTGTTTGAACCTTCCCAGCACATCTCAAAATGCTCAGTGCTGATGAGGGTTAGGTTGGAACAATGATGGGCCTGCAGACATTAAGTGCCGCTGCTATTTAGAAGATCTGAGTTTGGTTCTTAGCACCCAAGTTAGGTGATCATTTGTAATTCCAGCCGCAGATCCGGTGTCTCTGGCTTCCTCAGGCACCCACATTCGTGTACATACCCACACACAGTTACGTACGTGTACACACAGTTAAAAAAAGAAGTCACCAGAGGCACTGTTTAAAGTGCAGGTGTCCAGGCTCCTCTTTCTCAGACAGCTCGCTCCTTTTCTCTTCTCTCTCCGGCATCTTCTCTGTCTCGTAACTCTCTCTCACTCTGTGCAGCTCAGGCCACAATCCCCTTGAGTTCTGGGATTACAGATGTATGCCCCGATGGCTCGGATCTTAATATTTGTGTGGGGGATTGTTTGGGGGTGGGGGTTAGGGGATGGATAAGAGACAAGAGTTTACATTCTCTGGGCTCATGACTTACTGTCGGGAATGGAAGTTTGAGGAATTCTGGACTAAGCACGTAGTTTTGAAAGGTACTTACAAGTCCAAGACTCCAGTCTCATGGAATCAGCCAGGGTCAGTTAAGGACAGAAGAAGCCCTTAGACCCCTTTGGCCGGGAGCATGCCTGCTGCTACTCTGCAGCTAAGCCTTCCCCTCCTGTGCCTATGTATGGTAGAGCTATGAAATCCCCTGCCATTGGTACTTCTTTTGTTACTGTTATTGGTTTTTGTTTTTTTTTTTTGTTGTTTTTTCAAGACAGGGTTTCTCTGTAGCTTTGGAGCCTGTCCTGGAACTAGCTCTTGTAGACCAGGCTGGTCTCGAACTCACAGAGATCCGCCTGCCTCTGCCTCCCGAGTGCTGGGATTAAAGGCGTGCGCCACCACCGCCCGGCTTGTTGTTTTGTTTTTGAGACAAGGTCTTGCCACATAGTCTTGGCTGGCCTGGAACTCACTGTTTAACCCTGGCTGGCTGCAAACTTGCAGTAGTCCTCTTGGGTGCCCGGATTATAGATAAGCACCTCTGCACCCCACTTGGCTTTGGCACTTCTATCTAGAATGTGGTAGGGAGAGGCTGGTCCTCTAGGATTGGCTCACCTCATTCTTTATCCAGAAAGACCCCTGTAACACTCCTAAGCTACCAGCCTTGGAGGAAGTACCTGTTTGAGCTCAGGGCAATAGAGCCCAGTTTTAGAGGGACCTGGTGGGCAATAGAGCCCAGTTTTAGAGGGACCTGGTGTGTTGGGGGCTAGAGGTGCTTCTGTAGTTTTGGAAGTCCTGCCTTGCAGTACCCCTCTTACCATCTCTGGTGCTAGAAGAGTAAGGGAGACACATAATTCCCTGAAACTGCTGGGATTCCACATTGTACCTAAGTCGGAGTCAGTCTAGGACCACGAAGCAGTTGGGCAGGTGGAGATGACAATGTGAAGTCGGGTGTGATGACACACACCTTTAATCCCAGCACTCAGAAGGCAGAGTCGAGTCTCTGAGTTCAAGACCAGTCTGTTTTATATAGCCACCTCCAGGTCAGCCAGGGCTACATAGATAGTGAGACCCTGTCTTAAGAAGGGGGAGAAGGGGAGAAATGGAAGAAGGGAGTGAGGGCCTAAATAATCAAAATAAAAATTTTTTTTTAATTTCCCAACTTGGAGGAGGGAAGATTTTTTTTTAAATATTTATTTATTTATTATGTTTACAATATTCTGTCTGTGTGTATGCCTGGAGGCCAAAAGAGGGCATCAGACCCCATTACAGATGGTTGTGAGCCACCATGTGGTTGCTGGGAATTGAACTCAGGACCTTTGGAAGAGCAGGCAATGCTCTTAACCTCTGAGCCATCTCTCCAGCCCCTCAAAATAAATTTTTAAAGAGGAAAAAAATGGCAGTTTGATTACTAGAAAAAGCAGATCCGAACCTGTAGGTTTGGGTGCCTCACCTCTGGGAACACGTGTTCTGTTCCGTTTCCAGAGGAGGCTTGTGCCCAGTTTCTTCTCCCAAGCCTCTGGGAGGACAGGACAAGGCTGGGGAAGTCCCTCTTGGTGAAGCCATGGAGCTGCAGAAATGATGCCTTCTTTCATCTTCCCGCCTTCTCTGGGAAAGAAGACTCTGGTGTGTGTTCACAGTGGCTGTAATGGGCCCTGGGTATCCAGAGGTCAGCATGGTCTAGAGAGTGTCCGGAGACTGTGCAGTCCCCTCTTAGCCTGGCTGACTGCTTGTTCTCTGTGCATCCACGCATTTAGTACCCCCTACCCCCAAAGCCTATTGCAGAGGACAGAGTCAGGCCCATGGCCCTCTGCCAGGTGGCTGCTCATCTTGACTCACTCACTGAAAATGACGCTGATGCTTCCTGCTGGCGCTGCCACTTAATTACTGCAATTAGGCCCTTCTCCTCTGCAGCAGCAGTGATTTCATACCTCTGGGCTGCACTGGAGGGGGTGTGGACCAAAATCCCGTAAAGCAGGGAATCCAGGCACCCTCGAGAGACAGACTGGGTCTAGAGAAGCTGAGTTAACCACCACCCCCATGTGCCAGGCTCATCTCCTGGGGGTTTTCTCTGTCTAGGAACAGCTGGAGATGGTGCAGGAAATGAGCTCCTACTGTGTGGGCTTTGACCCCCCCTCCCCAGGCAGAGCAGGCGGCACCACGTGGGCAAGTGACCTTGGCCTTACCTTGCCCCTTGCTTCCCAGGAGGACGCGCGCCTCTCCTAGACTCGGCTCATCTTGCCTAGGGAGGATTGCACTGCAGCTCCAGTTGCGCGGGCTGCGCTGTCCTGTTGGCAAAGCCTGGGGTAGCTCTCGTCTAAAGCAAGTGGAAGAGGTTTAGATCTGATGATCTCTGTTCCCGAAGTCTGTTTCCAGCACCCATTCCTGGGTCACTTGTCGTAGGAGAGGCAGTGGGGGAGGGCACAGCTTGGACTGGCCTGTGGACTCCACGCCCATCTCCACCCTGCTTATTGCTCAGGTGTGTGGATCTCCTCTGTCTTGGCACAGGGGTGTTTATTCCCAGAGGTCAGCCGGCATACCTAATACTTACTGACTTCAGCCCTGGCTTCCCAGGGCTAATGTGCATACATCCCAGAGGAGTGGTTGGCAGTGGGGAGGGTCCTTGCACGTGGTCTCACTCATCCTGTAGAGGCAAGGTGTCAGGGGGCAGGTCTTAGTTCTTCTTGCCACAGAACTTTCTAACAATCAGTCCACACTCTGATTCCCAAAGTCTGCCTTTCTGTCTCTTTATTACTTATGCCCTGGTCTTTGGGGCCCTTCTTCCCTCCAAGCTGGGGGATAGGTCAGTGATTTTTCTCCTCCCTCTTATAGGAACTCAAAGTAAAAGGACCCAAGGACTCTAAGGACAGCCACACGTCAGTCACCATGGAAGGTACTTTGGGGAGTGGACTGGATTACAGTTGTCTGCCTTTGTTTTAGTGAACTATGGACTGTGTGAATGTGGTGGCCTCCTGCCTCGTGTGTGTGTGTGTGTGTGTGTGTGTGTGTGTGTGTGTGTGTGTGCATGCGCGCCTGCGTGCCTGCCTCTCCTCCCTAGGCAGCAGGCCAGCTACAAACGTGCTCCTCCTTAGGATGCCAGCAGGCATTTGGTCCCTCCTCCCTCCTCCCCTCCCTTCCTCCTGCCTCTCCACACTCCTGCCCTCCCCCTTGTTGGATGAGCACTCGGAAGGAAGCGGCTGCTTGATTCTGGAGGTTGTGCAGCAGCAGCCAGCGAGGTGGCCGAGTGGCGGGACTGCTTTGGAGAGTCAGGAGCCTGGAGCAATGGCTGCAGGTCCCTGCTACAGTGATAGAGGCTGCCATGGAAATCCTGCTCATCATTCGCTTCTGCTGTAACTGCACCTATGGTAACCCAGGCACTCTTCGTGGGAAATGGTCTGGGGACTGACTAGAATGGACTTCAATTGGTCTGCAGGATTTAGGGGCTGCAGGGAAGGGAGGATGGCCATGGGGTTGAACCAACTTGGATTTGCTTTGTGGTCAGTCTGGAGTTGAAATCCAGAGGCTGCACAGCAGAGGGGCAGAATATCTTTGAAATGGAAGGATCAGGCTAGAAAGGTCCAGGTACTCCTGAGGCTGTGTGTGAAACTGGTGGTTTAGCATGTGCGTGCATGAGACGCATTGAGCAACTTCCTAAAGAGGCTCAGGAAGGTGACAGACTGTAGCTGAAGGCCTGAGGTGGGGCGAGGGACAGCCTGGACAGATGCACCTCAAGGCAAGAGGGTGCCAGCCCGGGCTGGAGAGAGAAGTTGGGAGTTTCTTTGTTTCGTGAGCAGAGAGGATTCTGAGCAGCCAGTGCATTGTGTGCTCTGTGCACACGCTGCCTCCTCTCTGGACAGCTCTGGGAGAATGGGGAGTAGCTGGTTGTTCTCCGGAGCAGTGTTTCCAGCCCTTAAAGACCCTGAGCCCAGGTCCCAGCATTCAGTGCAGAAGGTCCACGGGAGAGGGGGGTGTGGCCGGCTGCTGCTTTGTGAAGGTCACACGCCCACTTCAGTGGAAGGACCTGGAACATCCTCTGTGTCACTTCTTCACTTGGGGTGAGGAGGTGTCCTAGGACAGACACATGCTGTTAGCCAGGCTCCTGCTCATAGGATACCAAATCAGGTGCAGGCAGGGAGTTGTCCAGACCTGCTGGGTGACCTAAGCTGCCTCCGGCAGGGTGTGAGGGACACGTGCTGCCTCCAGGCTCCGCTGCTGTGGGCCCATGTGTGCCAAGGAGGCAGGTAGCTGGTTAAGGACCTTCCTCTTCCCTCCCACCAGGCGTTTTATCTGCACCCTTCTCAGTCACTTTGCGTGCCTATCTCCGTGGTAACCTGGGGCTCCCGCTACAAGCTGAACTGAGTGGAGGGGAGGGTGGCAGTTTGCTGGAGGAAAGATGCTCGATCAGGTTTCCAGCTCTTTCCTAAAGGCCTGTATGTCGGGGAGCTAGCTGTTCAGGACCATTGTCCCCGTCGTGTTCCCCGGGTTGCTCTGTGTCCTGTGCTGATGCTGGAAGCGCCTTTGTGTGCTGCCCTATCGCTGATTCCAACAGACTGGGGCCCAGTGAAGAGTGAGACTTGAAACCCTGTCAGGGGTCAGGGAGGGAATGCTGGGTCTGGCTGAGGTGCTACTTAAGTATCCGTGCTGGTTTTCTAACAGCTCTCTGCCCCCTCTCCCCTCCTGAGAAGGAGGCTTAGTCTTACGGCAGCAAGCCCCTGAGGCCTGGAGTCTAGGGTCTCTTTGGTCCTCATGATACCACACTCTTTGAAGTCTGCTTCAAAGTGGGAAGTAGGGTGAGGAGCTGCCTCTACAGCCAGCACTCACCTAGGTAGATGGAGTCTTTCCCAGAACTCCTAAGTGTGGAGTTCCGCTGGCCACTCTCTCTTGAAGAAGACACTGGGTGAACCAAAATTCAAAACCCACAGCATCCTCACGGCTTTGTGACATGTGCAAGTACCGTGTGCCTGGGTTTCTGCACGGTAAAAATGGACTAGTGAAAATTGTCTCGTTCTAAAGACAAGGCAGTTCCTTGAAACATGGGAAAAGACCAGTGTGTCCATAGTGGTGATCTGACTTTGGTGTTTATAAAGTTGTGGTCAGGGAAGGCTTCCTGGAGGAGGGAGAGAGACAAGCAAGACAACTTATTGGAGGGCACCTATCCCAGGAAGAGTGTGGTAGCAGGATGCAGGAGTAGACAGAGGGCTGCCCTGCAGAGCACAGGAACAAGGAAGGGGCAGGGGCTGGGGGAGCAAGGGCACTGGGGGTACCCTTCCTTGCCTGATCCCCCTTGACCAATGCCAAGACTGCAGAATTTGGTCCATGGCCCCGTCAGATGGACTCTTGAGGTGACTTCAGGCATATTAATACCCCCATCCGAAACCTGATCCACCATTTCTGCAGACTCCGAGCTTAGTCAGAAACCTTTTCCTCCTGGGACCCAGAGAGGGCTGCAGAGGATGGTGATGCAGTGTCGGCTTTCCTGGGGGATGGGACTCCCCCACCCCCAAGCCTGTCTGTTGACCTTGTGCCTGCCATCAGGTCTCAGCAGTTCTGGTATCCGCTTTCCTGCTGTGGTACCGAGGCTTGAGCCACAGGTGGGTGGGGTGCCTTGGACATCCTCAGACCCATGCACACGCCCCAGCTTTTCTGCCACTGCCTCAGTACACCCCAAACCCATGGATCTGCCTATTCCATCTCCTATGGGATGTCAGGGGGTTGCAAGAAATGATTGGTTAGGAAAGGGCTACAAAAAAGTTACAGCTGTTGTGTTTGCGTAAAACACTGTTTTCCAGCTGCTAATACATGTCCATGTCAGCAAAATAGCTATTTGTCCTTTGGAGGTTTTGGTTTCGTCGCTGGAGTGTAGAGGGGGCATCTGTTTCTTTTATGGGCAGCAAAGCAAGGGCTGTGGATAGGGTGCCTTAATACATCTTAAGAACACATCCTCAGATCAGCAGGATGTTCCCCGAAGTGTTTGCTTAGCATTTCACAAGGTTTCTAGGGCTCTGGGAGACTTTGCTTTGAAGGCTGTCCAAGTGTGAAGTGTCTAGGATCTGGCCAGCTTCTATGGGCTGTTCACTCAGGGTTCTAGTTCTTCAACCAGCATTTTGCCTCTTAGAGCCCCTATGACAGAACTCCAAAGGTCCTGGTCCTGGGACTTGAAGATCCAGGTGTAGGGCCAGCACTGAGCTACCAGGTTGGGAAGACCAGTATACTGGAAGTGTTGGGCTGCTGTCTGTAGCCTCTACTGTCCCTGATGAATCTTGGTGATCGTTATTCATTGTCTGGGTCACAAAGGAGTGTGGCACATGGGACCTGGCTCACCTTGCATTTTTCCAGCTTCTTGGGGGACTTCTATAGCAAGACTCAACTGCAATTCCTTCAGGAAGTCTTTGCTCCTCAGTTTGCCACTGTCCTGAGGATGGAGCATTTTGGTGGTGATCTGGCTTGCCTTTTGGCCCCTGAGTTGATCCTGTCAATGGGGTTGAGGACATGAAGAGTTTTGTTTTGTTTCTTAGAGCTGAGGCCAAATATGTGAGAATGAATGCAGCATGCGCTCCCCAGCTGGGTGTAGCAGCCCTTAGACTGGAAAAGCGTGAGAATGATTGGCATGAGGGAGGTATCCTTTCTGGAAAAGTGTCAGGTGCCTCCTGCCATCCTGAAGTCCGAGGGCACCCCAGTGTGTTGAACTCTTTCAGGGTCTACCTGGGTGTGTCTGTGTGGTGGTGGACAGGGTCCAGGGACGCTTCAGCTGTGAGAACCTGGCCAGCACAGGACTGGGTGAGGAGAGGAAGGTTGGAGAGGGAGCCGGAGTGGACAGAGCTTACGTGTCTCCTACTCCTCTTACTTGGCCTGTACACTGAGTGTACAACAGAGGTGTGGGTTGCCACAGAACCTACTTGGCTTCCGAGTGAGTGTTCATTTGGAGAAACAAGACAGATTAAAGGTAAAAAGCGCACCTCTATGATCCAGAGTTTATACTTCATTGTCCTGTTTCTTTTCTCGGCCTTCCTTACAGCTCTGCTCTACAAGCCTATTGATCGAGTCACTCGGAGTACCCTGGTCCTACATGTGAGTGTGGAGCCCCAGAGTGGCCAGGGGTGGGGTGGGAATTTTATGTGAAGGCATTGGAGTCACAGGCAGAGGGTCCCTGGGCCCTGATTGTGCCTGCCTAGCCTATGGTAACCATGCCAACAGGGCCAGGTCCTAAATATAGCTTGGCTAGTGAGCTTGATATTTGGCCAAATGCTCCCTAGGAGGCAGACACTTGCTGCTGCTTCATCCCCTGCCTTGTGGTCTCTAGGGTCCTGGGAGCAGCTGTGCAGTGGGCAGATGAGCATTCCCCAGCTGCTTGGTGAGATAAGGCTTGACCCACCTGCTACCCCTAGGGAAAAGAGTCATGACCATAGCAGAAATCAAAGGGGCATTGCCTTCACTACTGCTGCTCTGACCCTGGTTTTTCAGTTCCGATTTCCCAGGGTTAGAGTGTGGGTCCTAGCGTATCCTCTTAGACTTCTTTTGAATTCTCAGAATTCTTTGGAGGATTGCATGCTCCCCACTCTTCTCATTTAACTTGAACCACTCCTCTCAACTCATCCACCCACATCCTTTCCCAGGATCTGTTGAAGCACACACCTGTGGACCATCCAGACTACCCACTGCTTCAGGATGCCCTCCGAATCTCCCAGAATTTCCTGTCTAGCATTAATGAGGACATTGATCCCCGCCGGACTGCAGTCACAACCCCCAAGGGGGAGGTGAGTTCTGGGCTCTCACAATTTCACACCTAGACTGAGGAGTAGATAGTTAACCAGGTCCCTTGTCCCTGATGTCCTTGGTGCCGGACCATCATGTTGAGTGTCCTGTGTGCCCGTAGCTGAAGGGAATCCTGCAGCCCTTGGCCATATCTATAGCATGTCAGGTCCTATTGAAGAAGTTTAAGGCTGTTGTCTCATTGGTCCCTATAATAACCTGGTAAGATAGAAAAGGAAACTGAGTCTAACCAATCTTTGAGGCTGGCATAGAGATCCTCAAACAGAAGGGTTGGAATAAGATGTTTACTGGGCTGTAAAACTCGACACATTGCCCCCACCAGAAGCTGGGCCTCTGGTTACCTCATTCTTGACACACCTTGTTCCTATTGGGATGATGCTCTCTGGGAGTCCCTGAGAGAAGCCAGAGCAAGGCAGTGGGCCTAACAACAGAAAACACTGGTCCTAGGGATGGTATAGGCCACCCAGCTGCTGTAACGTCCTTGAAAACACCTAGATGTGACCTTTCGGCTCCCCTGGGGTGGTGTGGGAAGCTTCCTGATAGACAAGTGGGAAAGCAGTGTGAAGAATTGGGGAGACTGTGACCCTCAGGGGTCACCGGTCTGGCCTAGATGCAGTACCTTCTGTCTAATCGAGATAATTAAGGAACATTTGGGAGGAAAGGCTGACTGGGTTTATGTTCCCGTGTTACATTATGGGCCGCCCATGTCTGCTGGGAAGGGAAGTAATGAGGGACAGGGTCTGGAGCATGACTAATGGGGCATGGAGCTGTCTCTGCGCAGTTCCCAGACCTGGTTTGCAGCACCTCAGAAAATGGCACCAGTTTGTCTTTCTCTGGGGATATCTGAAAACAATCTCTAGAAGGCATAGAGCACTATCAGTCTCGGGTTGTCTTAATCATATCCTCTCAGCAGGCTCTCCCACAGACAAAATAGAGTATGTAGGTCACACAGTATATAGTGCACACAGAGAAGGCTGGAATAAATGATGACGGCTCCCAAGAAGCCCGCCAGCTCTGAGGGCGGCAGGGAGGAAACAGTACATGTCTCATGTGCAGCGAAATGCTTCTGACTGGCTTGATCACTGCAGTCCCCACCCCCACCCCCTTGGGGAATCCCAGGGTCTGTCATCCATACGTTGAAGAATCTGCTGAGAAGTAGCACAGACGAATCTGAGTGGGTTGGCTGGGCAAGATGAGCTGAAACTGGATCAAACTCTCCATTGGGAGGGACTGTGAGGCTGGAGGCGTTCATGGCCAAGGATGGAGAAACCAAGTCATTCCGGAGAGTTTTTATCCAGGCGAAGCTGGGAGAGGGTGCTGCGGTTATGGAGTTACGTTAAACACATACTGTGTGCCCCTGCACTGTGCTGTTCCACTGTGAACGCTGCTTCACCAGGCAGATGCCACCCTCTTAGCTGTACAGACAGTAGATCTGAGATTAGAGGGGAGCACAGCTGAGAAGGGCAGGGTCTGGGCTCTGAGCAGGTGGGGGTGTCCTGTCTCCCTCAGACTCGGCAGCTGGTGAAGGACGGCTTCCTGGTAGAGATGTCTGAGAGCTCCCGGAAGCTGCGGCACGTCTTTCTCTTCACGGATGTCCTACTGTGTGCCAAGCTGAAGAAGACCTCTGCAGGGTAAGAATGTGGGGGGTGGGGCCACAGTCGGGGACAACTGGAGTGCCCCACATGGAATCCTCAGCAGCTTGCACCGTCTGTCAGGCATGTTAGCCAGCCAGGAGTGGTGGCTCCTGTCTGTAGGAAGGCTAACACAGAAAGATCACAATAAGCTGAAGGCTTCCAGGGCAATTCAGTTTTACTCTGTAGTCTCTTCTAACAAGAAATCCTGTTGTTTTAATTATAAAGGTAATATATTACAGGAGAAAATAACCTTCTTGAATATAAGCGTTAAGTCTTCTGTGACTATATTTCTTTCCTGTATTTTTTTTAATGGTCTTGTGCGTTTTCTCATAGTTGTGCTAACAGAATGCCCAATTTGGGGATCTGCTTTTTAATTTTTTGGTATTTTCAAGACAGTATCTCACTATGTAGCTCTGACTGTCCTGGAACTCAATATGTAGGCCTTGAACTCATAGAGAGCTGCTGCCTCTGCCTCCTGAGTACTTAGGTTACAGGTGTGCGCCACTTCATCTAGCTTGGCCTCTGCCTTTTCTATCCCTTGCCATAAAAGCATTTTTCTTACTGCTGCTGGATGTCACAACCACTGCTTTACTTTTCTGCGTAATATTAAGTGGCTGTGCCATAATTTACTCAAGAATTTGACAAAGTTTTGTTTTGTTTTTGTTTTTCGAGGCAGGGTTTCTTTGTATAGCCCTGGCTGTCCTGGAACTCACTCTGTAGACCAGACTGGCCTCGAACTCAGAGATCCGCCTGCCTCTGCCTGTCAAGTGCAGGGATTAAAGGTGTGCGCGCTACCATTCCTGGCTTGACAAAGTTTGTGCTAGCTACAATTCTGTGACTATTCATTACATCTGCTGCCATTTATTGAGGGTTTGGGCCACTCCAGGTGCTGTGACAAATGCCTCAGATACATTGTTTCTAATCTTCTATCATCTTCACAAAGTGGTTACTATTTCCTCTCTCACAGTCAGAAGTCATAGAGAAGGCAAGTAAGTTGCCTAAGGTCATACAGCTAGAAATGGAGGAGATGGAATTTGAACCCTGCTCTAACTTGGAAGCTCTTTTTCAACTCCTGTTTAGTCTTGTGGATACACTCTGTGCTCATGACCAGAAAAAGTTGCTCCATATTTATACACATATTTTTCCATCTGCATTTATAACCTATTATGTGCTAAGTATGTTGCCTCACACTATAGAGGAAGATCTGTGTGCTTATTGAAACATAAGGGACTAGAATTGGGAACAAATCTAATTCTCAGAGGAAGTCAAAGCAGGGAGGAGGTTATTATGGTTGAGGACGTGACTCCTAAGTAGACCACAGAGAAGCTGATAGTGCACTGGGTTTATGCTCCTGTCTTACGTTTATGAGCCCAGTATCTGTGGGAAGGGAGCGGGGAAGGGACAGGGTCTGCAGCATGACCAGCAAGACATGGAGCTCCCTCCACCTTCAGTTCTTCTCCCACAGCAGCTATTAATAATCAACCATAGCACCCTTCCCCACTAGGTGTAGGTGTAGCTAGCTTGTTTGCTTGACCAATTGACTGATTGACTATAGCCTTGCCTGACCTGGCATGGTCTGTGTAGACCAGGCTGGCCTTGAATTTATGGAGATCCACTTGCCTCTGTCTCTGAGTGCTGGGGTTAAAGTCATGTGCCACCAAGTCATTTTTTAACCCTCAACTCAGGGCTCTGTATGATTCCTGTGGATCAGAACTGGCATTCAGAATAGCATCTGTAGCCCATCCCTGCTGTAAAGGACAATGAATATGAGCTTCAGGACAAATAGACTAAGGAGCTGGCAGGGTGGGCGGCTCGTGATAGGAAAGCATGAGCCCCGCCCGCAGGGCTTCTTTCTTATACACAGTGATTTAGGTATTTAGAAGCATCAGTCCTACTGGCTGAAAGACTATCAAGGTGAAGAACAGGCCTCACGGCTGGCTCACCCAGATCTGATTCTTAATGCTCCCGCGTGTGCTTGAAGTTCTCAAGGGCAGGGAGTGTTCCTGCCTCCCATGAGTCTCAGCAGATCCCTTTGTGGGTAGATTTTTGCTCTGGGTGAGCAGTTTGCATTGAAGAGTCTGCTTTGCTAAGCTCATGTCTCCTGCTTGCTTACAGAAAGCATCAGCAGTATGACTGTAAGTGGTACATCCCCCTGGCTGACTTAGTGTTCCCATCCCCTGAGGAGTCAGAGGCCAGTCCCCAGGTCCACCCCTTCCCAGACCACGAGCTAGAGGACATGAAAATGAAGATCTCTGCCCTCAAGAGTGAGATTCAGAAGGAGGTAAGTGCATGGCCTGGGTGTTCTGGGGAGGTGGGGGTGGGCGGGCTGCAAGCTCGAGGGTGTGATAAAGGGGAGGCAGGGTTCAAGAATGGGAGCCCCTGCCTGTGTGTGTCAGTGCTGAGGGGAGGCCAAGGACCGCTGCTTAGAACCGAGTGGGTTTAATTATGGAAGGTTTCCTCAGTACCTGTGTTTGTTGAACATGTAGAAAAGGAGAGAAAGAAGAGGGATGAGAGGCTTTCTTGGGAAAAAAAACATCTTGAAGAGCACAGGAGGCCCCGTGAGAAGCTGACACCTCTGAAAGGCAAATAAATAGGGAGAAGGAACCTGGGCACTGCAGTTGGCCACCCTCCTCTGTTAGGACTGAAGTGAATGCTAAGAAAGAAAGCGGAGATTCCTGGGCTGGAGAGATGGCTCAGCATTCAAGAGCTTTGGTTGCTCTTCCAGAGGACCTGGGTTCAATTCCCAGCCCCCATATGGCAGCTCACAACTGTCTATAACTCCAGTTCCAGGGGCTTTGATAACTTCACAGACATACATGCAGGCAAAACACTGATGCACATAAAATAAAAAATAAATAAATCTTAAAAACAAAAAAAATCCCGAGATTGTTGCTACACATAGACTAATGTTTAAAAACATGATAAAGCCCGTGGGTCATATTCACAGACAGGCTGCAGAAAAGTTGTACAAAATAACTAGAAAGTTAAGGGGATCAAAATAGAAACTGAAAACTATTTAGAAGTGCATAAAAAAATCAAATTATGGGCTGGAGAAATGGCAGTTAAGATTCTAGAGGTCCAGAGTTCAATTCCAAGCAACCACATGGTGGCTTATAGCCATCTATAATGAGATCTGGTGCCCTCTTCTGGCCTGCAGGCATACATGTAGGCAGAACCCTGTATACATAATAAATAAATCTTTATTTAAAAAAATTAAATTACTGCAAACCAAAAACAGTGGAATGAGACCAAAGCAGTGCTTTCGAGGAAAATGCATAGCCTTACACTTGTGGGGAGGGGAGGTGTCTCAGTAGGGAAAAGCACTTGCCCAAGCCTGAACGCCAGAGTTCAGTCCCCAGGACCCACACGATGGAAAAGAAAGAGTGGACTCCTTCAAGTTTACCCTCTGAGCCATCTTGCTGGCCACACTAATAATTTTTAATCCAGATGGCAGTGGTGTGCGCCTTTAATCCCAGAACTTGGGAGGCAGAGGCAGACAGATCTCTGAGTTTGAGGCCAGCCTGGTCTATAGAGTCAGTTCTAGATCATCCAGGACTGTTACACAGAGAAACCCTGTCTCAAAAAATCAAAAGTAAGTAAATAAATAAAATATAACAGCAGTTTTTAAAACTAATTTTTCTAGCTGCCAGTGTAATAAGTGCCCACAGTACTAATAGGTAGAGTAAAATTGATTCTCACTCCCCTTTTATTGTTAACAGCATGAAGTGTAGGGGGGAGGCGTCACAAGGACCACACATGTCCTGTTCTGGCAGTTTCTCAGCTCCTCCAGGCTGTCAGATTCCCTTTAGCAGCTACAGTGTATTCCGTCTCCACAGTCAGGCATACATTTGTGCACGTGGATGGTTCCCGGTTCCTTCCCCGTAGGAGGCGGGTCTACAGTGCACATCACTGCCCTGTGTCTGGAGTCTCTGCAGGTGACATGGCTGGGCAGATGCGTGTATGCATTTGGCAGAGCCACCTCTGAGAAAGTTGGCTGCTTTCTTCCTACAGGATGTGAGAGCCGCTGCCACAGGGCCGGCTGTGGGGTTTGTCAGAGTTCTGCCAGACTATTATGTTAAGGGCTGGGGGGATGGCTCAGTGGTTAAAGTGCTTGCCATGCAAGCAAGAAAACCAGCGTTCAGGTGAATAGAACCGGTTTACAGACTGGCTGAGTAGAGTGGCCCTTCTGTAATTCCAGCTCTAGGAATTACCAAGAACTAGCTGGCTTGAGACCGACTTGAGGCCGACACATGCATGTGAGCACACGTGATCACACACATGCGTGTGAGCACACGTGATCACACACATGCACGTGAGCACACGTGATCACACACATGCACGTGAGCACACGTGATCACACACATGCACGTGAGCACACGTGATCACACACATGCACATCATACACATCCACGAAGGAAAAAGGACGACGTTAATCCAAACTAAAGAGCTTGGGGATTTCAGTGACCCTGAGATTCTAAGCACAGGAGACTTCCTTGATGAAATAGAAAGTTGGAAAATTGGAGCAAACTTGTTAGCGAGCAGGGCAAGCTTTGGCAGCTTGTGGGACCACAGACCAGGCTTAGAGGCCCTGCAGTCAGGCCAGCAGCTGGGATTCAGTGCTGAAAGGTGTCTGGGGGCTTTCTAGTAGAGGCCATTGAGTCACGAGGTAGAGTATGGGAGGTCTCTTACAGAATCTGTGAGATGAGCCCTTACTTTGGGGGGCTCTGGCTTTGGGGTAGTCTAGTTGTCTGGCCTGCCAGTGGATGTTCTGTAAATGGGCTTAGGACTGGGGCCACATTGTGTCAGCTGCATGTAATTGATAAACTCACAGAAGGGTTAGTTAGGAATTAGCTGGCTCTTGGGAGGTGCCATCCCTAGGCTCTAGATATCAAAACCTCATGAAATATAGCAAATAAACCCAATGAACACACAGGAGAATGTTGTGCTTAGCGCAGCTGAGTGAGACGTGAAGTCTTTGTATGAGGGAGAACACCCGTGTCTTGTCTCCCACAGAAAGCCAACAAGGGACAGAGCCGAGCCATTGAGCGCCTAAAAAAGAAGATGTTTGAGAATGAGTTCTTGCTGTTGCTCAATTCCCCCACAATCCCGTTCCGGATACACAATCGGAATGGAAAGGTCAGGAGTAGAAGGGTGGAGGGTTACCTGTTTTAGGGCTGCCCACTCTCCGAGGCTTCTGGCACTGACCCATGGGAATCAGGGTCAGACGCTGGGACCCCCATATCCCAAGAAAGCTGCCGCAGCTCTAACCCTTAGACACGCTCTCAGTGCTAACAGGAACCTACTGTCCTCTGCTGGCCACCATTGGTACTGCCGCTGCCACTCTTGTTATTTATTGGCTTCCTACAAGGACAGCCCCACCCTCGCTGCCTCCTTCAGCCTCAGAGGGGCCTGAGTGAGAAGAGGCTTTGATGGGAAGCCTAGAAGTTGGGGGTGCACTTTGTCCAGCTGTGGTCACTGTGCTGAACTCTTGTCTCTCCCTCCAGAGTTACCTGTTTCTTCTGTCCTCTGACTACGAGAGGTCAGAGTGGAGAGAGGCCATCCAGAAGCTACAGAAGAAGGGTAAAGTCCCACCCAGTCCCACACTGTTGTGAAGGCATCCTTGGCGGCAGAAGGCCTGTGTCTTTCCCATCTTACCATGTCCAGTGTCTCTTCAGCCCTCATAGTTACCTCTTAAGATGCCAGGAGGTAGCATTCTTGGGATGTTATTCTCAGTTTAGGCCTGATTAAGGCACACAGTGTATTCCTAACAGGCTACGCAGGGCTCTGGGTGGGTGTCCTCCCTCCTCTTGCTTCCCACTCACGCACATGAGCTCCTTTCCTCTCACGGCACCCACAGCTGTGCTCATGTGAATACCTGCAGGACTTCCCCTCTGCACAGAGAAGCAGCTCCCACACCAGAAATTCAGCTGATTTCCTGAAGCGTCTTCAAGGAAGAGCAGCAGGTCCTGTGGACCTGTAGTGAAGCTCTGTCCCCTCTTGGCTCCTTCCACAGATCTCCAGGCCTTTGTCCTGAGTTCTGTGGAGCTCCAGGTGCTCACGGGATCCTGCTTCAAGCTTAGGACTGTGCACAACATCCCTGTTACCAGCAATAAAGATGGTAAGACTTGGAACTCCAGGCTACTGGAGCCTTGCTAAGGGCCTTCTACAAGGACGAAGGAGGATAGACGTGGCTGCTAATGGCTGATCTCTGCCCAGTGTGGCTGGTACACAGGGATTTAAAATGGGATGTACTCTCTCAAGGGCTCAGGTGTTCTTGGCCCCATCTAGTCTGAGAAAAATCTGTGCTGTGGAGCACTGGGGTGGTGTTGAATTCCTGAGGAAGTCTCCCAATCAGCAAAAGGCTGCAGGATGGGGTGGGGTGGGGGGGACAAGACAGTAGACAGACTGGAGAAGGACATGGGAAATCAGGACAGGTGTTTTTGGAGGTAGATTTGGAAGGTCTTGAATACCAAGCAAGGGAGTTGGGGCGGGGGGGGGGGTGCATACAGGAGGGTTCTAAGCAGGGAGAGCTGTGATGAGACTGGAAACTGGCCCAAAGCACTCTCTGCTGGGAAGGTGTCTGTTTTTCCCAGTGCTGGGATTTCAGGCTCACCTGGGGACCTTTGTGTCCCAGGCAAGGCCCAAGACTTCCTCTGAGCCTTTTTTTTTTTTCATTAGAACAAAGTGACTCAAATCGGTTCATTTCCATCTTTAAAGATTAGGGCAGAGGAGGGCAGCCTTGGGATAAGCTACGTTCTGAGGGAGGGAAGGTACTAAATGACTGGCCTAAGATTTGTTCTAGTTCCCAATCTGAACAGAGGGGAGAAGGGCCCCTCTCTTCCTAGGTCACACTGTGGGGAAACAGTGGGCTTTGACCTTGTTTCCCAGATGGCCACCAGGTGGCGCTGTGGACCAAGGCCCCTTGTAGGCCTTCCTTCTGACACGGCCATCCTCCAGTCTTTGCTCTCTTGCAGATGACGAGTCTCCAGGATTGTATGGCTTCCTTCATGTCATCGTCCACTCCGCCAAGGGGTTTAAACAATCAGCCAGTAAGTGCCCCCTCGACCCTAGAAAGAAGTTGAGTGGCCCCTGTCCATTTTTCATATCAAGTCCCTATAGTCCCACTATGTAAAGCTCCCTCCCCTCAGCTGCTCAACTCTGATCTCCCCAAGCTGGGGCCCTGCTAATATACCTGGAGTTGTAGGACTTTCCCTCCAAGTCTAAAGCTAGCTCCTCTTGTCGGCGAAGCCACCTTTGCCCTTTGTCTCCAAGATCTGCTCTCCGTCAGGACTTGCCTCTAGAGCTACAGACACCCAGACCAAACCCATGTCTTGTGACTTCAAACTCTGACTCTGGGCTCTTTCTTAATCTTCCTGAGCTTCAGTGTACTTCTCCATAAAAGGCAGTCTCAGGCCTGGAGAGATGGCTCAGTGATTAAGAGCACTTGTTGCTCCTGCGGAAGACCTGGGTTCAGTTCCCAGCATCCACACGGTGGGTCACCACCATCTGTAACTCCAGTCCCAGGGGATCTGACACCGCCTTCTGGCCTCCACAAGCACCAGGTACATGTGTGGTACATAGACATACGTGCAGGCAAAACACTCACATAGATAAAATAAATAGAAAACATAATATTTCTTCTAAATTTTGTTTGAGAGCATCTTTATGTAGCCCCGATTGACCTAGAACTTGCTGTGTAGACCAGGCTGGCTTCAAACTCACAGAGATCCTTCTACCTCTGCCTCCTGAGTGCTGGGATTAAAGGCATGCACCACCATACCTATCTTCAATTAAACTGGTCATGCTTCTTCTGTCCAATCAGTTTATAGTTCCTGTTTGCTGGATGAGGAACTGTGAGTCACAGGAATGTGAAATGACCTAATATAGCACACAGGCTCAGAAATTCAGGGCTCTCGGCTCCTGCTTCTTCATAACAAGTTCATGCTATTGGGCTATAAACAGCCATTCATTCAATCAGCGTGGCTGGGAAACCTCCCCATGCTACCAGGGTGAACAAGCCTCCCCTTTGTGTCCCCAGCAGGGTGAAGTGAGTCTTGGCACCTGCCTTGTTGTTGTGTTCCTTATAATCTCCCTCTCCTGTTGTGAGTACTTCAAAGAAAGGGACACTGAATTTACAGAACACATACAGCATACCCAGAGAAAAGCAAGAGAGTGGCCAGGGCCTTGGCATGTTCGAGGCCTTTGTAGGCTAATTTCCTGCCCTGGTCTCCTGGCATCTCCCTGTGGTCACTAATACAATTTTTCTTTTGTACATGGGGAGGGAAGCTGAAGCTCCAAGGACTGCCCAGGTTGCGTAGTCCATAGAGACGCTGTAGGATCCATGTGCCCTGGATACCAAAGCTCTGGTCCTGCCCTTTAGAACCTGTACCTGTCCTCCTTCCTTCCTGGCTGTTCGGGCCTCACTTGGTATGTCTGTCCTTCCCCTGCAGATCTGTACTGTACTCTGGAGGTGGATTCCTTTGGCTACTTTGTCAGCAAAGCCAAAACCAGGGTGTTTCGGGACACGACAGAGCCCAAGTGGGATGAGGTGAGTAGAGGAGGCTCGTGTCCCAACTCCCTGCTGGGGGTGGCTGTACCACTGGCTGGACCAGCTGTGTGCCCCTTACTTCCCACCAGTCATCGGCCTAGACCATTGTTTAGGGCAGTGGGTCCTGGGGGTTTTAGCTAAGGCTCTCATACCCTACTCTGCCCATCACATAGAGGTCTCTAGGTCCTCTAGAAAGTACCAGTGCCCCTCTTTGTCTTGGGATGTGGCCCTCCAGGGTCCTGCTTACCTTATCCTTGCTGGGAAGCCAGGAAGCTACAAGTCTTTCAGAGTCTCAAGGCCCTTTGCTCCCTCCATCTGTCACCAGGAGTTTGAAATTGAGCTGGAGGGGTCCCAGTCCCTGAGGATCCTGTGCTATGAGAAGTGCTATGACAAGACCAAGGTCAACAAAGACAACAACGAGATTGTGGACAAGATCATGGGCAAGGGGCAGATCCAGGTAAGGAGCCAGGGTTGTACAGTGGAGGAGTCCTTCTCGTCCATCAGAGTTGAGACACATTCCCCAAAGTTGGCTCCTTGGTGTGTCCCAGCTGCCCATAGATACTGGTCCCTAGGCCACTATACCTGCCCAGGTAGACCACTGTGTTTCCACAAGATAGACAGATAAGAAGGGGGGTTTGTTCTCACGGTTGCTTTCAGGCTCTTGGTGGCTTTTTGTGCGACGCTGTGTGGGCAAGCGTCCCATCGACGTTGTAAGCAGGAAAAGAGATGGCTGTTTGTAATGAGCTGTGTTTGCTGTGAGTGTGAGACAGAGGAGAGTCCCGTGTCCTCCACTGTCGCTCTTCTATCAAATGGCTGCCATGTCCAACCTGTGTTGGGAGGCGCTGTCCCAGGGTGGGGCCTTGGAATATCAGTAGAGTCAGATCCTCGGGGTGAATGCACGGGGTTCAGTTGTGTTTCTTGGTGCTCTGAAGATGGAAATAAGTAAAAGGTTCTTGTATGTAATTTCATCTCTGGAACATTGTGCCAGTTTTGAAGATGGCTGCTACCTACTTAGAGATAACATTTAACGTGGAGCCATTCACTCCATTCACTGGTTGTAGATTCTGTGGCCATGAAATCGAGGGAGGTAATGGCAAGGCTGGGCCACGGGCATGGGTGGGCATGGGTCTCTTAACTCTTGACCCCAGCAGGCACACTGAGTTAGTCTTGATCGGGGAACTTAATATTTTTTAAAATGTTTGTTTTTATTTTATGTTTATTTATATTTTGTCTGCATGGTGTGTGTTCACCATGAATGTGCCCGGTGCCCACAGAACCGAAGGGGAGGGTGTTGGATCCCTGAAGTTAAGGAAAGTTGTGAGCTGCCATGTGGGTGCTGGGAACTGAGCCTGGGTCCTCTAAGTGGTCTTAACCACTGAGTCATCTCTCTAGGCCTTTTTTTAGGAAACGATTGTTCTCTGGTACATGTTGAAGCTGAAGTTTTATACCTGGATTTTGATTGGGTGCCATTGGGAACTGTGGGTGTCCCCATCCCCCACCTGTATTACTCTTGCATTTTGTGTCTGAGGAGAGGGGTGGTGCCCTCCAGTAGAGGCCCAGCCATCTGCCTCATGTTCCTAAGCACGGATTTCCTGACACTGAGGGGTCTGTACCCTGTTCCTTGGTGCTGTCTCCAGGGAGACAGTGCTGCTAGGCAACCATGTGCCAGCCCTTCATGGTTTTAGAAATGGGGATGACAGAAAGCTCTTTAAATTCAATCCCTGTCACATGTCCTCTTAAGTAGCAGGAATCCCATCTCTGCTCCCTTGGGCAAGGCCCAAGGAATAGGCGGGGAATGGGTTCCAGGCTGGCCCGGCCAGCCTTAGGAGACAGGCAGCCAAGAGCTATGAGAAGCTGCCATGCTGCCTGGGCCACTGACGGCTGTGAAAGGAAAGGGTGGCAGGACCAGCCAGCTCAGGGAGCATCATGACCCACGGCCTCTCTACAATCCAGATATCAGAGCCAGGAGTCTCCCACTGGATGGCATCCCTGCTGCTCTGCCCTGACTGTGCTCCTCAGGTCCAGAGGAAACGCCATAAATCATTGACTCCTGCACACAGGAGCAGATGGAGGTAGTGGGGGAATGGGGCTGCCAGGTTGTGTTTGGCAAAGCAGAGAGCACATTCTGCTAAGGGAAATGTTTCTGTGTTTAAGCTTCGAGGAATGTTAAATGCCTGGGAGTTGATATTAAAAGAAACACAAACGTCCCTGCTGCCAGCTGACCAGGCCAGTGAGTGGGCAGCGGCTCAAAGCCCAAAGCCTCCAGAGGCCTTTGAAGTTGTCTAGCTCTCAGCCTCCCGAGCACAGTGCTGGGCTCTGAGCCGTGGAGCCACCTCACCAGTCTCCCGTGCTCTGGTGAGGGCGTGCTGTGGCTTATATCTCAGAGCTGCTGAGGGGAGCCAGGCTGGATGGATAGTCTGCACTGAGCTGTCCCATATAGCCAGGCCCCACTGAGCTGTAGAGCAACCTGTCCCCATAGCTGCCTCATGTCTAAGGAAGGTGACCCACCTAGCTCCTTTCAGTAGACCCCGGCAGGGGGCAGAACCAGAGGTGGTGTTACCGTGGAGCTAGGATCAAAGGATGCTCAATGGGAAGGTGGAGAGAAAACTTGCTTTTGTGCCCCTTTCTCCCTAGGTCCTCTCCACACAGCCCAGCCAGGGGCTGAGCGCTAAGCACTTGCTCTTACGATGAGTTGCTCTCTTCTGGCCGTGATGGTAGCAGAGCGTGGAGACTGGGTCAGGTGCAGCAGTTAGTACAGACACATGTCAGCACTAGTCACTACCGAGTGTTGTCTGATGTGGTCCTGCTGCAGCTCTGTCCTACTTCACAGATGAGGACCCTCAGGCCACGGTGCCTCTGCTGACAGTATGTAGAGAAGGCACATTGTCTGCTTGGTGCTGTGTCTCTGCATCTTAGTCCTTTATCGAGAAGTCTTGCAGCCCAGGTGAAAGGTCTTGGCATGGCTACTGGCCTGGTCAAGGAACTGGAGTGATGGTCCGCTGTCTGGCATAAGAAGAGCCTCAGACTGCCTTTGTTTGGAGTACTGTCACTTCCGGGCTCAGGACATTTCTGCCTAGTACACCTAGAACTTGGCATGGAAAAGAGCCAATCATTATAAATTTGGAGGTGGGAGATCACAGTGCCCCTGCAGTGAGCACCACACTACAGGGTGCCCTGTCAGATTGAAGGGCTGGTATGCCTTTATATGCCAACAGGGCACTGAGGAAGAATCCAGCACTGTGAAAGCCCTTAGCTATGGCCTCGGGTCTTCATAGTGCCCTGTGGGCAGGAAGGGTTGTAAAGATGAGGACATAGAGGAGTGACGGTAAATAACCTGTCCAAGGCGAAGGCAGGAGAGTCAGCGGTGAGCGCCAGCCTCTGCCACCAGAGCCCACTGCCAGGGTGCTCTTCTGCCCCCACTGCGCTGTGGAAGGAATGGGGTGGAAACTTTACAAGGGGAAAGTCATCGTGGGCTGGAGGTGGGCAGAGGGATCTGAGAGTACCGAATCTTTTAATTCCAAAAACAGGATGTTTGTATTTAAAAATTGCAGTCATGGTAAAGACACTGAACAATCAAGAGCCTTCTCATCTACAGCCCTGGAGCAGACCCTTTATTATGTAATTCTGTGCCTTTTCCTTTTCCCTCCCTTGGATGTGTCCACCTTTAAATAGGCTTAACCATAGAGTGTGTTTTTTATGCTTTTTATATTTTCATGGCATAGTTTCACAAACCCCTGTCTAGGCCTGTCTATAGTCTATCTTAGATATACCCTTTAAAAGCACATCATCGAAAATACTTTTCGTCAGTTTATATAGAGCCACGGTAATTGCCCTCTTAAGGCTTTGTTGCTTTAGCAAGTGGGAAGGTCCTGGGTCAGCAGGAGTGAGGCAGGCAAGCATTTGGGGGAGGGACCCTCATGGCAAGAGCGGAGCAGGAATGTGCAGGGAGTGGCCCAGGAAATGAAGACATCCAGCTTGTCCTGAACAGGAGGGGCTGTGAGCCAAGCACGTGGGAGGGGTTGGAGGCCTCCTGTGACCAAAAATGATGAGTGACATGCCTGCCACCACACAGCCTGTCTGAGGGCTTCAGGGACTCCATGGAGAGTTGGCCAAGGTGGTTGGCTACTGGGTGGAAGAGTGCGTAGCCCTGCTCACTCACAGGTACAGTGGTGACTGTGTGCTTCTCCGCATCTGCCCTTTGCCACAGGAGATTCATTGAAACTCCTTACCAGCTTGGTCCATCTCTCTTCAGGCTTGGGGGTCGTCCCTTTCTTTCCAGACCCACGGGGTCATTCCTAGTGGATTTTCTGTACAGCCTCCCCACTGTCTGTCTCCCTGCTGGCCTCCCCAGCCCAGCCAGGCCAGGGTAACAGCTCCCCTGAAGCATCCCAGGGTTTTCTGCTCTCGGGGGACTCCTCTATGTTTATTCTACTCTATTTCCAGCTACACCACTCCAGACTCCAGATGTGATCTCCCCAACTGAGACCTGCCCTCTGGCTGATTAGCGTATTCCCAGGGTCCAACATGTCATGGCTGGTGGATCTGAAGGGGAAAGGCAAGCTAGGGGGATTTCTTTGACATTTACGACCAGGCCACTTAAAAGGGATCAGAGCTCTTACAAATAAATGGAGGAAGTCATAAAGGCCGGCCCCCTACTTCCAGTGCTCAAATCGGCAAATCTGACAGTATCTAAACATTCGTAATTTTCTTTTCCCCCATACTGGGGTTCATGTAGCCCAGACTGACCTCAGATTTTCTGTGTAGCCAAGGCTGGCTTTGGATTTCTGATCCTCTTGCCTCTATCTCTGCAGAATTGTAGGAATGTTCTGCTGGGGAGAGAGAGGTAGGTAGGAAGGAGTGTGCTCGCCACAGCACCTCTGCGTAGGTCAGAGGACAACATGTGGGACTCCGCTCACACTTTTTCTTATAGCCGTCACCACCATGTGGAACTTTTCACTTTCTCTGACAGCTGCACACCCATGAAGCACTCACTGCCCCCCTCCCCTCCCCCAGCCTCTGACAACCACCATTCTTCTCTCCTCATTTGACCGCTTAGCGGAAGGCCTTCAGGGTCCACGTATGTTGTTGCATGTCCCATTCGCCTTCCCCTCTCCTTTTGAGGGCTGAGTAATACTTCACTGTTATGACGTACTGCATTTTATAAATGGATCTATCACTTGTCCATCTGTGGACATTTGCACTTGCTCCATGTTAGACTCGCACAGTTTTAAGTGGAAAAGAAACCAAAGCCTCGTCCTTGTAGGTGGGAATTTCATGGTCTCCTAGCCTCACACGTGATTGTTGCTTCGCCTGTGAAAAGACAGCAGCATTTTATGCCCCTAGGAAACGGAAACTAGGAACTTGGTGCGGTTAAGCCACCTCTGACCTTCAGCCCCCTAAGGAGCACTTCCTTCCCTTTCCTTTCCTTCCTCAGATCTTCTGTCCAACCATTCTCTCCTTGGCTGTTATTGAGTGTGGTGTCCACGACCTGGGCTGAGGGTCAGAGAACTAATTCCTGGTTCCTTGGCCTTGTGAGCCTCCGTTTCCTCAGCAGTTAAGTAGGACTTATTCCCACTCTTCACTGCCACCTAGTAAGATGCAGGGACTGGAGTCCCACCTGGAGGAGCAGGTCAGAGCTCTGGGTGCACATCCATGCTTTCACTGCTTCATTCTTGAATTGTCTGCTGGGCACCCTGTACGTGACAAGCACAGATCAGAGGATCCTGACATAGTAAAGAAGCCATGAGAGGATTTGCTCCTTTCAGCCTTCAGCCAGCTTTGCAGGGGCCTCGAGGCCAGACAGATCCGAGGCTCTGTGTCCTGCTCCTTCTGATCATTATTTGGGAGAGCTGGGTGAGTTCTTCCATGTGTGTCCCAGCCTCGGCTTCCTTGCCTGTAAACTGGGCCGTGATGAGACCTGACTGAGAGTTCCTGATGCCCTTGGGACGGGGCCTGAAACATTTACTACTTGGATGATGACGAGGGCCTTTGCCCTGAGCTGGCAAGCTCACCTGCTCCCACTCCAAGATTCTGAGTGTATCTTGTCAAGAAGTCGCCTCCCGAGGCTGCTACCTGCGAGGTTCCTCTGTGTTTGAGCTGGAGTGGCAGCATCAGGGGCGTTCTCTTCAGGTGATGGGGTTAGAACAGCTGTGGTAGAAGATCTGAGGTAGCCCTGTTCTGTGTAGAGCAGCTGGGTTCTTCTCTCAGGGCAGCTCTCTCTGCTGGCTCAGAGAACAGTCTGAGGAGCCCTGGAACAAGGGGCCTTTGTCAGCTATGGGAGAGCTGCTCTGGTCTCAATTACTCTGCAGAGGGAGAGCTTGAAGGGAGCATGGGTCAGGAGCCCGCTGGAGCAGCAGTCAAGGGTTCCCCTACTGACGCCTACCCTCTGGCCCCCGAAGGGTCTGTTGTCCCCATCTGACTCTCTCTAATAGCCATGTGGGCCATCTCTTGCCCTGGTAGCCTGGTTCTGGGACACTGCCCAGGTGACCTATCGTCTTTCCCTGAGTAGATGACGCGGCTGTTAATGAAACTCCTTGACACTTTGTTCTATTTGTCCGCCAGGCTGTGTTTATAAACACGATGACCACAGCCAGTTCCCTGTTCCCTGGGAGAGGGCATGTTTTAATTGGAAGTCAGGGGGCCGGGGAGGGGAAGCCTCGGCCAGTGGCCCTCTTTCCCTCTTGTCCCTTCGCTCTATCTGGTACACACATCACAGCCTCCCGTAGCTCCCTGCCCTAGAACATAGGTATAGCTTTTCTGAAAGATAGACTCCCTCCCTGCCTCCTGCCTGTGCCAGATATGAGTGTCCAGGCAGCTTCCAAGCTCTCTTCCTCCCTGTCCCAAGTTCACGTTTTATGGCCCTGCTGCCAGCTGCTCTCAGAGCTGCCCCAGGTGGGGTGCCTTCCTTTGCCACGGTCACTACCCCTCATCGTCCTGGAGGCACATGGGAACAGGCTTGGCTTTGCTCCTTGCCTCGTACACCACCCCCTGGAAGGATCTAGGTGACCATTGTCCTGCCAGGAACTCATCTGCTCCAGCTGTTGTAGATTCCTTTCCCCTGGCCTGGTGGCCTCACTGTCACTGTTCAAGGCTGGTCTGGCTGGTGTGCATGGAGAATGGATAGAGGTACATTTGTTGTGGGGGCATGGGCAGACCTGTGAGAGTGCGAGCCTCAGCTGAACTGCTTCCATTGCCCAGGTGACCCGAAGACAGGAGAGACAGGATGCACTTGACAGAAAAGCTCCCCTCCCCCCCATTCCTCTCTATCTGGGAATTCCTTCTTGGCATGTAGGCTTGATGCCACTCCTCTAGCCCCATGTCTGAGGGTAGGAGGCACACTAGGAAATGAGGCCAGAAAGGATCTCACTACCTCCTTCCTTCAGGCCCTCGGAACACCCTTGCAAACCATGGGAAGGGTGCTGTCCCCTCAGCTCTGGTTTGGGGGGCCCCCAGGCTCAGAAGCAGAAGGCGGGTTCGATGCCAACAACTGGGCATAGATACCTCTCAGAGCATGTCTCCTCAGACCTGGATGAGCACCTGGAGGCTTCCCTTCAGGTGAGGGCTGCTGCTTTGCCCTCCTAGAAACCAAAATATCTGATCTAGTTCCTACTTTAATTTGTTTCAAAGCTTTAAGAAAAGGACTCAGTAGAAAAACTCCAAAGAACTCCCTGAGTTATGGCTGAAACTGCCTATGTGTGCCCGCACAGGGTACCCGTAGAGTGGATTCTGTCGCCTTCTCCAAGATGCTCTGGGTGTATGTGCTTGCTATTGGGTGAGTCCTCACCCTGTGAGATTAGGTATTTGGATTTGTCCATACTCCACATGCAGCCTCCTCACACCCTTGAAGGTAATTACTGCTTCCAGGCAGACCCCAGAGTGACTGGAGAGTCCAAGATGGCCTAGAAAACACAGATCTAAATGAATGGATAAGTGTTAGCTCATCGGAATCCCTATAGAGGTAGGAGGCACCTACAGTTTTCCCAAAGTAGAGCTAAGAATTGAGCTCTGAAGCAAACACTCTACTTGAGAATAAGAGCTCCTAACCTGGGCAGGACGCGGTTGCCTCGACCTTTAATTCCAACACTCAGGAGGTAGATACAAGTAGATCTTTGTGAATTTAAGGCCAACCTGGTTTATGTAGTAAGTTCCAGGCCACCCAGAGCTACAAAGTGAGGCCCTGCCATCAAAAAGAAGGGTTAGAAAGGTTCTTAATCTCTGTAACTCCTCATTTCCCCTACCCTGAGGGGGGAGCGAGAGCCAGTGGCAGCTTTCAGAGAGGAGAACTATGACTCTGCTCAAGAGAACTTTAGCTCTGAACCATAGATACTGGGAAGGAGAATCTAGGGCCATGTGGTTCCGCCTGTAGAGCTTGGGAACTTGCAACGGGACCGTGCATGGCCCTGAGATGGGTGAGGGCTAGAGAACAGAGCAGGTGCGTTCCCTGTTCAGTCGCAGCCAGACTCACTGCTCTTGGCATTTTTTTAAATCTGATTTTGAGATGGGAAAATTGGGGCATAAATTTTCATATGAGGTACTGGAAGGAGATGGCTCGGCAGTTAGGAGCTTTTACTACCCTTGCTGAGTACCTGGCTTCAATTCCCAACACCCATGTGTAACTCACAGCTATCTGTAACTCCAGTTTCAGGATACCGTCTACTGTAGTGTGACCGGAGAGGTCCCATGTGTCCAAAGCACACCTCTAAGGTCCCCTGCTCACTGGCTTTGCCAGGAGGTCTGGTGATACCTTCCAGTGACAAGGAACAGGCAAATGATGCCGGGGGTCTCATCTGTGTGTGCCTCTGGCTGCGTCCTGGGTCCCGTCCTGAAGTCAGGGTGGAAGAGATGGGCATGTAGGGGTGGTGTTCTTCCCACCGTGCCCTTCAGTGGGTTTAGTTCTAAATGATCAAAATGTTCCCAAAGGATCAAGTGAATTTTCAACCCTTTCCACGGTCAAATGTGCCGTGAGAAACACAAGGGATTGCCAGGGACATGCTGTCCATCCAGTCTTTCCACATGAGATAAACTCTTAGGCTATTTCCGCCTCTCTTATGCACCTACAGCCACTGTGAGCTCTGGGAACAGAAACCTGGGGTGGTCAGGCCACGTCAAGAAAGGCTCTATAGGAATCAGTACTTTGGACCATCCATGAACCAGTAGTACAGGCTTCAGGAGATCAGATCACCCTGAGTGGGCTTGGTAGTTTTGCATCCTAGCTAGAGTGTATTTTTTAAACTTGGGCCGATACTGAAACCTGCTTCAAGCCCTTGCCCTGGACATCTGTCTATAGCTACTGATACCTGCTTAGGAACAAAGACGTGGGGTTCCAGAGCTTACATTGCTATAACCATATATGGATGTTGATCAGGCAGGGGAAAGGCACTTGAGAAGCTCTGGAGCCTGGGAGGGCAGCAGACTCCCTAAAGAGCCCTGATTGCTTCTATTGAGCCGGGGCATGGGGTACTCACTGGGGAGGCCAGGGTGCCATTAGGCTGAGTTCTGCTTTGAGCTGTAAGAAGGGCCTCTGCCCAGCATGTAGTGAGTATCTGTTCAGTGGCGGTGAATAAATGAGTGAAAAGTAGCTTCTTGGCTTAGCTCTGCTAATTGACTGCCTGCTGACTTGGAGCTAGGGGCTCCCATTGCTGGGCCTAGCGAAGGTCTGAACATTGCAGATACTAAGGACTTATTGAGCGGGTTATAACCTCAGAAACGGGTCTTGATTGCTCTTCCTGGGGAGAGCAATAGTAACCCTAAGACACCACCCTAGCTAAAACACATGTACTATCAGTACATGTGTTTTAGCTAGGGTGGTGTCTTAGGGTTACTATTTCTGTGATGAAACACCATGACTAAAAACAATTTGAGGAGAAAAGGGTTTTTTTTTGGCTTACACTTCCAAATCACTGTTCATAATTTTTTTTAATGTTTTTTTGTTTGTTTTGTTTTTCGAGATAGGGTTTATTTTTGTAACAGCCCTAGCTGTCCTGGAACTCACTCTGTAGACCAGGCTGGCCTTGAACTCACTAGAGATCTACCTGCCTCTGCTTCCCAAATGCTGGGATTAAAGTCATGTTTCACTATCACCTGGCTTATTTTTTTTCTTCTAAGATTTATTTATTATGTATACAGTGTTCTGCTTGCACACCAGAAGAGGGCACCAGATCTCATTACAGATGGTTGTGAGCCACCATTTGGTTACTGGGAATTGAACATAGAACTTCTGGAAGAAGCCATCGCTCCAACTGCCTTTTTTATGTTTTTTGTTTTTAAAGACTGGGTTTCTCTATGCAACAGCCGTGGCTGTTCTGGAATTCACTTTGTAGACCATGCTAACCTAGAACTCACAGAGCTCCATCTGCCTTTGCCTCCCAAGTGTTGGGATTAAAGGCCTGTCCCACCACCACCTAGCCTCACTATTCATCTTTGAAGAAAGTCAGTACAGGAACTCAAGCAGGACAGAAACCTGGAAGATGGAGCTGATACAGAGGTGATGGAGGAGTGTAGCCAGAGTTCTTCTGTCCTGCCTGTCAGCTCCATCCCACCAGCTGGCTCCTAAATAACCACACAGAGACTTAATATTAATTATAAATGCCTGACTGGTAACTTAGGCTTGTTACTAACTGGCTCTTACATCTTAAATTAACCCCTCTTATCTACGCTCTACCATGTGCTGGTACCATTTTTCAGTACAACATGTTTATCTCCTACTTCCTCTGCATCTGGCTGGTGACCTCCCCTTCTTTTTTTCTCTGTCCGTAAGTCCCACCTTACCACCTAACCTCTTGCTGCCCAGCCACTGACCAGTCAGAAGGCACCTTGGCAAAGACACATCTTCACACTGTACAAAAGATTATTCTGTAGCAGAGGGGTGCTGCTTACTGGCTTGCTTCCCATGGCTTGCTCAGCCTGTTTTCATTCATTCTTTCTTTCTTTCTTTCTTTCTTTCTTTCTTTCTTTCTTTCTTTCTTTCTTTATTTATTTATTTATTTATTATGTATGCAGTGTTCTGCCAGCATGTATCCCTGCAGCCCAGAAGAGGGCACCAGATCTTACGGATGGTTGTGAGACACCATGTGGTTGCTGGGAATTGAACTCAGGACCTCTGGAAGAGCAGCCAGTGCTCTTAACCTCTGAGTCATCTCTCCAGCCCCCTCAGCCTGTTTTCTTACAGCATCCAGGACACCCATTGTCATCACCCACAATGAGTGGGTGAAAGACCCTCCTCCCCCATCAATCATTAATTGAGAAAATGCCCAACAGGTTTGCCATAGCCAGATTTTTTGTTGTTTTTATTGTTTGTTTGTTTGTTTGGTTTAGTTTTTCAAGACAGGGTTTCTCTGTATAGCCTTGGCTGTCCTGGAACTCACTCCATAGACCAGGTTGGCCTCGAACTCAGAGATCTGCCTGCCTCTGCCTCCTGAGTGCTGGGATTTAAAGGCATGCACCGCTATCACCGGGCATGCAGCCAGATCTTATGGAGGCATTTTCTTAATTGAGGTTCTCTTCTCTCAGATGACTTTAGCTTCGGCCAAGTTGACATAAAGCTATCCAGCACAGATGGGTACCTGTCAAGAGCACACAGGAATGTAGGACCTACCTGCAGAGCCATCATGAGGGGCCAGGGCCCTCTCCTGTTGTCCGCTGTTTTCTCCTGTGATGTGCCGTCTCTCCCCCAGCTGGCATGGCCTTTCCATAGGACCTGGTCTCTGGACTTAGTGGTTGTCTTCAGTCCTCTGTTCCCTGAAACCTCAGCCTGCCTTGCCCTCCACTGGTCTGCCTTCCAGCTCCTTCCAGCTTCGTTCCTTTAGGCCCATGCCACATTGTTGTCTTCTCAGACCCAGATGCTCCCTCCCTCCTCTCCTCCCCCAGGCTCCTGTGTTCTACCAGGATTCTCAGAGTGGCCTGTTTTGGGGAGCTTCTCCTATCACTTAGGAGTCCCCAGTAGGGGGAGCTGGCATTTTGAGGAATCAGGGTCCCAGTCTGGGCTGGGAGAAGATAAAAGTTGTTCTGAGAAAATGGAAGTCACTCTAGAGAGGCAGCCTCCACATTCTGAGGTTCTGAGTAAGAACCTTCCTGCTGTGTTCATAGGCCAAAGGACTTGTGTGAATGTTGTTCCACCCATAGCTGTTAGCAAGGTAGTACTGTGGGAGACCCTGTTCCTCTGCGGGAGACCCTGTTCCTCTGCGGGAGACCCTGTCCCTCTGTGGAGACCCTGTTCCTCTGTGGGAGACCCTGTTCCTCTGTGGAGACCCTGTTTCTCTGTGGAGACCCTGTTCCTCTGTGGAGACCCTGTTCCTCTGTGGAGACCCTGTTCCTCTGTGGAGACCTGTCCCTCTGTGGAGACCCTGTTCCTCTGTGGAGACCCTGTTCCTCTGTGGAGACCCTGTTCCTCTGTGGAGACCTGTCCCTCTGTGGAGACCTGTCCCTCTGTGGAGACCCTGTTCCTCTGTGGAGACCCTGTTCCTCTGTGAAGACCCTGTTCCTCTGTGGAGACCCTGTTCCTCTGTGGAGACCCTGTTCCTCTGTGGAGACCTGTCCCTCTGTGGAGACCTGTCCCTCTGTGGAGACCCTGTTCCTCTGTGGAGACCCTGTTCCTCTGTGGAGACCCTGTTCCTCTGTGGAGACCCTGTTCCTCTGTGGAGACCCTGTTCCTCTGTGGAGACCTGTCCCTCTGTGGAGACCCTGTCCCTCTGTGGAGACCCTGTCCCTCTGTGGAGACCCTGTTCCTCTGCGGGAGACCCTGTCCCTCTGTGGAGACCTGTCCCTCTGTGGAGACCCTGTCCCTCTGTGGAGACCCTGTCCCTCTGTGGAGACCCTGTTCCTCTGCGGGAGACCCTGTTCCTCTGCGGGAGACCCTGTCCCTCTGCGGGAGACCCTATTCCTCTGCGGGAGACCCTGTCCCTCTGTGGAGACCCTGTTCCTCTGTGGAGACCTGTCCCTCTGTGGAGACCCTGTTCCTCTGTGGAGACCCTGTTCCTCTGTGGAGACCCTGTTCCTCTGTGGAGACCTGTCCCTCTGCGGGAGACCCCGTTCCTCTGCGGGAGACCCCGTTCCTCTGCGGGAGACCCTGTTCCTCTGTGGAGACCCTGTCCCTCTGTGGAGACCCTGTTCCTCTGCGGAGACCCTGTCCCTCTGTGGAGACCCTGTTCCTCTGTGGAGACCCTGTTCCTCTGCGGAGACCCTGTCCCTCTGCAGAGACCCTGTCCCTCTGTGGAGACCCCGTTCCTCTGTGGGAGACCCTGTTCCTCTGCGGGAGACGTAGCCCGCGCTGTGTTTGGGGATTGGGCATTATCCCTTTTGACCTCTTTTCCCTCTGCAAAGTTACTCTGATCATCTACCCCAATTTTGCTCAGTCACATCTGTGCTGGTTGCAGGCATCCTTCTCTCTACATATAGCCTAGGGTCCTGCTCACCTTGCCCTGGGGACAACTACTCTTTGCTCTGGCCAAGAGCCAAAGGAAGGGATGAGGGAAAATATGACAGTCCACGAGGGATGTTTTTAATTCCGAAGGCAGTGACATCTGTTCATTCATGAGTCTTTACCACCCAAGCTCTGTTTATCCAGACACAGGGGCCCTCCATGTCCTCAGAGGCGGTTCTGCCAGGTGTGGCTGAATGGACAGGGAGGACACAGCCAGGGGGAACGTCCTTACTTCCTGGGTGGCCAGGCTGGTGTGAGCTTTGCCTATGTAACAGAGATGAGGACCGACTGTAATTGGCTATGGAGACCACTGTTCATACTGCTGCTTTTGAGGGACACGCTGGGATGTTCATCCTGCACACCCCTTCCTCTACCCTGCTTTCAAGAAGGCCTGAGTGAGGCTTGAAGAAGAGAAGGCAAATTTGTGCTGTCTCCAGAGGAGGGCCCAGTCCTTAGGGAGGAAAGGAAATCTGAGTATCTCCAGGGAAGAGGCTCCCAACTCAGCTACCCATCTGCTAAGGCACCTTTGTCACCATGGAGACCAGTTGGCCATTGCTTATCCAATCAGAGCTTGCTTTACCCAGACAAGTGTTGAGCCTAGGGTTCTTAAGACAGACAAGTGTAGGACTTTGGGAAGAGGATTTTTCCTGCCCCTTTTCTCCCACACACCCGTGGGGAGGAGCAGTACATGATTCCCCGAGATTGCACTCTGTGGCATTTGACCCAGCTAGAGGGAAGAGAACCTTAGGAAGTCAGCATCAGCCGTTCTGGGATTAACCAGCCAGCACCAGCTGTATGTGAGCAGCAGGTGAATGAGGTGAGCAGTTCAGAAGGTACCTTCCCGGCTAGTTATGCAACCAGCCATTGCACCTCTGTGAAGAGGATGCTGAGCACAGCAGGGACCTGTGGGAGCGATGGAGCGACTTCACCCATGCACATAGTTCCTCCTTTCCACAGAGCGTCCCTCATTCCTTCCTGCCAAGAGTGATCTTTCTCTCAACTTTGTTGGTACTTCATCTTCACTGTCCTGGTCGTATAACCCTGGGCAGAATGTAGGCGGAGAGAGGACACCTCAGTCCTCATGTGCTACATAGTAGGTGCACGAAAGTGCTTCTGCCTCCTACTGAGAGTTGAGTCCCATCTCCTCCCTGCTGCCCTCAGGCTGCAGCTTTGTCCTGGCCGGCTTTTGCTTCCTCTGATTTCTTAGCCCTTACTCCAGGATCAGGCACTTTGCCAGGCCTTCCTCATGGAACCCAGGTCAAAATGAAGAGTGTCACGTGCACTTCCCAAAGTGTCATTCCTTCGAAGTGAGGAGAGCAGAGGTGCCGCACTAACCCCAGGCTACTCTCCTGGCTCCGTTTCCTCAAATGTCAAGCAGGAATGCTTGTTTTTTATAAGGTTGGGGGGAAGTTCTTAGTTCTTACAGGTCAGTGTGGTGCTATCCACTCAAAGAAGAGCAGTCTTTTTCTGACCAGTTCTTGGCTGGCTCTGCAGTTAAACTGCCCCTTTCCAAAACAGGTGCCGAGGGCAGGAATAGAAAACCCCAAGGACTGACATTGTTGAGAACCAGCGGGGTATTCAGAGGGCCGGCTGGTTCCTAAACATCAATCCATCACTTTTCACCATATCCTGAGAACTATCCATACTTCAGCCAGGCAGTGATTGTGACCCACAGGGGGCTTTGGGGGCCCCTGCTGTCCCTTCCTTGCTGCAGCTATATCTGTAACTCAGGCCAGAATGCTGCCTCTCTGAGCTCCAGTTCTCACAATTCTGGAATGGAAGCGTGAGCGGCACTGTCATGTAAGTGCAGTGTTGAAACCACTGTGCGTGGTACCTGGCTCATGGTTGGCACTGTGTGGCTCGAGGTTTCCTTCCTACACGCCCAGCTTTGCAGTGGTGGGATGGCCAGGATAGCTGGGTTGCATATACCCTAGCCATCTAGGGTTCTGGCGTTTCTCTTATCTTACTCTATAAGTTGCATGGTTAGCTTGAGATAGGAGTCACCTCTCGTTCTTCAATTAGAACAAGAGCTTGCTGGGCCTGGGCACGGTGATGCCTTTAATCCCAGCACTGGGGGGACGGGGGGCAGAGGCAGGAAGAGCTCTTGAGTTTGAGGCCAGCCCCGTGTATGTAGCCAATGCTACATTAAGAGATTCTGTCTCAGGAAAACAAAACAAACAAGGAAAAAAAATCAAACCAAGCACTTATGAGTCTGTCTACCAAGATACTGCAGTTGCTTCTGTGCTGTTGGGCATCCTCTGCCCCCTGGAGCAGAAGTCTTGGTTGGTGAGGTACACAGGGCTGCAGGTAAGAGCAGCCGTGGAGGAGCACCTACCTCCATGTCAGACACCCATGACCAGAGCTACATCTGCTTTCTCACGGTGACTGCTGAGGGTCACAGGCACCCTAATACCTGCTGGGACTGCTGAAACCCCAAAGACTGCTTCCTTATTCTGCACATTTGCCACAGGAGACTTGGGAGAACACAGGTGTCTGGCTCTGCCACCGAGCTGGCATTGAGGAACTTGCCTTGGGGCGGGAACTGAGTGAGTAGAGAAGTGGAACCTCAAAGCAGTCCTTTGCAAGGGAGGCAGGCAGCTCTTCGTGGCCACGTGCAGCTTTACCCACAACTCTGGCCACTGGAAGTCTCTACTGACTTGCCCCCAAGTCCTGATGCCTACCCAAGCCCCAGGAGCAGCCTGGTGGTGAAGGAGTTAATGACTAGGAACTGGCTTGTGCTTAGCTGCTTGTCAAACTTTTATTTAGTAGAGGCTGGAAGGAGAGATAGAGGGTGGGTGAGGAGGAGCCCCAACTTGCCAAGAGTTAAACCCCAGGCCTGCATGGTTTTTGGAAAGGGCAGCTCCGAATTCTACTTGGAGTCACTTTCTTCCGTGGGGCGGGAGTGTATGTGCACTGTCTGCAGCTGGCTGTGGTGCACACCCGCATCCTGGGAGCTGCAGCTCACCTGAGAGGGCAGGAGGGCAGCAGGCTGCCTGAGGGAAGGCACTGAGCCCTGGTGGTAAGCTCAGCTCAGACTCCGCTGCTTCCTGGCTGCAGTCTCTAGGGAGGGGGAAGGAGGAGGAGGACGCAGAGGGAGGGGAGGAGAAACCCGAGCCCCACACCCGCTGCTGCTTCGGGACTGCCCCACTAACAGTCCCTGCTAAGCACTAGTGTGAAGAAGGCAGCTCTCTCCAGAGCTGTGCGCCTCTCCGCATTTCTGCCTGGAGCTGGACCGGCAGGCTGGTCCCCAGCATGACGGACATCCTGCCTCAGCCCGACTGCAGCCTGAAGGCAGTGTGTGAATCCCTGGAGCATTGCTGCCTGGATCAGCTGGAGGAGCCAGGGAGCAAGCGTGTACCCAATACAGGCGCCCGGCTCTGGGGCCGAGTGCGCAGTAAGCTGCTCCGACACAAGGTGCTAGCCGGGGCTGGCGGGGTGGTGGAGGGGTAGACTGGCTGCAGGGCTGCGGGAAGGCTGGGGCTGCTGGGGACTCTGTCTACCTCTGCACTGCTGCTCCTGCTGGATCCCAGAAGTCCCAAGATAGGCTGGAATATGGGTATGAGTATGCTTTAAGTGGCTTGAACTTAGTGATAAATGCTAGTGGTGACCCCCACCCTAACCCTGGCTGCCTTCTCTGTATCTGTCTAATGCTCAGCAGAAAGAGGTTTGTGTCCCTAAGTAGACTCTGTCTGGCTTCCTCCTGAATATAAACTGGCAGGAATAGGAATAGACAGGCAGCCTCGCTGGGTCTTATTGTTCTCTCAGGAGCCCAGCACAAGCATGATTACCCCCAACCATCTCTTACGGATATCAGCTCTCTATTCCTTTGCTGATGGGCACCTCAGCATGGCCTGCCATGTGAGCTTTCTTTGTGAAAGCTGAAAGGATCGTTGCCACCCGGGAAGAAGGACTGGTGGCGGCGGATGGGGAGTAATGTGCTGAGTCTGGGGGCTCTAGGCTGCTTCTTCAGGGACCACCCAGACAACTGTTGGCCTGGTGCCAACTGGTTATCCAGCAACTCACACAGCATGCCAGGGGGTTCCTGACCGAGCTATGCCAGGGCAAGCTGCCTGCATGGTCTTGTCTACAGCCCCAGACCTGAGTTGGGATTAAAGTCTGAGATGGAAGTTGGCTGTCCTGCAGCTGGGCGGGCTGCCTTGGGGCTGGCTGTAGGCCCGGCCTCAGGCGGTCAAGGAGAAGCCAGACCCAGTGCCCAGCACACAGTAAGCGTTTGATAACTCCACAGACGAGATCAACCGCCTTAGTTGTTACACGGTGCCGGTTCCGGTTGACCAGAGCCTTGGTAATCCTTCAGTTTTGTTGAGGAACATGGAGTCTGTGATGGGACTTGAAAGTCTCCTTGTGGCTCAGAGGAAGAACCTCAGCTGAGATCTGTGCCAGCCAGCACCTGACAAGAAGGATGGTCTTGGGCCCATTGGCTCCTGCTTGGTTTGATCACTGGCCAGTGAGGCATATTTGACCCTATAGAGGTGACATCAGTCCTGGAAAGTGCTGGGCAGGGCAGCAACTTGAGCTGTCCTGCTTTGGCCCCTGTGTCACCTTCAGTCTCCCTGGGGACCAAGCAAGCAGAGCCCTACTGGCCCTGGCAGCTCCCAGAGCCCCTCTGTGCTGAGGCAGCTGTCTGTTGCCGGCAGCTTGGAGCCATCCCCACCCTGTCCTCCTCTCCTAGCGCTTGCTGAGGCCAGCAGACACCATTTCCATACCTCAAGGCTGGCCAGAAACCGCTTTAGCATGTTCCTGACCTAAAACTAAGCCAGTCAGATCCTTGTACTGTCTACCTGCCTTCCTGGGTGCCTGGCAGGTAGGGTTAAAATTCTAAACCTTGAAAGCCACGCTTTCACTTCTCCTTTCATTTGTGGCTGGCAGAACAGAAGCCACTTTAGGGACTCATTGGCTGGCTCGACTCTCGGTGGTATCTGACAGTTGTTTCTCTTGTGATCTCTGGCTGAGGGTGGCCGGCCAGCTAGGTGTCAGTGTGACTGCAGGATGGCCATGGCGCAGGGCTGTGCCGTGTAGCTGGTGATTCAGTCCCCTAGCACGTGCTGTGTGACGAAGGGTGTCGGTGTCATTGATACTGCAGGTGACAGAGGGACATCCGCCCTCCTGAGCCTACCTCGTTGTGCATAGGCCAGTAGGTTAGGGGGGTGACACCTGTTCTTCCCTTCCTTCTGGAGCCGAGTTAGCCTACTTATTTCAGAGTGGCTCACTGCCAGGCTAAAGGTGCTGAGATTGATTATGCAGGACTTCAGGTGGGGCGGGGGAAAGGTTCTGCCCAGCCTGGCATGAGCGACCACATTATTAATTCATTAACCATACCTTAAGAATTTGATGTCATGGATGCTGAGATACCTGTGGGCTTCTGCTCCCCTCTAACCAAAACCATTAAAAGCCAGAGGGGAGAGAAGGGTGACTCCTCTGGGACCCGACACTGGGGCCGAAAAGTCTGTTCGGATAGAAAGGTCCTGATATTACAATGGAGTGTGAAACCTCTGTTTGCTGGAGGGATGGAGGCAGAGGTACAGGGACTCGCCTAGGAGCAGTGCTGGAGTAGGTTCCTCTTGTCCTGTCCGCAAGGAGAGTTCTGGGGCTGAAGCTTCATTCTAGGCCCTGGCTTGGCAGTTGGTTTGTTGTGCAAGCATTTAGCAGAGGACACACGTGGCATTTGGCTTTGTGGGTTCTGCCAGGACGTGCAGTATTTAACTTGCATTTCAGTTTGCATTTTTCTTTTCTTTCCTTCCATCTTTCCTTCTTTCCTTTTACTTCCTCTTTCCAATCATATTCAAGTAGAGCAAGCTCAGAGGTTTTGCCCTTCCTCCTATCCTGCCTGGGTCTAGATTCTTAAGTTGAACCCAAGAGGCGAAGGGACTGAAGGAGGAATTCCATTCCTAATCCTGGAACAGCCAAAGGTTTTAATAGGGTCCCTTGTGGGAATCAGAGAGGCTAAGTAAGAGGCCCAAAGCAAGCCAGGCCAGAGACATTTGTCTGGTGAGGAAATGAAGACTCTTAATATTTCACTCACCCACGACAAAGATGCTTCTCATTCAGACCAGATACTGGCCAGAAGTGGAGATTCAGGTTGAACTGAAGATAGGGACAACAGAGGAGACTTAAGGAAAGCCTCTGGGGCCTTTGTCTCTGTTTCAAAGAGTGGCCACGTGGGCCTGAGAAGTCCAGAAGAGCTTCTCTAGGCAAGAGTGGGGCTGGTGTTGCTAAGTATACCTGTTCTGTGATGGCCATTAATCCACGCTGCTTACATAAAGGGTCAGAGTGGTCCATGCCTGAGAAAAGACAAGGTACAGGGCCTTGAGGTCACTTGTCTGGGTGACCTTAGCGCTTAAGAGGGCCATAGAAGAGGATTCCATTGTTAGGACAGGGCAGCTCCTTAGTCCTCTCTAGCATGTCATTTAGCTTGACAGATCTTTCCAGCATAGGTGTGCATACAATGTGCACATCCCAAGACATTCACTTAGCCATTCCTAGCTGTCGCTTACATTGAGGGTTCAAGAGTACAGGATATAAGATACACACATTGGGCTCATTCATTCATTATGGCTCTGAAGGTGAAGAGAGACCTTAACACTGCGTGTGGTGGCCGAAGCCTGTAGTCCTAGTCTGCAAAGCTGAGAGAGAAAGACCAGCACATGTTTGAGTGTAGCTTGTGCTTCATAATAAGACCCTTTTTAAGAAGGAGGAGAGATGTTAAAAGCTTCTGCCCTGGCTGTGGCTGCTGATGCTCTACCCTACTGCCATCCTCCCTAACTTCTTATCAAAGAGAAGAAACTTGTGAGTGTGCCTTTGCCATTCACGGACCCAGCCGTGTACCTGTAGGACAAAAGAACAAGAGCACTTCCCCCAGGATTAGAGACCCTGCAGCCCTCTGTGGGCACAGGACTGTGGTCAGACCAGCAGGTGGGACCCTGGGACCCTGTGCTTACACCTCCTGGAGTGAGCAGCTCTGGAACCACATGCATAGTCTTTCAACCCCAGTTCCCCCACCTTTCCACTGAGCTGTTTCTCCAGAGTCCCTGACTCTGCATATCCGCTGCACTGTAGCCCCATGCAGACACAGAGCCACCTGTACACAGTGTGCATTGCACAAGATTCATACACCCTGCGATGGAAGCCCTTGCTTAGGATGAACTTGTCAAATTTTTTGGCACCTGGAATGTCTTAGCTCTTGGTACTGTATGAAGTAAGTGCCAGGCCTCCCTGGTGCTCTCCAACATGTCTGATCCTATACACAGAGTGACCAGTTGTCCCTCCTGGGCTTGGTGCCCTGCTTTTAGATGGTCTTGGATGAGGGATTGCTGAGCCTGCCAACCAGAGTGGTTCCTCAAAGGCCAGAGTTGCTGGCTTCCAGGGCTGCAGTAGTCCAGAGATAGTGAGGTCCCAGGCCCAGAAGGACAGTGCTATGAAGAGAATTAAGAAGGATCTCTAAAACCTCTGCACATGCTGTCTGGGGGTGTTGCCACATGTTGGCGAAGGGCACTCATATACAGGGACTTAGCCTTCTGCTGAGCTGTTTGTCTTCCTTTCCTCTGTCACAGCATGCTGGGTACAGGAAAGAACACTGGCGCTCTGTCAGCTCCCTGGTGGCCTAGAGGAACACACACACACCCTGCTCCTGGAACCCGCTCAATGCCCAGGAGAAAGCCCATATCAGTCTTGGGTTTCCAAGAGCCATAGACCAGGTGTGTTGTCCTTGGTCTCACGGGAGCCATAGGAGCTATTCCTGGACTTCTGCAGAAAGGGAAAGGTGCCTGAGGAAATGTCCCCTAGCCCGGCCTCGCTTGAAACATGCACTGGGTTGGTAGGAGCCAAGGGGCTTCATTTTTTTTTCAGTCCTGGAAAAATAGCTTAACTTGCTGCGAGACCTTGGATAAACCTCTTCCTTCTGGTGTCGGTGCAGAGAAGGAGCTGAATGGGTTGATCTCTGTGAATCCAGCTCATATGATGGTCTTGGCTAGAACTTCATCCCTAAGCTTTAAACCCTCACACACAGCAGAGTCTAGCTGGGAGAGGTCACATGGGTGCACATGGGCCATGGCCAGCCATTCACTGAACATAGGAAAAGAGAGGCAAATGGGAGTGTTTGGCTTCTGTCTTGAAGGAAGCCTGGTAGAAAGCTATAAGCTGTCTCTACCCTACATCCTGGGGCACAGATGTTGATGGAGTACTTCCTTTGTACAGGGCCCAGGGATATAGAGGGCCAGGCAGGGAGGCCTGATCTAAAGAAGTCAGTCTGTGAGGAGGGTCATTTCAGGCTGTATGGTTTGTAAACACTCGGGAGGCAGAAGCAGGTGGATCTCTGTGAGTTCAAGACCAGCCTGGTCTACAGAGCTAGTTCCAGGACAGGCTCCAAAACCACAGAGAAACCCTGTCTCAAAAAACCAAAAAAAAAAAAAAAAATAGGGTAATGGAATAGAATGGAAGGGTTGGGAGGTTTAGCCTGGAGAATTTAACTGATGGACTCTGATGGGTTTAGCTATGAATGATCTAGGGGCAGTGCAGACTAAGTAATCTACAGGAGTAAAGCCCTAGAGCAGGTGTGTTCACAAGCAGGCAAAGGTTATGCAGAGTGGAGGGAACACAGTTGAAGGCATAGGGGCTTGTCAGCAGCCAGAAGGAAGCCGCTAGAGCCTTTCAGCACAACTTAGTGATGTTGATGTGTTTTGAGCATGACCGGGGTACCGGCATCAGTCTTAGCTCTTGATCTTCTCTGAGGTAAGTGCTAGTATTATCCTTGCCATTTTATATATGAGGGAACGGAGGCTTAGAGAATGACCTAGATGATGTCACTTGGTGCTTAACAGAGGAGCTGGCTCTTAAATCCAAGCAGCTGGGCTCTATATATAGGATCTCACCTATACCACCAGCCTTATGTGGCCTCCAAGGAGGAAGCCCAGAACTTCCTCAGGCCCTGGGGCTGCTTCTCAGATGTCCAGTTATCAGGGTGGCCATGCAGCCAGTTGATAACCTAGATGGGAACTTGTGGAGGTGCAGGGTTCTTGCCCATCTAGCTGCCTTGTGGGTAGGATGTGCTACTTGGCCCAACATGCTGTATCTCAGCGGTCACAGGGATGCTGTTGATGATGTATGTGAACAGGAGACTTGGAGCAGATGTGAGGCCTGGAGAGGAGTCTGTTCAGAGCTGCACAGTGGAATTGCCAGTGTCCCCATTTTCACTAGAAGTAGGCTCTATACCTAGAAAAAAATGTTCCTAGTCAGGGTGGAGAGATAAAGTCAGTTTTAGAAAAGGACTTTATAATTCTTATGAAACCACTGCAAGTCAAGGCCTTTGAGCCATGGTGGTCTTCCAGAGCCTTGGCATTTCAACAGCAGCCGGCATGGACTTTGGAAAGCCTTCTGCCTCAGGCAGCTGAGAGCCGCCTCTGCTGCTTTGGCCCTAAACACCTCCAGACAGGGCTGCTGTCCCTGCTCTTTCTGCCCTGCTGACCGCAGCATGGCCCTGGCAAGGGCGGGGTAAAATACTTTCTTTTCACTTGAAGTGTGGCCCTGAGTAGGGGAGGCCCTGGCAGAGCCCCAGGGCTAGGGGAGAGGTGAAGGTCCAGAAGTGGTCTGGTTTTGAGTTTTGTTTGCTTCTCCTCAAAGTTCAGCCATGCCCAACCAGAAGCTAAGAGTGTGGTCTACACAGGATAGGCTGAGCGCACTGAGTGGAGCGCTGGAAAAGGCAGGTTGCTATGGGACTAAGAAGCTAACCTGGCTTCAATAAAAGCCTCCTTCAGAGCTGCTAAACCCCTTCCATATGTGGGCCCTGGGAACTTCAAAGTCCTTGAGAGGGGGAGGGGAAGCAAGTAGAAGCAAAGGGGCCTCATCCGGGCATCTTAGGATGGGAGTCAGCTTAGCACCTGTGGCTGGCTTGGAGCAGATGGGCAGACTGGCCACAGAGCACCTTCGGAGCAGCCTGGCCAGCCCCGCTGTGCCTGTTCCAGAGGGAGAGGGCTAGAAAGGCAGAACTGGCTGGGCTTCACAGTGAGGCTGCCAGGCCACTGGGAAGATGAAGCGACAATTTCCTGAACCTGACCCTGCTCTTTTCTGACCCAATTGCTGAGCTGGAAGGCAGGATAGAGGCATGTTCCTCTGCCCTTCCCTGAGCTCAGCAGCCACGTTGACAGAATCTTAAGTGCCCTGCTGCAGGAAGGCGAGGCTGTCTCTTGGCAGATTCCTCTCTCCACTGCCTGCCCTGCTGTGCCTCTCACGCCTGTGGTATGTCCCAATGACAGGCTGGCTTAGTTTCCCAAGGGATCCAGCCCTAAGCCTGTGACTGTACTGCAAGCAAGGAACAGTCATCCCGAGGCCGCCACTGTGGCCCTTGGTATCAGAGCCATACCCACAGCAAACATGGTACCTCCATGGCCTGGTCCCCCAGGGACACCCAGACTACCTTTTGTTAGTACCTCGCTGCAGCTGATTTTACTGAGGTTCTTGATGTGGTGTGGCGCTCGCACGCCTCTTAGCAGAGCGGCTTTAGCACACTGGATCTACTGCCCTGGTTAGAGAGCATGTCATTTTTATAAATCTCTAAGACTTGGAGGGGGGTCTATTCCCTTCCAGAAAAAGGCAAGGGTGGATCTCGGTCTCAGGAGGCCACAGGCAGAGTAAGTAGGAATAGCAGGAACAACGTTCCTGGGCGTAGGAAGTCAGGGGCTTGTGCAGGAGGCTGAACTCCTCACAGCCTCTGGTCTCAAGTGCTGTGGTAATGATAGGAGGGGGCTCATAGAAAGGGGGTTCCACTTTCGGAGGTGGAGGCCTAGAGCCTTGCTGAACATTGTCATCAGGGTGTGCATCATCCACTGAACCCCTGGGTGCGTCCCAGGGCTCTGCTTCCTAAGGACTGCCCATACCTCTGCTGTTCTCCACAGAAGCCAGACTTTCTCTTGGTCCCCAGCTGCTCCTAGACAGGCCTCTTAGCGAAGACTAAGCAGCCCACGTGAGGGCATGTGAGAAGGTGAAGCAACCACACTCACCACTCCCTGGTGGGCTAGCTGTGTGGCAGACGACATGTGGCATAGTGGAACGTGGTCCAGCCGTCGGGAGGATTCGGGCCTGAAGATGGCTTTATCAACTGGTAGAGACTAGCAAAAGAGACGCCAGTGGTGAGAGAAGGACAGAACTGCTTTGTGCCTTCTAAGCCAGCACCGGGAAGTAGCCAAGAAGTGATGTGGTTACCTGCCCAGACTGGTGAAAACTGGGCCCTGGGAGAAAGGGCTTTCACGTCTGAGGATGTTCCCCAAACTCATACTGCGTGTCCCCTGTCCTTGGAGCCTCTGAGCCTCACCCTTCTAAGACCATGTTGGTGCTTCCTATGCTAAATACAGGCCCCTTTGGTCTAAAAAGAGTGACAGTGAGCGGGGATTCTAGCAGAGCCCCTGCATTTTGTGGCTCATGGGCTGGAGCACTCTTGGACAGTAGTCTAAAGGCCTCCACTTCTCTCAGGGACAGGGCAGGATGTGTGGCCCCAGTGGGGACTGATGCTAAATGCACAGACAGCTGGACTGCTGTGTGTGTGTGTGTGATCACTGCTTAACAACGTCCTCTAAGGAGTTTGAGGACCTGTTTCTCCTTTGCCTTGCTCCACCCTGGAGGAGCCTCACTGCAGGTTTGTTACCTGTGGATCTCCCCCACCTAGCCCCTCGTAAGCCCCATCTGCCTTTCTCCTTCAGATGGTCTGATATCTTCCACTCAGCGCCTGTGCCTGGGACCCATGGATGGCACCTGTCTTCTGGGACTAATGGTTGTCCCCTCTGACTGACATCCCTAGGGCTGGCTCCTGCACCCTGAGCACTAATCTAATCAGGAAATAGCAGAGTCCACAGTTCCCAGGGGTTATAAATAGTCACAGCAGCTCAGGCAGCATCATTTCTCTGGAAAATGTGCCATGTCCCTTTCGGCTCCCCACCCTCCCTTCTCTGTATTTAAATGACATCCTGAAATAGACTTGGTTTCTTGTGGCTGCAGGCCTCCTGGGAAACTGAGCATCATTGTCAGGGTACCGAGAAGCTGAGCAGGTCTTTCTAAGGGGCTACTAGGGGCACACCTGTGGCAGGAACCAAGGACATGGTAGTAGTGGGAACTCAAAGAAAACAAGACCGGCGCCTTAACCACAGCTGTCCTGAAAGGTTGGAGCACGTGAACCCACAACAAGCTAGTGCTAGACCTTAGCATCAGCAGGTACTTTACCTGTTTCAGCTCCCAGGTGCTGGGGGTGGCACCTTTAATCCCAGCACTAGGGAGGCAGAGACAGGTGGATCTCTGTGAATTCAAAGCCAGCCTGGTCTACAGAGCAAGTTCCAGGACAGCCAGGGTCACACAGAGAAACCCTGTGTCGGAAAAAACAAAAAAATGAAAAAGGCTTCCAGGAAAGCAGACTCATGTGGGGAAGAGAGGAAACGGGAAGTTTGTTCTAGAAGCAGCTAGACACCAGACTCTACTCCAAGAGGCCCGTTGTTGCTTCTGAGAGAATCATGCTGCCACCAGCCACCACTCCAAAGTGCAGGGATCAGGTTAGGCATGGTGCATGATATCCTACAGATTGAGCAAAGAGAGTAAGTCAGGGAGACTTGCCTGCACCCAGAGCACATTCCCTAGGTCTTGGATACTGGGTAGGTTTCTTGTAGTGTTTGAGTCTCTATGTCTTTGTCTTCAGATTGGGAACAACTATGAAGGCTTAAACCACACTAGTGGGTTATGACGATTAACTGAGATGTGTGTACAAAAGATTTGTCAAAGTGTCAGACATAACACAGAATGCTCACACTCTGTCAGGCAGCCCTGTGAGGTAGGCATGGCTACCACTATGAGGAAGTTAAGGCTCGTGGAGTCTTGGTGATCCACCCAAATTCATGAGGTAGAATGGGAGCCCCAGGTCAGCCATGACCACTAATCCCTGTTATTTCTAAACTCAGGGAAAGTCCAGATGCCACTCTAGGGGTTGGGAGCCATTGGCTCTGTCAAGAGGCTGTGCCAGGCCTTAGGGTACTAAGACAGGAAAGGGATATATGGTGTCAGGACCATCAAACAGCCTGAGACTTCCACCAGTGCTTAGACTTACTTTCAAAAGAATTGGTCGTTAAGTAGACGAGAATGTACACATCTGAAGTCTCAGCACTCAAGAGGCTGAGGCAGGAGGATTGAGAATTCCAGAGCAGCCAGGGTCACAGAGCAAGACCCTGTCTCAGAAATCTCCAAAGAAAGGGATGCATCTGTCTCAGTCAGCTGGGGAAGGACAATTGAGATCCCTCTACCCTGTGTGGCCACTTCTGGGAGATAGAATCAGGTCAGACAGAGGTCCTGATTCTACCACCCAGCAGTCCAGATGTAGTAAAGGAACTGGGATAAAGCAGGCCGTGCTGCAGGTCGGGGATTTGGGGGCATAAGTTAAGCAAGAATGGAAGTTCAGGAAAGTAAGGCCAAAGTTGGGGCTTCTTTCTGTTGGGACTCTCTGGAATCATTGGCGTCAGGCCTTCTGAATGAGAGGGCCCAGGCAGCAATCAGGCTGGCAGCTGTCCCACTGTGGGCAGGGGCTCTGCCCAAGGCAGATCTCCACATGCTGCATTCTAGTCTCAGTCCCATTCCTCCTCTGTGCACACACTGCTGGGCACAGGGCTCGAGCCTCTGCAGCCTAGATGCAGGCCCAGAGCCAGCCAGGTATATCCCAGACCTCATCAGAGGTCACCGACGCTGGAGGACCTGGGCTGACCTGCATACGTCATTTCTTTTTTCTGTGGGTACAGTGTCCTGTTTAGGCACATGTACCCCTGAAGAGACTTGCCCAGGAAAAAGGTGGGCAGGGGGAGTTGCATCAGCTCTGATTCCTTGAAGGAGAGGGGCCTTGTCACCTCAAAAGATGAGCTCATTCTTGTGTTTAAGTGGATGATGGTGGGTGTTGAATCACTATGGTAATTAGATTCCACTGCATACACTTAAAGAATGATGTCATCATTTTTAAGATGTCAATATTTACATTATCCTGGAAATGATATTCTTTACAGCTACTTAAACTTGCCATAGTAACGTTGAGTTTAAAACATGCAGGGGTTAGGGGTGGCTGGGATATATAACGCATGGGCACAGTGTGGTTTTAGTGTTCCATTCTTCTGGCAGGTGCCAGGAAATCGGGAAGCCCTGGTATCCCCTCATTCCCATGCTCATCTAAGTGTGCCGTATGTGTTGTGCTCTTAGTGTGCAGTTGTTGTGTCTGTGACATGAAGTGACAAGGCCCATCTGACTGTAGTGGTAGTCAGGAGCCAGCATGGTGAATCAGGGGTCCTTCCCTAGGGAAGACTGGGGGGAGGGAACTGCGGGCTCAGGCTACTTCAACAGGTTGATTTCAAGATCAGCATCTAGCCTTCTGCCTTTTCCACCCTTTACCTGTCTTGTGAAGCAACTGCTGACCAATGGGGAAGCTGGGCTCTGACCTGTCCTCCTTCCTTTCTTCCCCCGCAGCTGGATCCACAGACTGTGGAAACCAAGAACTGGCATACAGATGTGATTGAAATGAATGGGGTAAGGACATCTGAGCCATGGTGGGCACCCTCCTGCCACCTTCCCCTGGGTGCTAGGCAGCTTGTACCTCCCTCAGTCCAGTGTCCTCTCTTTGGCCACACCCTTCCCTATCCCAATTGCAGGTGTGCATGGAGCCCTGCCAGCTTAAGGGTAGCCCTCTTTACAGTCCTGGGGAAAGAGACCCTATGTTTGGTGACACTCATGCCCTGGGGGATTTGTACCTACTCCACCCCCTGACCAGATCAAAGTGGAATTCTCCATGAAATTTACCAGCCGTGACATGAGCCTGAAGAGGACCCCATCCAAAAAGCAGACTGGTGTCTTCGGAGTGAAGATCAGCGTGGTGACCAAGTAGGTGCTGCCTTGGAGACTGAATAGCTTGGGTACCTGGGTGCCAGCCACATCCCACCTTCCAGCCCCTGCCCGTGCCAGCAGCCTAGTCAGTCACCACAGGCAAGCAGTGTGAAGGCCAGAAATGGCTCCCAGGATGTTTTAGAATTAAGGAGTCCAACATAGAAACAGTGGACAGTTCCAAGGGAGGCCAGAGTGTTTCCTGCACTAAACAAGTGACAGTGACCGTGGGCCCACATGTGGGCTTGGCAGCAGTAAGCTGGAGTCAGAGGGTGGCCGGCTGGGAAAGGGCCACGCCCGTTAGGTCACTCTGCCCCTCTGGGCGCTTTGTTCCCAGCTCTTGACCTACCCTGGTCATATGAATTAGCTGCTTAGCCTCCCCGTGAACATTTTTGTTTGCTGTTTTTCCTTTCCCCTGGAGGATTTTTTTATTGCATTGCTAGGGTGCGGACCCAGGGTCTCACGCTTGCTACTGCAGTGCTCTGCCACTGAACTGCTCCTGCCCACAAGTGTCTGAACCCAGTGGGGTCGTCTTTCACCAGTCTTTGAGACTTCTTCCCCATTCTCATTGCCGTACCTCAGCAAGCAGGCTCTAGGGAATGGGAAAACCTCTTCTCCAGGCCTTCTTTGCCTTGACTCCTGACCCCAAGGGGCTAGTGCTGCTGTGGGAACTAGAGGGCACAGCCAGTGTGAGAAGCTCCATCCATCCATCTCATGTGCACCCATGTCCTACAGGCGGGAGCGCTCCAAGGTGCCCTACATCGTAAGACAATGTGTGGAAGAGGTGGAGAAGAGGGGCATCGAGGAGGTTGGCATCTACAGGATATCAGGGGTGGCCACGGACATCCAGGCACTGAAGGCCGTCTTTGATGCCAGTGAGTAGGGAGGCCCAGTGGGCATGGGTGGAGAGCAGGGAAGTCTTGGCCTATAGTTTGCTGTAGCATGAAGGAAGCTGTTTCCGAGTCCTCTGACAAGTTACATGTTCTACGTCTTTCACTTAGTCTCCCTCCACTCAGTTTCTTACCCACTGCTACAAATAAGGACAGCATTCAGAGAGGTCAGGTCCCTTACTCCGGGTTACCCATCTCGTAAGGTTTTGAACCTCAACTGAAACTGAGACCTTTTTGACTCCAGAGTATATACTGCTGGCTCAGGCTCCTCCCTGCCGGCTCTGGGTCCTATTACCCTGGGGCAGGTCTTCTCAGCACAGCCCTTCCGTGGTGCGGTCTGGCCCTCGGTTTCCTCTTCTCCATCCTACTGGGTCAGGCTGAGGCAATGGTAGCATATCTAGTGCTCAGGGTGCCTGAACTAGGCCAGCAGCAATGAGTCCAGCTAGACAAGTTATGTCCCTCCCCTCTTCTGGGAAAGCCTGTCCCCTGCTGTCCTTTCCTACAGATAACAAGTGAGGTGACATACCAGAGCTGGTGGGCACCATGTATGGCCTGCCTTTCTAAGGGAAGCCAAAGGCTGAAGTGCAGTGGGTAGAGGTTTGAGGGACAGATGTACTGAGGGCTGCCACTGAGGAGAAGCTGTCTCAGGTCAGTGTAGCCTCAGACTTTGCCCCCTCCCGTACAGATAACAAGGACATCCTACTGATGCTGAGTGACATGGACATCAACGCCATCGCTGGTACCCTCAAGCTCTACTTTCGGGAACTGCCTGAGCCACTCCTCACAGACCGACTTTACCCAGCCTTCATGGAGGGCATCGGTGAGGTTTCCGGCATCCTGGGAGGGTTAACTGGGCTGAGTCTAGGCTGCTGAAGTGACAGGCAGGGAGAGATGCCCCGGGAACTACTGCCAGTGATGTGTCCAGTGCACTTTCTGTCACTGTGGCTGAAGGACCCGAGAGTGTGGTGGGCTCTTGCTATCTGCCTGTGTGTCCCCTTTGTGGCTTCTCTTTATGTAGTGATCTGTTTCCTAGAGACACAGGCATTTAGGGAAGAAGGCCCTGAAGCTACCAGGACCAGAGAAGAAGTGGGTTTAAACTGTAATATAGTGAGGACAGCTACCCTGATCCCCACAGAATGGCTCTTCTGATTGCTCAGGTACTAGCCAGTGGACCTCTGTGCCCACCTACATGGGCCACTTCCAGGCCTGGCACAATGCTCCCATCTTCTCCTGAGGAGACAAGGCTTCAGACCCCATGGGGAATGTGAAAGCTAGGGGAGGCTGTTGAGTCTAGGTGCCAGCATCAGAAGTGTTTGACAGGAAATATCCCCACCCCAGTAAGAATGTGCAGCTCCTTGGTTGAACGAGCACCAAGTATGGCTTGTGCGGCATCGGGATAATGGCTAGTTCACGAGGGAAGGAGGAGGCCGCCCCCCCCCCAGCCTGCTTTCTAGCCATGTTACCCATGGTGGGACATCCCAGGGGAACCTGCTGCTGACAGCCCCTCCAGCCAAGCCCTGCCCTAGCCCTTTCTCCTCCTGCAGCCCTGTCAGACCCTGCTGCCAAGGAGAACTGCATGATGCACCTACTTCGCTCCCTGCCCGACCCCAACCTCATCACCTTCCTTTTCCTGCTGGAACACTTGAAAAGGTAAGGAGGAGAGGTGGGGCTCAGCCAAAGCTGTCACCTGTCCTGCCAGACCCATCTTCTCAACTCCACCTCCTGGGTACTGACCTGTGCTAGGCCACCCACAGAAGCCCGAGTGATTGTTTTCAACCTCCTAATTGTAGCCTAAAGTAATTGGCCATGGCACAGTGACACATGCCTGTTGTCAGGATACTGAAGCAGGGGGATTGCTTGAACAATCAAGAATAGCTTGGAAAACATAAGGGGACCCTCTTAGAGTGGTAGGTGAAGCACAGACCTCAGGTTGGTTTCAATCTGTGGGCTTCAGATGCAGCCATGTAGTCGGTGTAGTTTTCTGTTTGTTTGCATTTACATAGTGTGTGTGTGTGTGTGTGTGTGTGTGTGTGTACGTACATATGTGTATGTGCCATGGCTTGCATGTGGACGTCAGAGGACAACTTGTCAGAGGACAAGTTGGTTCTCTCCTTGCTGAACTCAGCCCATCAGAACTGGCAGCAAGGACCTTTAACCACTGAGCCATTTCACCAGCCCAGTGTAGCATTTTTTAAGTGAAACAGAAAGGGCAGTAATAGGGTGGGTATACTCATCACTCACTTTTCAGCCCAGGACTAACACAGACATCGACTTGGTGTTCCTAAATTCACCTGCTACATTAGACCTGCTCCTCTGAGCTCATCCCCTTACCCAGGTGCTGGCCATAGTTCAGTCAGGCCAGCCTCTGGAAGACCAGTGGGGACTCAGACACAGCTGAGGCTGCTGCCTTGTTTTTCCTATCATGAGACAATGTCCCTCCCTCTGGTTTGGCGAGGAGCAGAGTCCCAACTAGTTCCCAAATAGTTTGGTGAACATTGTGGGAGGACACACTAAGGGGGAATAGGAAGGGAAAATTCATTAGGTTTTCCACCCTGGGAACTGGGCCCACATCTGGGTTCGTGTGTGTGTGTGTGTGTGTGTGCTAACCAGCTGCATAGCTCCCTGCTGGCATTGAAGCGTTTGCCCGTTTCCAAAGCAGTCAGCAGGCACATTTGTGACTCTTCCCTAGAGGCTGGGAGTTGCATTGAGAGTAGGATGAGAGGCCCTGGCCAGGGTGGGTGTGTGTCAGAGCCTCAGAAACATCTCCTAGTATGGAGTCAGGGGAGGCCCAGGATTTGTGTTTGATGATACTGAGCCTGCCTGGGCAGTAGCCACAGATGGCAGCTCCCACTGTCACTCGGGACATGTCAGTGGAGTACCTGGTCTGTTGGTAAGAGAAGCAGGGAAACTCTAGAAAGAGCTAGAGTAAGCCTGTGCGCATACCCTTCAGAGGCAATGGGGAATTCAGGCCTCAGACTTGCCTCTGGTTACAGCTGCTCCTGCTACAACACAGCCTGCATAACTGCAGGCCAGGCTAGCCACTGCCTCTGGGCAGCACGTCCTCCCTGCCATGCCCTGCCCTGCCCTGCCCACTGTTGACTCCCCATAACTGTACTACTGTACTCCTGGGGAGACTGCTCAGAGTTCAGAAGCCAGCTCTAGCAGTATTAGCTGTGTGACTCTGAATAAATCACTTAACTTCTCTGTACTTGGTCTCCTCACCTCTACAGTGGAGAGGATAATGTTACTTGCCTCAAAATGGCTGGCAGTATACAGTATTACAGGAAGAGTTCTTAGAACAGTAGTATTTGCCATCTTTTTGTTGTTGTTTTGGTTTGGTTTAGTTTTGGTTTTTCAAGGCAGGGTTTTGCTGTGTAACAACAGCCCTGGCTGTCCTGGAATTCACTCAATAGACCAGACTGGCCTCCAACTCACAGACTGACCTGCCTCCCGAGTGCTGAGATTAAAGACATGCACCACCACACCCAGTGTATTCTCCATCTTACTGCAATGATTTTATCTAAGCCAGGGGCGGTGCCATTGATAGTTGTTAGTCCTGACTTGGCAGTTTCCCATCAGTTTGGCATATAGCCTAGGAGCTAGGGGTATGTTATATACTGGGGTGCATCTGGGACTTCAGTCCCTAGTCTAATGTCCTTCTCTCCTGTCGGAAGGGAAGCTAGGTGACTACTCCCTTGATGCCTGAGGGAGCTTCTTCAGGTGCCTTGAGCTTCCTGGCACCCCAGGTCTCCTGGGGCTGCTGAAGAGGGATTTACTTCTCTGTTCTCCTTCCTTTTCCCAGGGTTGCTGAGAAGGAACCCATCAACAAGATGTCACTTCATAACCTGGCCACTGTGTTTGGCCCCACGTTACTGAGACCCTCAGAAGTGGAGAGCAAAGCACATCTCACATCAGCTGCAGACATCTGGTCCCATGATGTCATGGCCCAGGTACTACCAGCACTGTGCAGGCCTCCAGGCAGTTCAGAGGCCCCACTTCCCCCCTAGGCAACTGAACTGGTGGGATATAGGGTGCCCGAGCACAGGGCTGCAGAGCTCCCGCTCTGCTATGTCAGAGTTGAGGAATGCCTGTCCAGGTGCTAGCTGCTTTCCTGCGGGGGCCTCAGTCTCGGGTACAGAAGATTTCGGGACTGAGGGTTGACCTCATGTATAAAAGATCTGGCATTGCTTTGAGGGTCAGACTTTTCTGGGCTACCTTTAACACCAGGATAGGCTGTCCAACCAAAGCTGATGTCAGGCCCCCTTTTGACTTAGGCATGGAAGTGGCTCCCTGACCCTTGGCCCTGCAGCACCCTCTAGTGCTATAAATGAGTGAAGGAACCTGGGCTTCCTAAAAAGGGGAAGAAGCCAGAATGGGCCTGGGATGGATGTGACCTGGGCAACAACAGACTTGGTTGCAGCTCGGGAGTCATTTCTTCTGAGCATAGCAGGTGAAAGGTGTCTGGAACATGAGGACCCCAACCTCAGTCTCCTTGTTTCCCCACAGGTCCAGGTCCTACTTTACTACCTGCAGCATCCCCCCATCTCCTTCGCAGAACTGAAGCGGAACACACTGTACTTCTCTACAGATGTGTAGCCTGAGGTGGGCAGCTGTGGGGGTGGCCAGAGCCAGCCCTCCAGCCAGGGCCCAACATAGACTTGAAAGACTGCAACAGAAACTCCCCAGCCTAGCACTCCAGAGTCCAAGGGAAGCCACCTTCCGAGAACTGGAACCCGTGCAGCTTTTGTACCACCTTGTACAAAGCCAGCTGACCAGCCCCCAGCCTCCTCACCACACCCCAGCTCCTACCCTCTGTACCTTTGCGTGTGTCTGATGCTCCGTGCTGTCCAAGATTGTTTTATGTATATTTGTGATGCAGAAAAGGTAGTGGCCAAGCTGGTGTGGGCACAGACAGCCTGCTTTGTTCTTTCATTTCTCCCAACACTTTCTTTCTGCCTGAGTCCAGTTTGGGGACTTCTATTTTGCACTGTGTAACTGCTGCCAGCTTCTCCTCTCCTGGCCCTGCTCCCAGATTGCAGCCTCCCTGCAGTGTCTCTGCCCTCTCCATCTTCCCAGCCTGCTGCATGCATGTGCAGCATGGGGATTTGCTCCATCACTGCAAAGTTCTGCAGAGGCCCTGGGCAGTGGTGGCCTGTCTGATGTGCTGTGTGCCGCCCTTGGCCTCATTGCTCTCCACCTATGGAAGCACACCTGCTTCCTTTGCTGTCTGTGCAAATGTTGAACAAGGAGACAGACACACACTAATTCTCAGCTTAGCACAGAGCTGGAGAGCTGATTTCTGGAATGTTCTATTTGAGAATTGCCCTTTCTGGGGTTTGTCTGTTCTATCTCCTGCCTACCATGAGGCATCTTCAATTGTTTCTTCTACTGCTGGATTTTCTGTTTCCTTTTCCCTGGTGTTGTTTTGAGTGTAATGACTCACACGTGTCCTGCTATCGAGAGAGGTCAGGAATGCACCTGAGGATGTGGTGGGCACCCAGGCTGTGAACCAAGACGGATGGAGTGGACAGCAAGTCAAGGGAAGCCAGTCTTCACCGTAAAAACCTGCAGAGGCTATCCTAGTGGATGGAGCATGACCTCCTGAAGGGCAACATCTGTGGCTGAGTCAGGTGTCCAGATGACAGCAGGCTTTGTCCTGGAACCTCATATACCTCGTGGTACTTTTGCCTTAGATTTTACACCCTCAACAGCCAAGCACTGCCACGGGGCAGCCACCTTGTCATGTGTGCTCCAGAGCCTAGGAATAATAGAAGGCACAACGCAGCTGGAACAGCCCTGCCCTGGCACTGGCCCAGCTTCTAAATAGAACCCTGTGGGTAATCCCAAGTATTCTAGAAGTTGGGGGGCAGGCTGCCTCCCTTGTGTGTTCTGCTGGGGCTCCAGAGCATGGGGTCAGCAGGTGTCATTCCCAGCTTGGCAACCTATTGCTTGGTACTAGAAAGAGACTTATTCCCAAAGCACCATTTCCAGTCCGTGGCAGTTAGCAGGGAAAGGTGCTCCTGGCACAGGGGCTTGAGCTAGGCGCAGCTTCCTGGATCTTCTGTGTGGCAGAGTTGATTCTTGGCCCTCAGGATTGGGGAGACCAGCTCTCATTGTGTGTGCTCAGGGCTAAGTCTAAAGATGGGTTTGCTGGCCCCCAAGCTGTTGTTTGCTAGGTGAAAGGCAGGGCTTTCAGGTCTTGTTCATACCTGTTGCCTTTGACAGAACGGTACAGTTTGTGCATACAGGAGAAAGGAATGCCAACTTCCCAACTGCTTATTAGCAGTTTAACAAGGAGCCTTGCTGTCTCAAACAGGTGAAAGAGAATGCCTCTGAGTGTAGAGGTCACATCATCTAGCCATGGTCTTGGCACTCAGGTGCTGGTGTGTGGCATTCTTGCTTCCAAAGAATTGACAGTAACAAATTATCAAAGCCCATCAAAACAGTGCCTCCTGTCTCTTTGAAACAAGGAATGTTGGCTTCTGGGCATTAGCTACTGCAGCCCCCAGGTTGCTTAGACAATGTAACAGCAGGAAGGCTGGAGGAGGAGCTGCGAAATATTAAAGGTTGCTATTATTTATAAATTCCACCCCAAGTGGGGCAAGTGAGGTGCCAGACCTGAACTGAGGTGCACCAAGGAAATATCTGGTGTTTCTTCTGAGACGGGGGCCATGCAGCCCCATCACTACCAGCAGGGCACCAGGAGACAGGGTCCAGGAACCCCAGGCATGCCTGTGCTTGCTTGGGCAGTGAATGAGGGCTGCCAGCTTTTGCTGATAAGGTAGGATGGGACCCCTAATAAGTTGGTATGGATATATTTTTTTTGTCTCTGTTCCGTTTAAACTTAATGTAGATTATTATAAATTGATGTAAACCATGTGAGAGGGAAATGTTAATAAAAAAAATAACTGCAAAGCCCCAACATTTGCACAAAACTCAGCCCTGTGGTGTGGATGTTTGTGTTCTTAGTCGTCTAGGGAAGATCACCAATCTAAATATTTAAACCCTTCCAGCTGCACCCACATGCTTCCAGGAACCTGTTTATCTGTCTATTCTTGAACCTCTGACTTTTGGGGTTTGTGGCAGTTGTGGGGAAAGTCTCTTCTCGCTCTCTACACATTCCCAAGTCCTTGCTGCTGTAATTCCCTTCATGGGACACTCTCTATGGACTTGGTCATCAGTGTGCCTGGGAAAAATGGCAGAAATGGGCCATTGGCTTCCCACTTAGCTGTATTTTCCCCTCAAAATTGGCATGTTATGGCAGCCTTTGGTTGAATTTGCTTATCAGGGACCTGCGTTCCCCACCAAGAGCCCACTCTCTCCTTCAGGACAGCCAGTAGGGCTTGTGTGGGACTTCCACCAGCCAAAGCCATTGGATTGGACACTGTTTATTCTGGAGATGAGGAACAGATGTGTCTGCAAATTGCTGTTTAGTTTATGAGCTCATACTGACCCCCCAGCCATCTAAAACAGGAAGCTATTCATCTCCCCTTGATTGAATAGTCCACGTGGACAAGGCCTGGTTTGTTCAGCTGATGTCTACTGTCAGCCCTGAGGCTCCTCTTTGCCAAGACAGTTGTGATGGCGACATTTCTTGTATTGAGGCTCATGTGGAAAACCAGCTGGTCAAAGACCTCAGGTACCTGAACACTTTGTCAGGTGCCAACTAGAAACCATTTTTGTTTCAAGGTGTTCCTAGATGAAGAATTTACGGACGGTGTAGGAAACACTCCTGTGCTTCAGCCGGTCTCAGTGATGAAGCCTCATGCTTACAAAAACAAGGCAGGCATCATAAAGAATTCACTGGGGCCTACAGGCAGGGAGAGAGTCACTAATAGAGTACTCGCCTAGCATGTTGGAAGCCTTGGGTTAAAATTTTTCGGTTTTTGAGACAGTAGCTCTGGCTGTCCTGGAATTCTCTCTGTAGACCCAGGCTGGCCTCAAAATCAAAGAGATTTTCGCCTGCCTGTCTCCCAAGTACTGGGATTAAAGGCATGGACTACCCAAGCCTTGGGTTTTTTCCTCAGCAGATGAGGAATGAAAAGGATTCAGCAGAGAAGAACATGAGCCCTGTGCACTAGCTCACACCCATTCCAAGGGACTAGCACAAAGGCAATGCTCTGGATTTGATGTCATCACTCACATACAGGACTCTCTGAATTCCGCTTAAGGGTGAGTAGAGATGAGGACGCAAGCAAAGAAAACATGGAAGGGTTCTTAGGATACAGCAGGGAAAAGACTGAGTGCTGGCTGAAGGCAGTCATTCCAGGTCTTTCCTGGGCCTTATACACAGCTGACGGGAGGGCGGAACTGAGTCCACTGATTCCATCCTCAGGAACACACTGCAGTAATGTAGTCCAGTGGCACAGAACAAGGACGGTGTGCGCAGGCCTTCAACATTTGACTTGGGCCGGTAGTTACTGAATGACTGAGCTGGCAGTATAACCACAGCAAACACTCACGCATCTTTAACCTGGGCCGGGGTCTGAAGCCACTGGTTCAGCAAGCTGCAGGCATGACCACCAGCCCAATGGGGTTCTCTACAGAGGCAGAAGAGTTACCAGCATCTTGCAGTGCACCTGAGAACATGGCTAGACTGCTTCTGGGGAGAGGCCTAGCTGACAGTGGCTGGTGACAAAGGTGCAGTTTCCACAAGCCCTGTTTTCCAATCTCTCCACATCTGTGGGAGATACAAAAGCTAAAAAAATAAACTCTTTGTAACAGTACATATGCTCTTTAAAACAGAAAACCAAGAAATGGGAATTTTGCCTACATGTATGAGTAGTGGTGCCTGGTGCCCTCAGAGGGCCTTGGACCCCTGGGATTAGAGTTACAGACTGTTGTGAGCCAGAATGTGAACCAAACCTGGGACCTCTGGAAGAGCAGCTAGTGCTCTTAACCACTGAGCCATTTCACCAGCCCCCATATACTTATTTTTAACAAGGACAGCAAAGACACTAACTGAAATGCTATACTTGCCTGGATGGCGTAAGTTTACTTTGCCCTGCCCTGGTACTCAAGACGAATGCTTACACAGTCTCAAGGAAGAAGAGCTTCCTAGCTATGGGCAAACATACTGCCGCCTCCTTGTTCACAACGAGCTGAGTGAGGTCAGGACTGAGCCTGGGTCGAGCTCAATTCTTAACAGTCAACACGCTGCCTCCTGATCTTTTCACTGCAAGGAGGCATACCTTCTACACTGAAAAACCTGGTTGGAATTCAGAAGTAGAAAAGTATGGCTGCTCCAGTGGCTGGAAGCAGAGAACAGTGAGGTGGTTCTCTCACACAGCCAACTGTAGAGGAAACTGGCTTCGCCCCTGAAGCAATGCCAAGCGTGTAGAAACCGCTCCATAGAAGAGCCCTGAAAGTGGCCGCATCCTCCTTCCTTTCAGGCCATTTCTTTCACCGTAGGTAGTAATCGATTGCAGCAGAGAAAGCAGCAAAACCTCCGCAACCTATGGCCCCGGCCTTCACACCAGCTGCAAAGCAAACATGAGCAGTGTTACCATAGTAACAGGTGCTATACTGGACTTCCAAAAATTTTGCACCACAGATGCAAAGAAACCAATTTAAGCATGTTCAATCATTCAAACTCAGTGTCTCATTAAGATTTCAATGAAGCAGCATATTCCATCCAAATCACTGTGCTTCGTTTAACTATACATTTGCTTGGTTCTCATTCCAGACAATTACTGTTTCCAGTTGTATAGAACTAGCCCCTCACAGTCAAGAAAACTGGTTGAGGGAAGTGGCCCTTGAAATCAAATGAAAGCATAAGGCCTTATACCCTGATGTGTTTATGGGATAAATTCCTGGGAAGGTGATCAAAGCAGCCCTGAAAATGCTACACTACAGGAAGACCAAAAGCTGCTTTGCCAACCATGCATGGCAGTGAGGAGCCAGTGCAGCTTTACTGACAGCACACCACTGGCTCTCAGAGGATACAAGGCTTCTGCTTCGGGTAAGTCAAACTGAGTGATGGAGAGTGGCCCAACAATACGTGCTGCTTCTAGGAAAAGTTCAGGTCCTTGAGGCCAATGCTCCACACTGGAACAGGGAGGAAGTCAGGGCTGGCTTCTTTCCAGCTGATAGTCTAACATTCGAGGATGGCTGCACTTAGCTTTCCTCTGTCGTTCCCTCTGCCCCTTGTATTTGAAATTTGTGTGTGAGTGTGTAAATGCCATGTGTACACGGGTGTCGGATCCTCTGAAGCCACACCTGCAGAGAGCTGTGAGGCTGAGGAACTGAACTCTGTAAGAATAGTACATGCTCTTAACCACTGGGCCGAGCCTCTTCTTCAACCAGCCCCCCCCCCCACCTTGGTCTTTTGAGACAAGGTCTCTTGACTCCTCCTGAGTGATGGGCTTATATGCATGTATCATCATGCCCAGTGTGTACTTAGATTCCAATCAGCAGGAATCTAAGAGTCCCCAACTGCAGAAAGACACAGCTGTTAAAATTCATATACAAAATTAACACTGACCACTGGGGCTGGGGCTGTAGCTCAGTACTAGAATTTATGCTTAGTGTTTACAAGGACCTGGGGGTTCCCAGGACTGTAAAACAAGCAAAACCCTGACGACAGTATTCAATTAAGAAAAATGTTCAGACACTTGAAATGGCAGGAAACGAATTCTCAGCACAGCCTGCAGGTGCGGACAAATGGAGTGCTCGGGGCTGTGACTTAGCTAGGCTTCTGCACCATCCTGCATGCCAACATACTACTTCCCATGAGAGCATCATCATCTCACACACTCAATATGGAAGATCTAGCTCTATGGTTAATCATGGGTAATTTCCCCATGCTTTTGAGAACAGCAGGGGGCACTTTCAGTCATCCCATCCTCAAAAGCTATAAGCATCTGGCCACAATGCCATGATCTCATTCCACACACCAGCAAAGATTTATCTGGGGGCTGGAGAGATGCTCAGCAGTTAAAAGAGCATTTGTTCCTCCTGTAGAGGACCCAGGTCTAGTTCCCACCAGCCACATGTAGTTCCAGCCCAGGGAACCTGATGCCCTCTTCTGACACCAGGCGCACATGTGGTACACAGACAAATTCATGCAGGCAAAACACCCATACAAATAAAAATAAATAGTTTTTAAAAAGGAAGATTTGATCTGGTCCAAAATCTCTGAAGTGCCAAGGATTAGACAGCCTAATGTAGATGGATATATATTAAAGTTCCTAGAACCAAGTGAACATGGAAGCAGCCAGGATTTATTTGTCAGAGGGAAGAATATCAAACATCCTTAGAACACTCATGCTGAGAAATGTCAACATCAGCACGTTGTCCTGGACCACAAAAGAAAACCACTCGAGAGCTGTTTACCAACCTCTGAAACCAATGGCTCCGCCGGTGATGCAGCCGCTGATGACGCTGTTCTTCCAGTCTGACTTTCCCCGGTACTGTGGGTGGAGAGATGCTGTTTAGAGCCAGGGAAACAAGCCAGGCCAGACGGCTGAGGAAGGGCTTCCTGCTGCCTAGTTTACTCCTACCCAAAGGAAACCCTTAGTTTTCAAAAGGGCAGCTCCTAAGAGTTACATGTGCTTATACATGTTTCCTGCAGGTGGCACCAGAGGGTTGAAGTCAAGTCTAGCATTTGGAGGATAATCGAAACTTATGTTCTCCAGTATAATTTTTTAAATCTTACTTCTTTATTTACTTTTTGTGTGTGTAAGCACATGTGAAGGTAAGAGACCTTCTTCCACAGTGTGGATCCCAGGGATTGAACTCGGTGGCAAGTGCTTTAGCCCTTTGAGCCATCTCACTGGCCCTCTCCAGTATAAAACATGAACTACAATGACCTGGGTGGGGATGTGGCTCAGTGGTAGAGCACTTGCCTATTGTGCATAAAACCCCAAATTCAATCCCCAGCACCAAATAAATAGGGGAAAAGATCACTTTTTGCCTATAGAAGATTAAAAAAAAAGAAGCAAACCCCATATTATAAATATGTAAAGAGTTCAATTAGAGACTAATCTAGACCAAACTTTGACATTTTAAAATGCTTGTTTTGAGGCAAAGTGTTCCTATGTAGCCCAGGCTGGCCCAGATCTCCTGCTCCTCTGCTTCAGCTCCTCTGGGAAGTGACAAACACAGAGCACATCTAAGGCTTGACACTGCTAATCTGCAATCCAGGAAGAACACGAGGAACACTGCTCCTGTGTGACGGGCTGCGAATGGTGGCGCGCACCTTTAATTCCAGCACTAGGGAAGCAGAGTCAGGCGGCTCTCTGTGAGTCTGAGGCAGCTTCGTCTACGGAGCCATTCTAGGGCAGCCACTGCTACAGAGAGATTGTAACTTGAAGACAGAAAAGGTGTGTGACGGCAGCAGAGGGATTTCTTAGGAAGGAAGAGGCACTTACAGATTCTACCAGACACTCAGTACACGAGAACATGGCGCCCACGATGGCAAAATTCTTGGCGTATGACATTCCTCTTTGTCCCATGTCTTTCAGAACTTCCTTTGCGGTTGGTGTCCGGTAAGGGTCCTTAGGGTCAAAGCCTACATTAGTATCAATGCCGGCTGTAAAGATTCCAAATGCACCTCCCAGGACAAATCCTAGGAACAAGCAGAGACAAGAGTTCTGCACACTCCGGACTATCATTTTGGGATACTTGAAGACGGCCTTTTTAGTCTCTTACTACTCCGTCTCAGCCCTGCTTCCTCCATAGTCACACTTGCAGCCCCCCCCGAATTCTTCTAGGTTTTCTTCTTCATTTTCCAGTCTTTCAGCTTTAACCCTGTTTCTCTGTAGAGCAGCCACCCTCAAACTCAGCTACCGACTTTGCATACCATTCCCTTACCCATGCCAACATTCGTAACCGTCACCAATGGTGTCACCACACACTCTGGAAAACTCTGTCACAGCAAGTTGGGAAGTAGGTGTTATTGTTCTCTTTGTCTAGCCTTTTTTTTTTTATAATTTATTTAACTTTATTTTATGTGCATTGGTATGAAGGTATCATATCCCCTGGAACTGGAGCCACAGACAGCTGTGAGCCGCCATGTGGGTGCTCTGGAAGAACAGTCAGTGCTCTCAATCCACTGAACCATCCCTCCAGCCCCGTCTAGCTTTTTTGTTTGTTTGAGACAGGGTCTCACTATGTAGTCCTGACTTACCTGGAACTCTGTAGAAGAGGCTAGCTCAAACTCAAGAGATCCACCTGCCTCTGTCTCCCAGGTGCCTGGATTAAAAGTGTGTGTCACTACCACCCAGCTGTCCTCTCTAAACTAAAGTTCAGAGAAGTAACTGTCTCCAAAGCTACATGACTATCATCTATCTATCTATCTATCTATCTATCTATCTATCTATCTATCTATCTATCTATCTATTAATTTGAGACATAGTCTATATAGCTATGTAGACCAGGCTGACCTCAAATTCATCTAGTGCTGGGATTAGAGGCCTGAGCCACCTCCCCCGCCATACCTGGCTTTTACAGGGAGGCTGGGTATTGAACTGAGATCTTCATGCATGCACAGCAAGCCCTTTACCATCTGCACTTTCTGCCTCGCCATTTCTGCATGGATGTCTTACAAGATCAATGTAAGTTCAGTGAAATTAGACTCTCCTCCCCTTCCAAAATGTCTTACTTTCCAATCCCTCCAGCTCCAAACCTCTCTCTTCTGTCTACTACACTTAAGATTTGCTTTTTGTTTGTTTGGTCTGTTTTTTGTTTTGTTTTTATTTTTGAGATTGTGTCTGCATCATGTAATTCCTGGCTGTCCTGGAATTCACTATATATTCTAGGTTGGCCTGGAACTCTGAGATCGGATTGCCTCTTTATCTCCACGTTTTAAGACTTGAACTCCTGCTATTCGGATTTCTTAAATGCTTTTCATTCCCGAGAAATGTAAACTCGTCTACAATTAGTTAACCCTTTTCCCTGCACACTGGAAGAGTGCTGGACGTTCTCAAATCCTCCAGGTTAATTAGTGGGTTTTTGTTTGTTTTTCTTTTTTTTTAAAAAAAATATTTATTTATTTATTTATTTATTTATTTATTTATTATGTATACAATATTCTGTCTGTATGCCTGAAGGCCAGATGAGGGCGCCGGACGTCTTTACAGATGGTTGTGAGCCACCATGTGGTTGCTGGGAATTGAACTCAGGACCTTTGGAAGAGCAGGCAATGCTCTTAACCACTGAGCCATCTCTCCAGCCCCCTGTTTGTTTTTCTAATGTCCCATTCCACCCCACGCCGACTGTCTAATTACACTGGCCTTAAGTTTTTCATTTGTTGTTGGTTTTTGGTTTGGTTTGGTTTTTGAGACAGGGTATAACGTAGAACTGGCTGTCCTGGAACACTCTTTGTAGACCAGGCTAGCCTCGAACTCACAGAAATCCATCTGCCTCCGCCTCCCGAGTGCTGGGATTAACCTCAAACTTCTGGCTTGAGGACCTTTGCATTTGCAATGCCCTATGTGTCTGCAGCACTCTTCTGCCCGGGGTCCAGAAATTCTCTACCAGGGCTCCTGTCACTGTCACCCATATTCCACTGCCCAGCACACGACAGTTGCTTAAGTCACAACTGTTTGAATGGACAAATGAATGAACAAAAGCAGATACTTAACAATCTGCAGGCCCTGGCTGTAGTTCTGATTCTCCGTTCCGATTCCCAACAGTGAATGTTAACCCCAGGATTAAGAGAGGCATCTTCGGGTTCATTGAGGCAGTCGGGGGGCAATCAAGGTCGAGACCCACAAGTGATTCGCCTCCCAGGCGCGGGGTCTTAGCAAAGAACCCCAAGGCCCTCCAAGTCCTCAGCCTCCCAGGGGTCCCACGAGCCTCGCCTCACCTCCCACGCAGGCTAGCACAGCCTTGAAAGCGCAACTTTCCATCGCCCTCTCGATCATCTTCTGCTCCTCGCTCTTGGAGGGACTCGGGATCCCGCCCAGGCTGCCAGGCTCCAGGAGCCGGGGCTGACGCTTGTCACCCACCAGGTACTGCAGAAGAAGGCTGTACTGCAGCGGAGCTTCAGCGGAAGCTGCCGCTTCGGGAGCTGAAGCCCCGGCCTTTGGGGCAGCCGCCGCCATGACGGTAGGAGCTCTAGAACCTTTCGCGTCCTACTTCTCCCAGCAGATTCCACACGCTTGCCTAGGTGTCCAGCCATCGTGACGCAGCGGCAGATTCGCCACATTGAGGAAGCTGCGGTCGCAAAAGTTGGCCTGTGCACCAGCGTCAAGGAGGTTACAATGTTTCCCCAAAGCCTCTTGTAAATACTGACTCGAGTCTGTAAGGCACTGCTAAAAGACTCACAACAAGATTCAGGGTCTCCAGAACACCCCTATCAACTAGGTGACTCCAGTGCAGTGCGTGCCGGGATTTGTAGTTCTAACTTCAAACATCTAACTACATTTCCCAGAAAGCTGTGCGTGCGCTCGCCCGGCCGCTTCCTCCAGAAAGAAGCTCTAGTTGGTAGCAGACGAAGAAAGGCCGGGCTCCCGCTAGACTGCAGTTTTTTGAACATCCAGCAGGAGGCGTGCGTGCCCGCTTTGTTGCCATGTCAAGCTGCAGCGATCCTGCGCCACCTCAGTCAGGTAGAACTACAGGCTGGTTGGTATTCTGCGATCAAATAATGGTACGTGCTTTGCAAGCAAATGTTGAACCATGGCATAAAGGTGCTTAATAGATATTTTATTATATAGTTAAACCTTTGAGGAGAAAGAAGGGACCAACAAAGAGCTGGGTGGTGGTGGCACATGTAATCCCAGCAGAGGCGGTTAGATCTCTGAGTTCGAGGCCAGCCTGGTCTGCAGAGCCACACAGAGAAACCCTGTTCTGAAATAACTAACTAAATAAATAAATAAACATTGGGGATTGTGGAGGGGGTGAGGAAGAGGGGAAGAGAACATGAGGGAATGGCAGACTGTGGTAGCTGTGATTCTGATCCATGCGCAGCAAAAGCTCTACCACCACACTACGCCTTCAGTCTCAGGCTGTCAATTCCTTTCTCTGTTTTAGCTAAGACAAGCACTCATAAAACCAGAAATGATTACAGATGCATGTTTAGTGTCTAAAAACCTCTGAGTTCTTGCTTCTGCCCCCACCAGGCCATCAAGCAAGCTAAGTCTGAAGTTTCCAGTGGTTTCTTAGCTGTCAATTGTCCTAAACCTCTCGGCCACTTTCTCCTTTGATGTTTTGTCAGGGCTGTTTTTGAAACATTAAAGTGTGTGTGTGCGTGTGTGTGTGGCGTGCACACGCGTGTGAGTGTTTACGTGTGCAGGTGCCCACAGAGGCCAGAAAAAAGTATCAGATCCCCTGGATCTGGAATTCAGGTAGTTATGAGCCACAGATTTGTGTTGGGGATTAAATTTGGTGGACGAACAGCAAGTCTTCTTAGTCGCTGCGCCATCTCTCCAGCCTGATTTCCTCAATTTTGATTGAGCTTTCTCTCCTACTTTTGCGGCAGCCTCTCCAGTTGCTCTTAGAATTCTTCGTACACAACTCTGACACTTTGCTATTCTTCCTGGTTCATCCTCTGTTGATTAGTGTTTAGTCACTTCTAAACAACTGTGAGCCAGGGCTCCAGTTCATGCAAAGATTTTAAGAGTCAAAGTTGGATCCGGGAAGTGGTGGTGCACGCCTTTAATCCCAGCACTCAGGAGGCAGAGACAGATGGATCTCTGTGAGTTTGAGGCCAGCCTGGTATGTTGGGGAATATTATTTTAAGATATGTTACTTTTGTTTATGTTGTATTTGCTTAACTCTGTGAAGCGGTGCTACTGTGCCTGTCTAATATACCCAATGGTCTACTAAAGAGCTGAATGGCCAATAGCGAGGCAAGAGAGATAAATAGGTGGGGCTAGCAGCCAGAGAACATAAACATGAGGAAAAATCTGGGAGAGAAAAGAATCTGGGAACAAGAGAGGAAGGTTGAGGACTTCAGGGGTCAGGCACCCAGCTGCACAGCCAGACGTGGAGTAAGAAGGAAAGAAAAAGTATTCAGGAATAGAGAAAGAAAAAAGTCCCAAGCTGGGTGGTGGTGGCACACACCTTTAGTCCCAGCACTCGGGATTGAGAAGGAGGCAGATCTCTGTGAGTTCGAGACCAGCCTGGTCTACAAGAGCTAGTTCCAGGACAGGCTCCAACGCTACAGAGAAACTCTGTTTCGAAAAACCAAAAAAGAAAACTCAAGATGGTGGGTGGCTCAGGGACCATGTGGTGAATTAGGAGAAAGCCTAATTATGTCTTCCCTGGTATCTATAAGCCCCTAGCTGATTTCTGCTTCTCTTGGGTGCTGTCTGATGCTGGGGCTCAGAAAGAAAAGAAATAGCTCAAGTTGAGAAAGTCCATGTTGGACCGGCTCTGGTGGTGCATGCCATTAATCCCAGAATTCACGAGGTAGAAGCAGATGGATCTCTGAGTTTGAAGCTAGCCTGGTCTACAAATCGAATTCATGCTTAAAACAAAAACAAGAGAGGGGGTAAATGGGGAGAGAGGGGAGGGAAAGCCCAGGTTGAGTGCAGAGTATTGCATTTGGGCGTGAGCTACGTATGCCTATGCTATCAATGGAACGTTTCACAAGCCCCGTGACTGGCAGAAGGTAGGTGCCAACCGATGCTGCCTCGCTGACTAAGCTGTTGTAGACAGTTGGTATTGGGCAAGTGCCTTTAGTTTTAGATTTTATTTATTTTAAATTTATGCCTATATGTGTTTACTTGAATGTACATCTGTGCACCAAGTGTGTGTAGTACCCTGGAGGCCAGAAGATGGCACCAGATCTCCTGGGACTGGCATTATAGAGATGGTTGTGAAGCCAGGAACTATGGAAGAGCAGCTAGGGATCTCAACTGCTGAGCCATCTCTCCAGTCCCTGGGCAGATGATTTTTCACTTTATGTCCTCTGACACTGGAGAAAAAACGGGAGCTACAGGAGAACTAAGAACTTTTTTCACACAAACACACACACACACATCCTTCCATACCTGCCCTCCCTGATGCCGTCTAAACAAATCATACTTTCCTTGCATTGCGTGCACACACACACACACTGATTTTTTGAGTCCACTCCTTTGCTTTGGTACCCATTGGCATGGAAGGTGTGTTATCCCCCATCATTTCATGGTCAATAGACTGCTACTTTCTTGCCTCCTGCCCAAGTCTTCAAACCATTCCCAGAAACATCTTTTAGCACCCAAATGAAATTGCATCTGCTGCTTCAGATTCTTGTTGCGGAATATTTCTTTACACTGTGTGAAGATGTGTCGCTGTGATTGGGTTAATAAAGAGCTGAAATGGACAACAGGCAGGCAGGGAGAGATAGGTGTCTCTTCCAGGGACAGAGAGGACTCTGGGAAGAAGAAAGGTGGAGTCGCGGGTGAGACAGAAAGAGGAGACAGGAGGTTCAAGATGGAAAAGGGGTGATGTCAAGTGGCAGAGCATAAATTAATATAAATGGTTTAATTTAAGTTGTAAGAGCTAGTGGGACCAGCCTAAGGTAATGGCTAAGCTTTTATAATTAATAAGAAGTCTCCATGTCACTATTATTATTAGTTTTTCGAGACAGAGTTTCTCTGTGAAACAGTCTTGACTGTCCTGGAACTCACTCTGTAGGCCAGGCTGGCCTCAAACTTACAGAGATCCGCCTGCCTCTGCCTCCCAAGTGCTGGGATTGAAGGCGTGTGCCACCACCACCTGGCTCCATATTCTTTTTTTTTAAGATTTATTTATTTATTAAGCATACAATATACTGCTGGCAAGGAACGCACCAGGTCTCATTACAGATGGCTGTGAGCCACCATGTGGTTGCTGGGAATTGAACTCAGTATCTCTGGAAGAGCAGCCAGTGCTCTTACCCTCTGAGCTATCTCTCCAGCCCCCTGGCTCCATATTCTTAATTAGACTCCATATTCTTAATTAGAAGTGATCTGTCAGAATCATTCTTGTTTTTTGCTGGGTGTCCTGACACTAGAGAGGCAGAAGCAGGCAGGTCTCTGAGTTCAAGATCAGCCTGGTTACATAGTGTGTGCATATGTGTGTGCGTGTGCGTGTGTGTGTATGTGTATGTGCACACATGAAGGTGCCCACAAAGGACAGAAGACTGATTCTCAGGACTGGAGTCTGGAGTCAGAAGTGGTTGTGAGACATCCAATGTGGGCGCTGGGAACTGCCCTCAGGTCCTCTAGAAGAGCAGCAAGTGCTCTTACTCACTGAACTCGCTGAACCCCAGCCCTCTCAGAATCATTTTTGGGGTTTTGCTTGTTTTTGAGACAGAGTCTCACTGTGTAGTTCTCACTGATTTGGAACTCTCTATGTAAACCACACTGCTCCTCATCTCACAGAGATCTGCCTTCCTCTGAAGGGCTGGGGTCAAAGGCATGTGCCACTATGCTTGGAACTCAGACTCATTAATGTTTCATGGTGTGAGAGAAGTAAGTCTGAACTTCCGGAACTTTCTTTGTAGGCGCCATTCTTGTACTGAGCCAATGGTCAGGTGTTAGAAAATGATGCTCCCGTGACATTCTCTTTTTGACCCCGGATTTACTAGTGGATCCATGGTTTCCTCACTGGGAACAAAGGTTTCCTGGCTTGCTCAGTGGCAGACCCTTAGATTCTAGCCTGTTTCTGGTGGCTGGTCTAATATCCCTGGATCAGAATACCAGAATGACTTGAGAGGTTTTTTTGTTCATTTTTCGTGTGTGAATGTGTCCACGCTATACGAATGTGGATGCCTGAGAAAGCTAGAAGAGGGCAGTGGGTGCGGTGGGACACCCTTTAATCCCTGTACTCGGGGAGGCACTGGGTGCGGTGGGACACCCTTTAATTCCGGTACTCGGGGAGGCACTGGGTGCGGTGGGACACCCTTTAATCCCGGTAGTCAGGAGAGAGGATCAGGAAGGCTGAGTTAAAGGTCAGCCTAGTCTATTTAGCTAGTCCCATGCTAGACAAGGCTGTACAGCAAGACCTTGGTTCCAAATAGATAGATAGATAGATAGATAGATAGATAGATAGATAGATAGATAGATAGATAGATAGACAGATAGACAGATAGACAGACAGACAGACAGACTCAGAATGATTAATTTTATGAGTCATTTGAGAAGGCCATGGAGTTCCAGATCATTGGTTCAACTTGATTCTGAGTATTCCTGGATGAGATTAATATTTGAATTGGTGGACCGAGGAATGTTGGAAGCTATTGGGGGCTGTAGACCCCCGGACCCTGAATTCCCTGTGAGCGGCTTGGTTTTCCAGTGTTTGCAGTTGCTCTGAGGAAAACAGCACTGAGCAGCCTACAGCTGCTCTGAGCACGAGCCCCTGATGGCGGGCTGGTAGGTCTGCAGCTGATCCCGAGAGCTGGGGCGTGGCCAGAGCCCTATATAAGCTGCCCCTGAGCACAATAAACTTGGCATTCTTGTATCAGGGATGGCCTGTGTCCTCGTGTCTCTGTCTGTCTGTGTGTGCGTGTGACTTTAAATCTCCAGGCCAGTTCCTGGCTCGCACAGCGGGTCCTGTGGTGCAGGCGCTACAGGACCTTCGGTTTTACAGAGGAAAGCTCAAACCCTCCCAGATGTGGGTGTATCTTATTCATCCCTGCTGAAGTCTGAATGGGCAAAAAGGCAGAGAAAGGGAAGTCACCCTGCTTTTTTGAATCTGGGGCATCTGCCTTTGGACTTGAAGTCTGAGGAACTTATATCATTGTCTCTCTCGGGTCTCCATCTGGCTGACTGAGGGTCTCTAGAAACTTCTGAACTTTCTATAACAAGGGAGTCAGCTCCTTACGGTACATCAGTACCCTCCCCCTCTCTAACCCAGACAAACAGAGATCAGTTCTTTCCAATAACCAAACTGTATTTCAAATGACGAATGTCTCAGGAGACTTGTTTGTTTTGTTGCTCTGAGACCACCAGTGGCGTTAAACTTTGATTCAGAGGGTGGAATCCACATTAAGCTGGCTGGAATACATCATAGAATTTTATGGCTAACTGAGATGAAGATAGAGAGATACAGAGAGGAAGATGGAGGGGCTTGGAAGATTTGAGGGCCCTTTTGACCTGGGAAGATGGAGAGGAGGGCGGCTGATCTCTTTCTCTGTTGCTCAGTGGATCTATCAGGGTTATACCCTAATATCTGACTCCCGAGCTTTATTTATTAATAAAACAATAAAAGAAGTCATTATAGATGAATGTGTCATAATTTAATTATCCTTATTGATACACAATTAAGCCTTTTCTAGTCTTTCCAATGAGCAATAAATCTGCACATAGCCATTGTGCACATGCATGTGTTAGCACACTGAAGACCAAGAACTGTGATATAAATTATCTAAAATATTCTGCCGGGTGCCACGTGGTGGCTCACACCTTTAGTCCCAGTACTCTGGAGGCAGAGGCAGGTGGATCTATATTAGTTCAAGGCCAGCCTGGTCTATAAAGCAAGTTTTGGGACAGCCAGGGCTGTCTTGAGAAAAAATATCATTTTTGAAATAAGATCTTACTGGCCTTGAACTCAGGATCCTCCTGCCTGGCTTTACTAATTGCTGGGATTATAGGTGTGTGCCACCATGCTGACTTATGGATCTTTAATTGTCTACTTTTTTTCTGAGATAGGGTTTCTCTGTGTAGCCCTGGCTGTCCTGGAACTTGCTCTAATTTAAACCAGGCTAGCCTCAGAGTCACAGAGATCCTTCTATCTCTGCCTCCTGAGTGCTGAGATGTGTGCCACCACTGCTCCAGCAGGATCTGTAATTTTCAAAAATTATTTTTTGTGTATGGGTGTTTTGCCTGTATACATTTTTGTGTACCATCTGTGTGACTGGTGCCCAAGGAGACCAGAAGAGTGCATCAGATCCCTTGGAAAGGAGTTATAATTAGTTATGAGCCATCATATGAGTGCTAGGAATTGAACCTAGGTCCTCTAGAAGAGCAGCAAGCACCCCTAACTGCTGGCTAAGTCATCTCTCCAACCCCCAAATTTTAATGTTTTAAAAATTTGTGTGTTTATATAAGTATGTATAATGTATATATGCATGATGTGTGTGTATGAATGATGTGTGTGTGTGTGTGTGTGTGTGTTTGTGGAGTATAGGCATGCACGTGCAAGTCAGGAGACAACTTTGTGGCACCAATTCTCTCCTTCCAGTTTTACATAGTTCCAGGGACCAGACTCAGGTGTCTAGGTTTCTGTGGTGTGCTGGCTAGTTTCATGTCAACTTGATACATACTGAAGCTGAGATCGAAATCCTAACCAAGACACATGGCAAGCTCCTTTGCCTGTTCAGCCATGGTGGCAGCCCTGATTTATGAAACTTATTTTTGTAGTACTAGGCAATGAACTTAGGTTCTCCGGCAGGCTGCACAGCCACTCTGCCACTGAGCCACCCCTTAGCCTTGAAGATGTATGAATCCTAAAGGTGGCAAACATATATTTGTTCCGTATGTATTCTGAATGATGTCATATGCCTCCGATTGTAATTTTTCAAAAGAAACTAGTATTCATCCCTTACAAAATCAGACGTGTTATGACTCTTTAACACAAAATTTAAAACTTGCGGAATATAATTAGTCAAATCCTGGCTGCAACAGCTTCTTCAAGTGTGTCTCTTATTCTCCACACAGAAGACAGTGGCACTTCCCACAGGCCAGAGAACATCAGCTAATTCTTTACAGGGAGCCAAATGAGTTTTGTTGGGCTTCTAGTAACAAGCACCGCTGGGGTTGTGAGTTTGGAGTAATCTCCACTGCAAATCCCCTCCTTCCGCACCCTTTGAAAGGCAGCTGCACACTTTGGCTTCTCACCAATGCATGCTGCACCAACAATTCTCCAAATCATATTCGTATTTCATGTGCAGTATGTTCGAACTCTCGCTTTCCCAGGTGCCAGATGCTGATTTGGACGCATTCCAGTGGAAACTGCTTTCCCGAAAAGTAATGAAAGGAGAACGCTCAACAAATCACCTCTTTGCATCACCCTTGCACCTAGCTTACCCATGCTAAGCACTCAATAATGACGTCACTATTTCCCCCACCTCCCACTCCCCCAGAGACCCTCTTCGCCCTTTTCTGATCCTGATGCTCTGTTCCTCGGCTTGCATGAGATGCAAGTGCTGACAGTCTTTTCACATTTCATTTTTTAAAATATTTATTTATTATATATACAATATTCTGTCTATATGTGTGCCTATAGGCCAGAAAAGGGCACCAGACTCCATTACAGATGGTTGTGAGCCACCATGTGGTTGCTGGGAATTGAACTCAGGACCTTTGGAAGAGCAGGCAATGCTCTTAACCACTGAGCCATCTCTCCAGCCCTCACATTTCATTTTTTGAGACGGGGATTCACTATGTAGCCCTGGTTGGCCTAGACCTTGTTACATATACCAGGTTGGCCTTGAACTCACAGAGATCGGCCTGCCTCTGCCTCCCGAGTGCTGGGATTAAAAGTGTGTGCCACCATGCCTGGCCTCCTCATGTGTTTTTAGAAATTGCCTGATGATGTCTGAGCATAGATGTCTGTCTGTCTGTCTGACATGTTTTCAAAAACATGAAACCATATACCCACTCAGGAACATTTCAACTATAACTCAGGTTGGAAGAGAGAACATTTTAATCCACAGGATTTATTTTGAAACAGAAACTCCCTCTGTCACACAGGCTAGCCTGGAATTTAGGATCCTCCTGCTTTCGACCCCCAAAGGGTGGAATTACAGGAATGCACCATCACATCCATCCATTTAAGGCTTTAAAAGCAGGATTATAGGGGTGCCAGAGAGATGGCTTGGTGGTTAAGAGAATTCATGTTTGGGTCCCTACATTTACGTGGCTCACAATGCCCTACACTACCAGACACATGCACACGCATGAATAAGGCAATATTTATTTAGTGTTTTGAGGCAGGTGCCCTTGCATAGCCCTAGTTATTGTAGACCAGGTTGGCTTCAAACTCACAAAGATCTGCCTCCTGGGTGCTTGGATTAAAGGCATGAGCCACCATTTCTGGCACCAGAATGTAGAGATTGCCAGGTCACTCTGCCTTTGTCTTAACGACTGTCACTGGTTTGTGTGAAGACATTTTATGGACCTGACCACTTACACAAGTCTTCCTTCTACCTTAACACATTGGGAACCTTGGGGGCATTTGTGCCAGAGCTCAGGGTTGTGTTCTGACGTTTAGTCACACCCTTTGTGTGTGTGTGTGTGTGTGTGTGTGTGTGTGTGTGCTGTAGTGGAGGAAACTTGTGTAATTAAAGTAGTCTTCTGTGTTCAGCTAGTTAATCTTTGGCCCCTTATGTGTGCTGTGCTGCTAGGAGTTTCGCTCTTTCACTCCTCCATTAGATGGCGGCAGATGCGAAAGAAATAACTTCCAAGCCTTGGAGGGTGGCCGCTGGTTGGGTTTTCTTTTTAAAATGTTCTTGGTTGCTGAGCTGATACACGCCAATGGTCCTCTTTTGTGTGTGTGTGTGTATGTGTGATGGTATACATTTTGTCCTGTGTGCGGTGCATAGGGGTAATGGGAGGTCAGGAGACTTGCCATAAGGCCAATTGTTGAATCAAGGTTCTTCCCAAGCATTGGAAAGCATCTTTCAACATGGGGGGAAGATTCTTAGAATTTTCTCAACTACCAGCAGACCTGAGATAAGCTATGGAGCCGAGTCAGGAGAGCAGCCAACGCTGATTCGGAGACGCTGCGCCATCTGTTGCATACATTTAAGGAAATGGAAGAGAGCCATTTCCCATCAGGGAATGGTTCCAGCGACCTGTGGACTGAAATCCCACACTGGGACTTGTAATCAGCCCACAAGTATTTATGAATTCTCTCTCTTGTGCCTGGCACAAGAAACAGAGGTGGCGCCCACCAGTCTACTTATAGTAGTAGCAAGCACAAAGCACACATATGACTGCTCAACAAGACCTAGCCTGATACAGTGCTATTGGACGGTGAAGACGTTAAATACTACAAGTTTTATACGAGGTCACTGGGGTTTGATATGGCTTAAGGGTTAGTTTAGGGAAGGGAGCAGGAGAGGCGGGAAGAGAGCAAGAACCTGTGCAGAACTCCAGTGTGGAGAGGGTTTAGAAGTGGAAGGCAAGAGGAATTAGGGGCCGGGGTGCGGCAGCCTCGGAAAGCGCCAGTTCGGGGGACCCTTCTCGTGCTTTAGGTCCGGGCATTCTGGTCCTGGTGTAGAACCCGGGTCAGGTTTCTTACTTTGGCCACGTACCGGAGGCCCCCGCCAAGGCGCCAGCTGTTGGACCTGCCTGCACAGCGCGGGCCAGCCACGGAGGGGGCGTGGCTATGGAGGGGAGTGGTTGGGCGGCCCGGTGGGCGGGGCTCCCCTCCCAGCAGCCGCGGCCGCCTCTCTGCCTCCGCCCGCCGCGCGGACCAGCGAGCCGGGTCGCAGCCGTGAGCCTGCCCGCCCGCCCGCCCGCGTGCCGGGGCTGCGGTGGGCCAGGATGTCGGTCTTCCTGGAGGAGCTGCTGGGCGACAAGCTGGTGACGGGCGGCGGCGAGGAGGTGGACGTGCACTCGCTGGGAGCCCGCGGCATCGCGCTGCTGGGGCTCTACTTCGGGTGCAGCCTGAGCGCCCCCTGCGCGCAGCTCAGCGCCAGCCTGGCCGCCTTCTACGGCCGCCTGCGAGGGGACACGGCCGCTGGGCCGGGGGCCGGGGCGGGGGCGGGCGCGGCCGCTGAGCCAGAGCCCCCGCACCGCCTGGAGATCGTCTTCGTGTCCTCGGACCAGGACCAGCGGCAGTGGCAGGACTTCGTGCGGGACATGCCATGGCTGGCGCTGCCCTACAAGGAGAAGCACCGGAAGGTGAGTAGCGCGGGCCCGGCGGCGCCCCCGGCCTGCAGGCGCGTACCACGCTCCGGGAGCCAGCTGCTCGCCGTCCCCACCCGCTGTCCTCAGGCCTGCCTTCTCTGTCTTGGCTGACTCCCCCCTCTTGCCCCATCCAGGACCCCGCCGGGTTAGGGCGCTCGCGGCAACTCCTAGGTGCCAGTGCCTGACTGCGCCCACGCTAGGAAGTTTGACACCCCTCAGGTCCACGCGTTGGGAATCGCGTAGGGGTGGCGGTGCTCTGCCCTCCCCCTCCCCGACCACCACCACCCTCCTCCAGCTACTTGACTCCCCGCAGATACCTGTAGTGTGTGTGGGGGAGGGCACTAGCCCCCCTTCCCATAATGCCCACACCAGGAAGTTTCCTTTCTTTCCCAGAGAGATCTTGCCTTCCTAGGGCCCCCTCCCCTATGGCCAGGGACCCGGAGGGGTCTGCTGACCGTGTACTCAGGGAGAGAGGGGAGCTCAATCCTTTCCCCCTTTCTTCCCTTTCCCCCCCGCCCCGCCCCCTGGGCTGAGTTAGTGGCCACCGGGGAGCTTTTCATTGTCTGGCTGTCCAGCGATCTTCCCAGGCCCAGAACAGCTCCGTCCTTGTAGATGCCGTAGTTTCGTGGTGGGCCGTTTGCTGTCTTGGTAGACTTCGAATTAGATGTAGAACTGATCCCATCCGTACAGATGAATGACAAGACAGCAAATGGCTCACCGGTTTGCTGATGAAATTAGTTTGGGTTTCAGAGTGTATCTGTTGGGTGAAGGCGTCTGTTTAATAAAATAAATTCAAGACGTTTTGTAATGAGTGGTAGCTGGAAAAGTTTCGGCGTGCCCTTGTTTAATTCGCGTGGCTAATGCAACGTATGAGTCCGGCCCTTTCGTTTTCCGAGGGGTGTCTCAATTGATGGGGCGCACAGGAGAAAGGCTATTCTGGGGGCATTTAGGTTCCTCCAGGGAGGGTGGTAACACATGCCACGTGTTCCTTTTATGTGTACAGAATCATGTTGAGACGAATGATTTAGATTTAGTGAGAGCAAACGGCTTATAATTTGACCTCAAAATGTCCTGAGTAAATCATTCATCTCAAAACAGTGTAAGGCACAGATGTGAGACTTAAAGTTTGAAATATAGTTTAAGAAATACAGTTGATAAATTTAACATTGAGAAAACATCAGCCCACTAACCACACAGAAGCAAGACTTTGCATCTTAACTATTTTTTCAAGTTATTACACCCCTATTTGATTTCTATGCCTGCTAGGCTATGAATATGCATGAATAGTACCTTTTGCTTAAAAATGTGGAAATCCTTCGTTTTGTGGTTGTTTTGATGATCCTTTAGGGAAGAAATAATATTTATTGAAAAAAAATTTCATTGTCATGGCGTGTTTCTGTTGTAGACTAAAATCTGTTTAAAACAATGTCTTTTTTGGGCAATACAAATGATTTCTAGCTTTTGAAAATATACAATGTATGGCAGAATGTTCCAGACTTACGGCCTATTGTAGTTTTTCCAGAAGGGGAAATAAAACTGCTGGGCAAAATACTATGGAGCAAACTGAGATGTTTTGGAAATGCCTAATGCTCCCCCTCCCCCAAAGTAGGGATATATTTGATATGACAGAGGCTTACTCTATGCTGGCTTACCCCTTTGCATGGAAAAAAGTGTTCCGTAGCCTTCGCCTGGTCTGCCTGGTCCCACTCAGATGAACATCTGGATGGCATGGGTCTGCAGGCTCTTATTTGAAAATACAGTTCAGAATGCTGGATGTGCCTAAATCCTAAGCCAGCATCTTAAACATTTAGTTTTATTTTATTTATTTATGTATTTATTCATTTATTTATTTTTCTGTGGTGCTAGGCATGAAATCCTTGCACATGCTAAGTAAGCATTCCTTCTACCCCTGGGCTTCACAGACCCTGCTTCCCAAATTCATTTTTGTGCCATTGTCCCAACTCACACCCTTCAGTTCATTTCTTTAGGGACCAGTCCTAAAGCCCTCCCATGGTGGAGAGTAGGCGACTCGGTGTCTGGCCCCAGAAATGTCTGTGTTGTGGTGATATAGCAGGTAACACAGGTCCCCCATGGGTTTCTTGTAGAAAACATCCTTGGAAATTGGAAGGGCTGTCCCTTGGAGATTGGAAGGAAGGTCCCTTCCTCACTGTGGAAGGGACCATGTCCCACCTTGGAGATTGGAAGGGCTATGTTCTTACTGTGGACGGGACCATGTCCTGCCTTGAAAGCAGAGAGGTTTAAATAAAACGCAGTTGCTCTTCTGTGGCCGAGTCTCTGTCTTCTGCGGCTTGAAATCGGAGTGCACAGAAATCAGTGAGTTTGCAATTCCAATTTCACCCTAAGGAAAGTGGAAAATGAGGGTGCCCCAGCTCTGAACACTTGTGGGTGGACACTTAACTTTTGTTGAGGGACCTGGCCAGGCCGTTTCCCCAACTGTAAGAATAGCTTTAAAGAAGAGCGCTTTTTTTTTCTTTTTTTGGTTTTTCGAGACAGGGTTTCTCTGTAGCTTTAGAGGTTGTCCTGGAACTAGCTCTTGTAGACCAGGCTGGCCTCGAACTCACAGAGATTCACCTACCTCTGCCTCCCAAGTGCTGGGATTAAAGGCATGCACCACCACCGCCTGGCTAAGAGCGCTTTGTTTTATACTGAAGGGAAACCCAAGTTCCAGATTACATTTTTTTTAAGGTTCTCATTAACATTTGGTCCTTAAAACCATTTGTGTGTTTCTTCCCATTGGGATAACAAAGGATATGGTTCTAATTAGTTATTGGCTGGCATTTCTCTACAGAAAATTGAAAAATTATGGTGGGGAATGAAAATGCTGTATGGTATTTCTTTTTCTTCTTTTATTAATTTCTCCTCTATGTAGTAAGAAAGTCTGGGGCTGGCCATGTATGTTCAGCCTGCATTTTGCCTAGTTCCCTCACCTCCAGTGGAGGGGTGAGAACACACAATGCCAAGGAAACCGGTATCTTTTCTTCCTCCCTCCTTTTTCTTTACGGAAAGTCATCTTTCCTGTTTCTGTTTGTTTTAGTGGTAGGACTAAAGCAATAGAAACTTTTCTTTTTTCCTCCCAGAACACGCACATTATTACATAGCTGTATGGAAATTGTAATTAGATGATAACCAAACTTTGAATGCGCTTATGGGAGCGGCTGTGTCAGGAAGCCTGTAATCCTTAAGGCGGTTGGGCTTGTTTTACTAAGTAGGCTAGTGGACATTTTTCAGATTTCTGAAGAACCAGAACGTGATGAACAGTTGGAAATTGGTGATGATTTAGACTTTTAAGTTAATTGTTGAAACTGGAGATCTGGCTCCAGGATCAACTTAGTCATGTCAGGAGTGAACAAGTTTTGGTTTTAAAGCCACAGGCCCTGGCTGGATGGCTAGTGCAAAGCATTTGGTCACGGGTGCTCTGACATCAGGGGAGCAAAACCACTGATGTTTGGACTGGACAGATGTATTGGACTTCGATTTGGTCTGTAAATTTTCTGAATGACAGGAACGTGTAGAGGAAGTTGGAACGGGGAAAAGGAAGTCAGGTGGTAAAGCAGTAGAGTTGGGGGTGAATCCGGCCCAGCCTCCGACTTTACTTGCTTTAAACAGAGTCAATGGAGTCACTCTGCAGCCGTCCAAGGCGGGCTGCTTGCTCTGGCTGTTCTGGACGGTTCTTTTAGTGTAGTATAAATCAGAGCCATGGCCTGGACTTCTGTTGAACTCTGTGGGTATTTTGGATGTGACAAGATCTCGTGCCAACCCAGTCTCTAAGCGCTATGTCTTCTGGTCTTCCTGCTATGCCCAGGTGAGAGAACACCGACACACACTCTGGCTTTGCCTGTCACCCCCTGTCAGGACAGTGAAAAATGCCCCCAAAGATACAGCTCTGCATGTTAGAGGCTTTTGCCTTGTTCCTAAAGAACCTCAGCCAGCCAGGACAGGCTCTCATTGGGGACTGTGTTTCCATCTGAATCGTTCTAATAACAGACAACAGTCCAATTAAAGTAATCAGAGTCCTATTCTTGGAGAGGCTTTTCCCCTCTTTTATTATTTATAATGTGTGTTTTAATCTTCTCCATGTAATGAAATAGTCTAGTGGCTAAGAATCAAAGTTCTTTTGCCTTTCTGCCTGGGTCCAGGGCCGAATCTGCTATTTATTAGCTGTGTGTCCCTGTGCAGGACCCCGCATCTCTGTGCCATCCGTTCCTTATTGATAAAATGGGGACCACAGCACCTGCCTTATAGGATGGTTGTAGAGGCTGTGTGGCAATATGCCCATGCCTGACATAATGGTACATGCTCGATAAATGCTGCTATCAGTTATTAATAAATTACTACAACATTGAATAATCCATTATACAGCTTGGCTCTGGCCTGTGTCATGTCACAGAATTGCAAACCTGTTGTGAGGTCTTTCTTTTTCCTCCCTTTCTTCCTTTTTTTGAGATAGGGTTTCTCTGTGTAGCCCAGGCTATCCTGGCACTTGCTCTGTAGACCAGGGTGGTCTTAAACTCAGAGATCCACCTTTCTCCTGAGTGCTGGGATTAAAGGCAAGGACTACCACAGCCCAGCTTTTCTTTTCTTCCTTCCTAGGGTCCCACTGCAGCTCAAGCGGTTCTTGAACTCACTGAGTAGCTGACTGTGACTCTGAACTTCGCACCCTCCTGCCTTGGCCTCCCTAGTGTTGGGATCACAGGCTTGTGCTACCCACCAGGCTTGTGTGATGCCCGGGATGGAGGCGGAGGCTTAGTGCATTCGAGGCAAGCGCTCTGCGTTATAACTGCACATCTCACATCTCCTATGATGCACTTTTTAAACTCCTCAAGCCTCTCACTTTGGGGAGAGTGGTTTGAGACAAGGTTTCTCTGTAGCTCCGGCTGTTCTGGAACTCGCAGTGTAGAGCAGGCTGACCTCTAACTCAGAAATCCACCTGCCTCTGCTTCCCAGGTGCTGGGATAAAAGGTGTGTGCCACCACCTCCAGGCCAAACCTATGCCTTATAACCATAGAAGGGGATGTAGTAAAGGAATTGAAAGAATTGCCCTGTAAGTGGTAACAACCAAGGAGAAAGATTCGAAAGAATGAAAACTGCAAAAGCAAATGAATGTCAGATATCCCTTCTGGAAGGTACTGAGGGTCGCTGGTCTCAGTTCCTGTAGTTGCCAGCGCCTGCGGTTGGTTGATCCCTGGAGCCTCAACATGGTGAAGGCTGTCAGCTCAGAGATGACCAGGTTGCCACTCTGGAAGAAAGAAAGAATGTCGGTTTTGTTTTGTGATTTACCAAAGCTGCTAGGCACCTCTTTTGGCTGGCTCTAGCCACCCAGTCTAGGCAGTGTGGGGATGCTCTTTCACGTGGGAAATGGACAGTGGGCCTCTGAGCTGTAGGCACTCACCTCTCTGGGAGTCACCTCCCTTCCCTGCTCTGGAATTCTGCAGGCTACATGAGCCCAGACTCCTCTCCATGGCCGGATCAGTCCCATCTTCCAGGTGATGACTGTGCACAGCTCTTTTTAATGGGTTTGTCTCCCCATTTGGGTTGGAGTGGGAACCAGAGCACAGAGCAAGGCAGTGAGGTTGAAGTTAGGACCACTGATTTCACTCGCCCTGGTTTCTCTCCAACCCTGTGTGTCATGCTTCCTTTCGGTAGGAGGCTCATTTCACTATTTGCACAAATTGGAAGGATGCTCTGTATTGTTTGTAGCTGGGGCAGGGCTTGAGAAGGTCCCGTGGCAGGCTTTTTTTCTAAATAGGGCTTGAGGATTCTGAAGCTCCAGCTGCCCCTGTTCTGAATTAGGTGTGGCTCCTGGCTGCACAGCTTCGTTTGGGGGAGAGTGTAGACTTGGCCTAGGCTGTGTTTTTCTTTCTTCGCAGTCTGAATTCCCAGTGGTACCCAGTGTTATCCACCAGGGGCTGTGTTTGTATACTTCATTAATTTGCCATTATGTTTATTCCAAGGCACTCGGGAAACAGCTCTGAATCTGGAATCCCGTGAACCCTCAAGTTCTTACGTATTCTTGCTGCATATCTTGCCATGATTCTCAAAGTTATGGAGAAGTTTTGAATACCCAGAGCCACCTTTATCTTCTACAGCTCATACCCTGAAGGCATGGGCTCTAGCTAATCTGAGCTCTTTATTAACTGGTAGCTCTGACCCCCGCTTCCATCTCTCCATTCCTGCAGTCAACAGGTTCTGAGTTCCCATTTCCTGTGGTAGGTAATGAACCTTTACCTACCAGCTGCCTTCTCTAGGAGACCCTGCTTCTAATCTTCACCCCTCAAATCATTTTCCAGATCAAAACATTTTACAAGGTCTATGCAAGCATCCTTTTTACATAAATACATTTTCAGTCATTCATACACTGGTCCCACCTCACACAGTATATACCGGCTGCTGTCCTGTTTCAGCGGATGAGACCACGGATCACCAACTTGTATGCCAATGTTTTGATGATGCGTCGTAAGCATTTCTAACCGTCTGCTCACCATTTCTGTACTTTACCTTCTTGGGGACCACTGTGCAAATGCCAGTTGAACAAGCAAGTGCCAGGCCTCTGTCACTGTCTCGAGCAGGACCTCTCTAGGCCGTTCCAGAACAGAATGACAAGTTCAGATCTACAGTTCCTGGCTGGACCTGTGTAGCTTATCTAACATTCAGGAGGCTCTGGGCTCAACCCCAGGACCCCTATAGTCCCTGAAAAAAGAAACAACTTCACAATGCCTCAAGTCCAAAGTCTGGCTGCTCGTCTCTCACTCCGTGGTGCCACAGGGCTCCCTCATTTGCATTTCTGGGCTATGCCATGGTTTTCTCCGCCCAGACTGGGCTTGGAGCTTCCTGAGGTCCATCTTTTAGAAGCTTTCCTATCGGTATCAATTTGTCTTAATGAATTAGTATCTTGTGGTGTGCTCTGTAGCATGTGGAAGACACTTGTGCCAGTTGGCTCTGGCCTTCCACTGTGTGGGCCTTAGGGATGGAGCTTAGGTCATCAGGCTTGGTGGTAATCACCGTGACCCTCTGGGACATCCTGCCAGCCTTTATTGTGTCTTATGAGTGTTTCTCAGATCGGTGTATTTGGGGCTTCCATTTCTACTCGGTGACTTTTACAGGTTTCCCCTTCACTTCACTTAGACGTCCATTCAAGGTCCTACATGAAAGGTGGTCATCTTGAATGGACCCCAACCATCACAAGATGGACCGCGAGTCCTGGATTCTCTGATACTGCCTCATTACTGTCACGCCTCCAGAGACACGTAGTAATAACACACATCCATGGGTGTGGTGTGATGTTCCCTGTCACTTTTCCCTCTAGGTAGACTGTTCTCCTGGAACTCATTATGTAGACCAGGCTGGCTTCGAACTCAGAGATTCGTCTGCCCTCTGAGTGCTGTGATTAAAGGCATGTGCCACCACCCCATTGCACCTATAGACCTTATGCATGGTTGTTGGGAATTGAACTCCGGACCTCTGGAAGTCCAGTTAAGATGCTCTTAACCTTTGAGCTATATCTCCAGCCCTTGTTTGGTTTTTGTTTTTTTTGAAACAAGGTCGTGTTGCCTAGCCTCAGCTGGTCTAGAACCTAATATTTAGACCAGGCTGGCCTTGCACTCATAAAGATCAGCTTGCCTCTGCTTCCTGCCTCCTGTGTCTGGGATTAAAGGCGTTTGCCACTACATGTAGTCTTTTTTTCTAATTTTAATGTTTTTATATGTGTGTGTATATTTGTGTGCTATGTGCATGCAAGAGCCCCTAAAGGTCAGAAAAGCGCATTAGATTCCCTCAACTGAAGTTACAAACAGTTGTGAGCTGCCCCGTGGTTGATGGGACCAGGTCTTCGCTGCAAGTAAGCACTCCCTTCACTGTTGAGCCATCTTTCCAGCCCTTTTGTTTGTTTGAGTCTTAATGAACTTTAAAGTGTGTGTCTGTGTGTCTGTGTGTCTGTGTGTCTGTGTGTCCGTATGTGGGTCTGTGTCTGTTACTAGAGATCAGATCGAGGGCCTTGCTCACTCCAAGCAAACACTATCACCGAGATTTCAAAAAGTCTTTGATGGGGAAATAGATGTCCCAGCCGGGAGAGTCAGCAGCTTCTTGTGCAACTGCTTTGCCCTGTAATTCTGCGTTCAAAAATAGGAAAAAGCATGACTCTCCCTCTTTGAAACGTTGACTTAATGCATTAAAATCGTCTCATATGCAGACCTGTCATTTGATGCTTTTATATTTCATAAATGCGTTTCTCTAGCGCCGTCCTTCCCAGGAGCTCAAAATGCATGTCTAGTCCTCTGCCAGCTACTAGTAATCAGGGTGGTGGATACTTAGCTTTAAACATTTCCAAGTGAGTTAAGGATCGGAGAATTAAAGTAAAGAGAACCAGTGATGAGAACTGGGCTCACAGTGTTGGGCAAAAGTTTCCCTGATCTCTCTTCAGTTTGAGTCTTTTCTTTCTGTTCGTGAAAATCTTTCTTGTGAAACATTTGCCTCAGATACGCCTCGTGTGGCCCAGGAGGAGGCAGACTGGACTGATGAGCGTCCACTTTGCGTGTGCACGGAGCACAGGAAGGCGGACTGGACTAATGAGCGTCCACTCTGAGAGTGCACGGAGCACAGGGAGGCAGACTGGACTGATGAGCGTCCACTCTGAGAGTGCCCGAGCACAGGGAGGCGGACTGGACTGATGAGCGTCCACTCTGAGAGTGCCCGAGCATAGGGAGGCGGACTGGACTAATGAGCGTCCACTCTGAGAGTGCACGAGCACAGGGAGGCGGACTGGACTGATGAGCGTCCACTCTGAGAGTGCACGAGCACAGGGAGGCGGACTGGACTGATGAGCGTCCACTCTGAGAGTGCACGAGCACAGGGAGGCGGACTGGACTGATGAGCGTCCACTCTGAGAGTGCACGAGCACAGGGAGGCGGACTGGACTGATGAGCGTCCACTCTGAGAGTGCACGAGCACAGGGAGGCGGACTGGACTGATGAGCGTCCACTCTGAGAGTGCACGAGCACAGGGAGGCGGACTGGACTGATGAGCGTCCACTCTGAGAGTGCACGAGCACAGGGAGGCGGACTGGACTGATGAGCGTCCACTCTGAAAGTGCACGAGCACAGGGAGGCGGACTGGACTGATGAGCGTCCACTCTGAGAGTGCACGAGCACAGGGAGGCAGACTGGACTGATGAGCGTCCACTCTGAGAGTGCACGAGCACAGGGAGGCGGACTGGACTGATGAGCGTCCACTCTGAGAGTGCACGAGCACAGGGAGGCGGACTGGACTGATGAGCGTCCACTCTGAGAGTGCACGAGCACAGGGAGGCGGACTGGACTGATGAGCGTCCACTCTGAGAGTGCACGAGCACAGGGAGGCGGACTGGACTGATGAGCGTCCACTCTGAGAGTGCACGAGCACAGGGAGGCGGACTGGACTGATGAGCGTCCACTCTGAGAGTGTATGGAGCACTCCTGGATGAGCCGGGTGCAGTTTAACTACTTAACACATTTGCTAGCAGTTGGCAAGGCAGGAGAGCCCAGCTGTCTCTTCCACTGCTGCCCTTCCGTGGCGGTGATTTCTAAGCCCCCTCTCCCTTCTTCCCCCCTCTTTCTTTAATGATTTGGCTTTTTTTAGTTCAGCCAGTGGAGTACCCCCAACTCCCCTTCATCCTATGCAAAGCCTGCGGGGCGGCTTTAGTGCTTTTGTGCAGTGACAAAATTGAACTTGAGGTGTCCTGTGGAGATCTAGGACTAAATCAGTCCTCCCCTTTATGAGGCTTTCAGCAACGGCTGCTCCAACTTCCAGCGGAACCTCAAACATGCGCTCTCCGCTTTATGACAAGGAGAAGTATAGCAATTGCATGTTGTCCTACACGGTTCTTCTGGAGGGAAACCCGGCGATGGAGATATTTGTTCTGAGGCATCTGTGATTAAAAGCAAAATGTAAATATTCTGTTGCTCTCTGGTCATAACTCTCAGGCCAGAGAGATGGTGTACTTTTTTTTCTTTGTATGAGCTACACATCAGAAAAATCCTTTTTCAGAAACAGTTTAAAATTAACATTCAGCTTTCCCTTCTATTGATCTGTTACCCGCACCCCTTACTCCCCACACGACTATGTCTGTAAAGGTGCCAATTTCAAATAAATCCAAGCACTATTTCCACATTAAGGGTGCCTTCGTCTGAGATCGTTCTTGAAGTCACGAAGCAGGGTGTGGCTGGGTCCGCTGGACTGTGTGACAGGGGTCTTTTTTGCATTACTTGGAAAATTTTCTTCAGGTACATCCTTCTCTACAGCTTTTGTTTGTCTTTTTGGGTCAGTATCCCTGGGATAAAAATCTGAATGGATCTAGTCTGCTTAAAATCCCGGATGTGTTGCCTTTTTTCCTTTTAGCAGTGATCAGGTCAGAGAACTTTCATTTGCTCGTGGTGGCTCTGAGCGTAGCGCCTCATCTCTTACTCATTTCTAAGTTTGATGTAAAATCTAAAGATTGGGCCAAACAACTCACAACAGGAAAAAAAAATCACAGCATGCAGGCGTGACTTGCCTGTTACTTCCAAGGTCATTGATACCGGTGGGCTTTCGGGAATGCCCCGTCACTATATGTGAGCTTTTAAAGTATAACAAAAAGAATACAGACTCGGGATTCAGGTTCTCTAAGTTTCTGTCCTGGCTTCCACTTTAGCTTCGTGACTTTGGGGCAGGTTACATGGTTTCTGTGTCTCATGTTTCCTGGTCAGTAAATGCAGTTAGCTGTAGCCATTGGGTACATTGGGCTGTTTCTGAGGGTTAAAGGAATTCATGTACCGGAGGTGTGAACAGTGGCTGGCATGGAGTATTCCCACTTAGGTGTTTATCCCAGGCGTTTCTTGGTTCTTTCTATACTTTATGCTTATTCTGATTCTAGATGGGAGAAATTTGTCTTTCCTTAGGCACACCTCCTCCTTCCAAAGCATCCAGCTCTCTGTCATGGTACCTAGTTTCTCTCTAGTTCGGTGACTGGCTTGTCTGTTGTTGTTCTGGTGACATACTGATATGTTTGTGTGTCCTGGGGATTGGACTCAGGGCCTCATGCATGTCAAGCATAGACTGTACACTTACCCTATATCCTTATTTTAAATTGAGATTTACTTAATTTTTGCTTATGTATGTGTGTCTGAGTATATGCCTTGTGAGTGCAGTTGCCTTCCAAGGCCAGAAGAGGACATCGGATCCTGTTGGAGCCAGACTGCAGGCAGTTTTGAGCTGCCTAATGTTCCGGGACTAAACTCCAGTCCTCTGGAAGGGCCACAAGTGTTCTTAACTGCTGAGCCATATATCTGGTAGTCTGTATCCCTAACCCTGAATGTGACTGTATTTCTAGACCAAGTCTATGATAATGCAATCACATACTTCGTTCTATTGAATGGGTCTTGTTTCCTCTTCCACATTGGGCATGAGCAGAAGAGACCCTGGGCACATTTCTCTTGCTCTTTATTTGTAAACTTTCTGTTATAGCCATCCTTACACATCATACAGGTAAGGAAAAGTGGGGCTGGAGAGAGGGATAAGTGCTGGCCTCGTAAGCGTGAGGACTGGAAATCCTCAGTAGCCATGTGGTCCTTGCCTGTGGTCTCCGTGCTGGGAAGGTAGGGACAAGAGGATCCTGGTGGTTGTGGGCCAACCAACTAGCAGAGTTTGCAACCTCCAGATTCAGGGAGAGGCTCTGTGTCAAAAAATAAAGTGTTGGATCATTAAGGAAGATACCCAGTGTTGACTTCTGGCCTCTACCTGGGTGCATACACCCACAACGACACACAAGAATACACACACAAAACAGAACAGTGAATTTCCATGTCAAAAAAAATGTTGTGGACGTTTTCATTGTGTTTATTCACTGTGTGTGGTATTTATTTGTGACCTAAGGAGGCTCCCATACATTCGTCATGTCCCCCACCTAACTTCCCTTCTCTTCCCTTCTCCCTCCTGTCGCTTAGTCCCCTTTCTTCCCCTGGACTGTTTTACTTCCATGTCCCTGTCCTGTGTACACAAGTGATTTTATGTATCTCTATAAAATCTAGGACGCACAAATGGGAGGAAGCATTCCATGCCTGTTTTTCCGAGACGGGCCTAATTCATGTAATATGGTTATCTCCAGTTGCATCCACTTCCCTACAGACTCCATTCTTCCCGATGGCCGGAAAAAAGAGAAGTCCACTGTATATACAAACCACATTTTCTCCGTCCAGCCCTCGTTGGCGGACATCTGGATTGGTTCCGTACTGTAGCATTACAAGCAGTGTTCAGCGCTGCCGTGAACGTGCATGTGCAAGTTCTCAGTGCTGTGTCTTTTGGAGTCCTCTCGGGGAATGCCTCGCTGACTCTTTAATGGTGTAGCTACAATATCATTTCTCATAAATTGTACCCTCCCCACTCCGTTTGCTTGGCTCCAGGGAAGGTCCACGGCTGACATCTTATCTGTTTCCTCCGTCCCTTAACCCGTAGTCTCCCCCATCTTCATGCAGTTTGTTCGTTCTTCTCTTCCACGTCCTCTGGCTCTGCCTCCTTGCCACGCTCCTGAGCTTTTCAATGCTTCCTTCTTTTTCTCAGGGTGGTCAGTAACCCCTGGTTGGAAAGGATGCTTCTTAGCCCCCAGAGCTGAGCAGTGTAGGTGTGCTTTGCTTTGCCGCCTAATGGCTTCCCACCCTCCACTCTGCTGTCTGTTTGAACTTTGGGCTGGGGTGGGCTGTTCCTCATAGTGACATCACGGCCACCAGCAGCTCAGCTATGCCAGGACATTTCAGGTGACAACATTACCATCTCCTCAAGAAGCCTGTCCTCTCTCAGATGACCTCCTAGCCTGCAGAACCATCTGCAGCCATCTGGAAATGGTGCACGCATTTAATCGCAGCACTCAGGAGACAAAAGCAGGCAGATCTCTGGTTCGAGGCCAACCTGGTCTATAGAGTTCTAGGACAACCAGGGATACACAGAGAAACCCTGTCTCAAGAAACAAAACAAAATGAAAAAGAACACAGGCAAATACAGAGGCAAGCCAATCACATCACCCTTTGTCCAGATCTTTCTAGACTTGCCCAGAGCATGAAATACACCTGACATCCTTCTATCTCTCTTTACTTTGTGTGTGTGTGTGTTTATGTGTGTGGTATATGTGTCTGTGGGACATACACATGTGTGTGTGTGGGGGTGCATGTGTCATTGACACCTGAGGAAGATGTTTGGCCTCCTGCTCTATCACTGTCTGCCGTATTCCTTTGAGACACGATCTCTCACGGAATCTGAAGCGAGGCTGCTGCCAGCAAGCCCCAGCAAGCCCCAGCAAGCCCCAGCAAGCTTCTTGTCTCTGCCCCGTACAGCACTAAGGTTACAGATGTGTGGTTCCCTAGCAGATTTTTGCATGGGTGCCCAGGATTTGAACGCAAGTCATTATGATCATGCAATAGTGCTCATACCCCTGAGTGATCTCCCCAACTCTTGTGTTTGTTCTCCTGTCAGTCACATCTGGCTGGAGATCGACACAATGACCTTTTCAGGCGACTAGACTTCCAGAGGCTTCTCTACCAGCCAGACGACTGGCCGAATCCAAACTCTCAGACCTCTCATTTTCAAGTCAGGTTAGATGTCATCCACGTTCACAGTCTGTTGAGTTCGTTTTGTATGCTGACATGTCCACTACATGTTTGAGTTATGTATGATCCCCTGACCTTTCTCCACGGGGTTAATAACGTGCTGGCTAAGCCTGGGTGATAGACTCCCAGGACACAGAGACCCCCCTCCAGGATAATTACAGCCTTTGCTTGTTCAGCGGGTCCTCTTCTCCCTTGGTTAGCGTGTGAAGGACGGAGAACTTGGGAGTCCTTTGCTTCCTCTTCAGGAAAGATGGTGTGAGATGGCTTGCTCTTGGTAAACCGCATTTGCTCCTAAGTGATCACTTCTTCCGCATAAGCTGTCGGGTCTGCTGAGGAGCACCTGACAATCTGCAGTCTGGGGTTTGCAAAGCTCCCCCTGTCTGCTGGTTGCAGGTCACCACAATGGCTGGCGATCTTATCGCGCTTTTCCTTCCTCTTGGCCAAAATTCCCACCTTAAAGGAGCAGAATTGCTGTGCTGGAGGGGCACGCAGGGCATGCTGGCACATTTGTTTCCTGCGGGGGACCTTGTAGCTAATCCATGGACACTTGGTAGCTGGCATGTAGCTGAGGGTGCTCCTTTGTCCCGGGAGGCCCAGAGCCTATACCTTCTGAGGGTCACGTGACAATACTGAGTGCCTTGTTCCAACCCCAGGGCCCCCTTCACCTGCTTATTAGAGCCCTGACAGAGCTTGAGGGAGTCTTTTTCTCGCTGCTCCCTCCCCAGGGTGAGACCCACTAGCTACTGAAGTGTGGCATTTACTTTCAGAATTAACCGTAAGATGCTACAACTTACAAAGAGACCTAGGGCTTTGTTGTAGACAGGTTTGTATTTTCTTAATATTTGACTTTGTAGGATAAATCAGTCCATGCATTTTAAGAATTTTATCTTATCTTGAAAAGGATTTGTTTTCTGCCAAACTATATCTGCCCCTTTATGATTGCCCACATAATCACAGCATTTGGGAAATGGAGGAAGAAGGAACAAGAGTTCAAAACCACCGTGAGCTATTTAACAAAACCTTTTTGCTAAAACAAAAACAAAAAGATTGCACACGAATCCCTTAGATTCGGTTCAGTTTGGCGCAGAAGAATCCTAACTGTTCGCACGTTAGGCCAGGGGTGAGCTGGAGTTAAGTAGCCCAGAGCACTTTCGGGGGAAATGAGCTTCCTTGGTTTGCACAAGGCCCCCAGATCTCATCCTGAGACATATTGTTCTAAGCTTGTACAAATGTTCTTAAGAGTAAAGTACTACTTAATACCACTTGGACGCCCTGCTTTTCTCTAGGATTTAGGGGAAGTATGCATTTGCAGAGACTGGCAGAACACTGGCTTCGCATCACTCTGCCACAGAGCCAGACTCAGTGGTTCCAGGCCAGTGTAGATCCCTGGAAGACATGGTAACCCGTCTTATCCAGCACAAATAGCAGCTTTCTGCTGACCGTGACATTAAAAGCCACGATATCCCTTGATTTAGCATATGAACTCCTTTTCATTTGCAAGGGAAAGCATTTCAGCTTTTAACCATAAAATAGTCTTCGTCCCCCAAATAACTTACGATGATAGTGTTTTGCACTCTTCCAGAAAAGATTGTATATGTGTGTGTGTGTGTGTGTGTGTGTGTGTGATGCAGATAGAAATGTGTGCTTAAGTACTTATTACACAATGGATTTAGCATCTGAAATCAATATATTTTCTTGAAGGGTAGCACATTAAAAAATTCCGGTCTTGGGATGTGACTCAGAGGAGACCACTTTGGCTGGTATGCTCCGAGCCCTGAGTTCAGTCAGTCCTCAGCACCACACAAATAATGATGATGACACACGGGCTCTGTATTAAATACAACAACAATGGCACTAATCACAATTCAAATAAAATGAAGGACATACAGAGAAAAAAATCTCAACTGTCATTGCTGACCCATGACCACTCCCACCATCAGAGAATGTCTCTTCAGTGGCCTTTTGGACACCTACAGACATGTATATGTGCATATAGCTGTCCTATACCTACTTTAAGTGGTTCCCATTTACTATTATTTATACAACCCCCACTGTGCCTCCTATAATACTGGCCTAGAACTCACTGTGCAGTACCAGGCTAGCCTTGAACCCACAGAGATGTGCCTGCCTCTGTCTCCAGGATGCTGGCATTAAAGGTGTGCACTAGCACATCCAGCTATTATAATTCTTGACTTTACTAACAGGTGACAAAATTCTTTTTGGTGGTGGTGCATTCCTTTAGTCCCAGCGCTCGGAAGACAGAGGCAGGTGGATCTCTGTGAGTTCAAGGCCAGCCTGGTCTACATAGTGAGTTCCAGAACAGCCAGGACTGTTTCACAGAGAAACTCTGTCTCCAAAAACAAAACAAAAGAAAAAAAATTTTGGAGACAAAAGATTGAGTTCTGTGTAACTTTGTATGAAGTCTGCCTTGGCACAGAGACAGCTGCAGACTGAAGCACAGAACCCCAGGATCACACTGTGCTTAGAAGTAAAAGGTCTGGCGTGGCGTGCTCCACTGTGCAGTGGCTGGAACGCTTGGAAGACAGTTTTGCACTCCTCCGTGAAGGCCCCCTCCCGGACTGACACAAAGCAGTGAGATCCCCACTGCCCATTTGGATAAATTCAGAAGTTCGTTTTCTAAAGCTGTCAGTCGCCTTCCCTCCTAGAAGCGTTCTGATTTACCCAGGAACAAAAGATTTCCCCATGCTGGGCATTTGTATTATGCCTGGTCTTTTGTGGTAACTGGTATCAGGTAGCTGTAGCTTGTGTTTAATCCAGATTTTTATGTGCTAAAGTGTACTATAGTTTCAGAAAACCCAACACCTCTCAAATCTGAAGATCTGAAACAGGAAAACGCAGGGGCAATTCTTTTCATTATTGAAGTCTCTTGGTTTTAGGGTCTGGTGTTCACAGTGTAATTTCTTCCACTTAGAGCCTTCTCCCCTGCTGTCTGAGGAATGCATCTGTTGCTTTGGGAAAAATGTGCAAGGGTTACATCAAAGTCTTCTCACGGAAGATTGAGCATCTTCCCCCTTCCCCAGAACCTTCCTTGTTCTTTTCTGCATGGAGTAGCTGAGAAAAGCTAAGATTAATTTTCTTAGGGTCATGTAGTTGGTTGCTTATGAAAGAACAAAAGGGTTGCTCTGAGAATGTTTATTAAATGGATGGAGAATAGTAGTTAGGAAAGGTGAATTTTGCAAAGATCCAATGAATCGTAAAATGGACCATGCACAGCAAACATGAGAACCTGAATCTGTGCCCCAGCATCCCTGTGACTGCTGGGCTTGGTGGCCGTTTGGTGGCCATGCCTGTTGGCTTAAGAATGGAAAGAGTTCGACGGCTCTAACCCCAGAACAGCAGCGCTCCTCTGTGAACAACAGTAAGACACTGGAAACCCTACACATGATCACCAGCCACGGAGTAGCTCTATAAGTCACCGTACCTCAGAATGTGTGGAACCACCATTGAAAACACAGCCTTTGCTGAGCCGTAGCACTGGCGATACTTCTGCTGTGTGCAGAAAGGCAAGATCCCAAGCTACATATACAGTTTGATTCTAGCACAGTATTAAGCAGATACATAAAAAGAAAGATTGGAATAAATATGTCAGAGTGATCGTTGTTACGACAATGGCATCTATGAGCGGTAGGTCTCTGATTTCCAGATGTGCCACATAGAATCAGTTTTATGATAAAAATCTGTGGTTGTGAAGAAAATGAAGTGTCTTCTGCTGGAAAGAGCTTGCATCTCATTTGTGGAGCTTGCCGGAGTATTTGCTCCGTCCATCTAGTTAGCAGCTGAGGAGCCTCGCTCATCCTCGCCTCTTAACATGAGGACCGGGGGTGGGGAAGAACCCCAGCTTGAAGCCAGGGACTTCAAGAAAGCCTTCTGGGAAGAATAACTTGAAAGTGACCTTTTCAAATGAGGGGGCGGGTAGTCCAGTGGATTAGGAAAGAAAGATGTTCCAGATATAAATAAGCACGTGGGAACGGAGAAGAAAGCTGAGAAGAGACGGGTTCGTCTGATCCTGCTGGAGAACTGGAGTGCGGGGCAGAGGAGGTGATGCGGGTTTGGAGACGGCTGGGTGACATGGCTGTCTTCCATCAGCGGGGACGGTTTTACCTTGTTAAGGAAGAAGCATCAGCTCCTTTGTCAGATTGTCTGGAAATACATCTTGGGAGGTGTGATTTTGCGGGTGATGACGCTTAGAAGTAGGTGGCTGTGGTCTTTGGGTTTGGAAGAACAAAGGTCTCACTTGTGAACATGCCACAGAAGAAGACCAAACTCCAGGGCTGTGAGGATGACTCAGTGGACAGAGCTCTCTTTGTGCAAGCGTGAGAGCTCGAGTTCAGATCCTCAGCACCAGTCAGAGCTGGGTTCAGTAATGCACACTGGACCCCAGAGCTGTGGGGCAGAGATAGGCAGATTTCTGGAGCTCCTTTGCCAGCTGGTGAGATGCCCACCCCCCACTGCCACACACTCAAATCAGTGAACCTTGGTCAGGGCCAGATTGCAGGAAGGTGTTTTTGCTTGTTTTGAGACCGGGTTTCCCTGTGTAGTCCTGGCTGCCCTGGAACTCGCTTTGTAGACCAGGCTGACCTTGAACTCACAGAGATCTACCTGCCTCTGCTTCCCAAGAGCTAGGATTAAAGGTGTGTGGTACCACTGCCTGGCTAGGAATGTTTTCCTTTCCTTTCCTTTCCCTCTTCCTTTCCCTCTCCCTCTTCCTCTCCATTTCTTCTTTCTTTCTTACTTTTTTCTTTCGTTTTTCAAAGCAGGGTTTCTCTGTGTAGCCCTGGCTCTCCTGGAACTCACTCTGTAGACCAGGCTGGTCTCGAACTCACAGAGATCTGCCTGCTTTTGTCTCCCAAGTGCTGGGATTAAAGGCATGTGCCACCACTACCCAGCTAGGAATACATTTTTAATAAACTTACTTAGAGTGTAATGAAGATTGATTCTATTCATTAAATAAGAAATGGGAATTATTGTATGGTGGTGTGCGTACCCCATGGTGTGCACGTAGAGATTAGAAGACAATCCAATGCTGTCTGCCCTCCCCTTCGATACTGCTGTCCACGGCACTTAGAACTTAGCTGGGGAGATAATGCATGAAATGTGTGTGTGTGTGTATATGTGTGTGTGTGTATGTGAGTATGTGTGTGTATGTGTGTGTGTATGTGTGTGTATGCTTTGTAGCCACAGTATACATTCTATTAGTGTTTATATATGGGTTCAAGTAGAGATACAATTGGTAGCAGAAACGTTAAAAACCCAGAGTCATCTGAGAAGCCACCATCTCTTAAATCCCTGCCTGTGTCTCCTCCTAGCTCTGAGAGCTCTGTCACTTCCCACCTTGCTGGGTGACTGTGGCCCTGTGAGCTGATGGAAAATAGATAGCCCTTCCTGCTATGCCTACCTCCATGGTGCTTGGTCAGATGATGGGGACCAGTGCTGTGCTCTAGACTAGGAAGTGTCCTGGGCTTGGGGACCCTACTCCTCATTATGTCCTTATTTGACTCATTTGTGTTCATGATCTTGATTGCCCCACCCTATCCTGGGGGGACTGTTCCTCATCTATACACCAGGCTGGCCTTGAACTCACAGAGGTCTGCCTGCCTCTGCCTCCAGAGTGCCTGGTTTAAATAAGGTGTGTGCACCACCACTCCTGGCTATCATCTCTTATTAATAAATATTTGTTACAAGTACTTGTTGAGATAAAGTGCGAGAGATAAAGTGCTTAAAGGACTAGAAAAGTGAAAAGAAAGGGATTCTCATAACTGAGTGTGGCGTGTGTCTGCAGTTCTGGCTACTTGGTAAGCTGAGGCAGGTGGATTACTTGAGTTTCCAGTTTGGGACCTGAGCAACATACAACATAGACTTCATGTTTGGGGAGGGAGAGTGAGTCTCAAAGTTTAATGACACAGACTCGTCTATTATTGTGTTTAATCAAAATTAACCAAGTGTATAGTATTGGGCAATGTGGCTATAGGGAGCTATCCTGGACGCTTGTTGAGGGTTATGTAGTAGTCCTCTGCCTTTACCAGTGAGGAAATTGAGGCTCAGAGGAGATGGCCACCTAGCTGGGCTTCGTCTCTTCTTGTTGTCTTCTCATGCTGTTGCTTAGCATCTGTCCAAACAGTCCTTAAAAATGTCCACCCAAGCCGGGCGGTGGTGGCGCACGCCTTTAATCCCAGCACTCGAGAGGCAGAGGCAGGCGGATCTCTGTGAGTTTGAGGTTAGCATGGTCTACAACAGAGTGAGTTCCAGGACAGTCAGGACTATTTCACAGATAAATGATCTCTCAAAAAAACAAAAAACAACAAAAAAGTCCACCCAGTATCTGTGAGCCGTTGCCAAATTTTATTTTGTCCGTAGGCTGGAGAGATAAGCTTGCGGAAAAGAGGGAAATGCCACAGTACTGTTTTCCCATGTGAGTTTATATGTCCTGGTCTCTAGAAAATGGGCCACTTTCCTGGTCCCTGGAGCCTGTTCCTGAGAGCCCAGCAGCCTTCCTGTGGCAAGGCCAGGGTCAGGCTGGGGACACAGGTCGGACCTCCTATGTGGAAAGCCTCAAGTGGCTGTAACTCATATAGAGAAAACAAACGTGATCCGCTTCCGCCCTGCGAGCAGCTCAGAGTTCGTCAGGCCAGAGCTCAGGCTGAAGCCTGTGAGATGTAAAGCCAGGGATGGAAGAAGAGCCAGGTGCCCCACCGTGAGTCCACCGTGTCAGAGAGAAGATTCCCCTCAGACGCCCCCCCGGGGGGGGTATATTTTTTCCTGTTGGCCTCTCAGGAAGGGAGAGGATTCGCTGTCCTGCTGCCTGTCCAGGCAGTTAATGTCCTTGCAGCATTGTGTTGAGAGATAGCTGTGGCCCAAGAGAGCCCTTGGCACTAGTCCCTGGGCCTGAGGTCACGGGAACTTGGCCTGTTGCTTTCAGGACGTCTTTCTAACCTGAGCAGGAACATAGGAAAACAGGAATTTAGCACATCGTTGGCCTGAGCTCAGGCCTTTGAAGGGGGGACTGTGGGGTCACACCTGTGACTTTATGAGGGGTGGGAATACAGATGTTCTGAAATTCAGGAGTTCAGGTCCATTCCAAAGCCGCTTACTATTTTATTTGTAGACAGGGTCTTATGTAACCCAGGCTGCCCTCAGACTTGCCGTGTGGCTGAGTATAACTTGGACTCCCATTACTTTACCTCTGCCTCCCAAGCGCTGGGAATACAGGCGAGTGCTGTTAGGCCTGCTTTGTGTAGCCCTAGGAGTCAAACCCGGAGCTTCGCGTACATCAGGCAAGCACTCCACCAACTGAACTACATCTAGTAATCTCCCTAAAACTAGTTATTTGTTTCTTTTTAAGAACTTATCTTTGGGCCAGGCATGGTGGTGCACGCCTTTAATCTCAGTGCTTGGGAGGCAGAGGTAGGAAGATCTCTGAGTTAAAGGCCAGCCTGTTTAACATAGTGAGTTCCAGGACAGCCAGGCTATGTAGAGATATCTTGTCTCAACACCATCCCCCAATTATTTTTAATTGTGTGTGTGTGTGTGTGTGTGTGTGTGTGTGTGTGTGTGTAGATGTCTGAGTGTGGAGGTATATGTACGGGAGTATGTGCACCTGCAGAGGCCGGAGGTGTCACTTTCCCCTGGAGTTGGAATTGCAGATGGTTGTAAGCTTCTGTGTGTGGGTGCTGGGAACAAACTCAGGTCCTCTGGAAGAATCTCTGAGCCATCTTTCCTGCCCCTGCTGAGAGTTCTTGTCTATTGTGTGTCCTGGTATATAGCTTCATGTACTCAATGCAGCCCTAATACATCTCTTAGGAGTGTGATTTGAAGTTTGTGGTACAAAGAGGAAACAGAGTATAAAGCCCCAAGACCACGTGTGACTGTGGTTGTCTGCCACCAGGAGACCATGTCTAGGCACAGTTGTCGCCTCCATTCTGGATTCTTTAGAATGGGCACCAATTCTTTATGAAGTAATAATTACAACCTCCTACTTTACAGTTTGATAATGTTGTGTAGTGTTCAGCTGGAGAATTCTAACAAGTTCACTGCTGGGGGATGAAATCACACAAAAGCTTAACCTTGCCATGTGTTCCTGAGAAATGGTACCCAAGGGGGTCGGGGAGAGGCTGGTGTGCTGCATCCCGCATCTAAGATAGCCTGTCCCTCTTATGTCTGTGATAGAGTCCAGAGCATCTCCTGAGCTAGAGTGCACTGTTATCATTAACGTTATCACCCACTGAGCTCCTACTAGGCTCCAGGGACCCTGATACTAGGTGCTGCTTGCCTACTATCTTATTGACCCTTCTAACAGTCCATGAAGTAGGTACAGTAATCCTTCCTTAGCCAGTTTTGCTTTGCATGGTTTCAGTTACCCATGGTCAGCTGTGGTCTGAAAATACTAAATGGAAAATTTCACAGATAGACAATTTGTTAGTTTTAAATTACATGCTAGGGGCCTAAGGATATAGCTTAGTGGTAGAGTGCTTGCCAAGCATACACGAAGCCCTGGGTTCAATTCCTACTGAACAAAACAGAAATTAGACGCGGTGAGTAGCATGCTAAAATCTCACACCGTGCTCCTCTACCCATCACGTAGTGGTCCTTGGTGCAGTGTATCCGTGCTGTACATGCTACCACCTGTTGGTCCAGTAAATAGCCTTCTTGTTATTTGTATTCCACGATGCCCTGGAAGCACACGAGTAGTGGCTCAAAGGAGGGTCAAGGCAACCCACATCATACACACATACTATAAATGATGGATTAATGCTACCTGGGGCTTTAGGCTAGTCTCCAAGGGTGTTCTCTGTGGTTGAGGGACCTACGGAAGCACTCGAAACAGGTTCTATATGGACCAATTGATGACAGCATTGCAAATAGAGCTCCCAGGATGCTAGCCCTAAGCATCCCCTAGGAGCAAGGCTCCACCATTGCTAATTCATGGCTGCAGCGGCTTTTCAAACTAACTGCTGCGAATTAGGACGGTACTTACTGTCCTCATTTGTACAAGAGGATGCTAGGCAACTAGCTTGAGTGTGGAACTGGATTTTCACCCCCTGGCTGCGACCCCCGAAGTTAGCCCGCCAGTCTCTGCATCTACAGTGTGCTGTGTTCTGCAGCTCTGCTGCAGTCATCCCCATGCCCAGGCTTCCAGGCAGGGGTCTGCCTGCCTGTGGATCCCTTTGTCCCCATAGATCTGGGCTCAGAGCCACACCCAAACTGCGTCAATTTCTTTTTCTCTCTAATTTTCTTGTGGCTTCCCACATTATGAACTGTGAAACCAGGGCTCACTTGACTGTTGTTGGGCATGGTACTTTTGTTGAATAGAGTTCTTACAGACAGCGATTTAGCTAACATTTTTAGGGGATACTTGTTTAGGATGTGAGCTCTATTCAGGTTTTTCATCAGCGGCCCAAATATAACCTTGTTTCCTGTGTGCTTCTGTTTGGACACTTTTGCTTTTGCCCAAAATCTGTATGTTTCACTAACAGAAAAATTAACTAGTATAATTTTTTTAAGATTTATTATTTTATTATGTATACAGTGTTCTATCTGCAAGCTAGAAGAGGGCATCAGATTTCATTATAGATGGCTGTGAGCCACCATGTGGTTGCCGGGAATTGAACTGAGGACCTCTGGAAGAACAAGCAGTGCTCTTAACCTCTGAGCCATCTCTCCAGCCCACTAGCATAAATTTTATATTCATACTTTATTTAAATTATTCATGTGTGTATAATTTATTAACATTGGGCTGAGCTCATTGCCAACAGCACTATAGCTCATGATTGAACAAAACTTATCTATGGGACCAGTGAGACGGCTCAGAGGTAAAGGCACTTGCTGTGCAAGTCTGACTGCCTAAGTTCATCCTTGGAATCCGCGTAAGGTGGAAGGAGAGAACTGACTCCGTAAGGTTTTCCTGTGATCTCCACGTTTGTGCTGTGGCACATTCCTCTGCACACACGTCATCTACATCTATCCAATGAAAATTAAGTTAATTATTGGCTAATGAATTAATGGCTAGATGGGAAAGATGTGGGTGGGAGGCAAAGGGGTGCTGGGACTTGGTGAGAGTAGCTAGGTGGTAGCCGTGTGCACAGTGGACTTGAGCCACACTGTCCAGTAGGGTAGCTGCAAGCCAAGTGCTTTGCCAGGTGACCAGTTGTGATTAGGGTGTGCAGTGATAATTGCATGCTAGACATCAAAGGTTTGGCGTGAGAATAAGAATATAAATAACTCATTAATAGTTTTTATTTAATTACATGTTGAAGTGATAATCTTGGGAAATGTTGAGATATTGAATTACGTAAATTCCAGTTCTAAGACAGGCTTCCGTCCATTTCTTTCCCTTTTATTTTTTTTATTTTGTTTTTTTTTTGAGACAGGGTTTCTCTGTATAGTTCTGGCTGTCCTGGAACTTGCTCTGTAGATCAGGCTGGCCCTGAACTCAGAGCTCCACCTGCCTCTGCCTCCTGAGTGCTGGGATTAAAGATATGCGCCACCACCACTACCCAGCTTTTTTTTTCAAATGAGCGTCTTGCTTGTTGTGTATCCCAGCCTGTTTTTGAATTCATAATTCTCCTGCCTTAACCTTCTGAGTGCTGGGATTATAGACATGTGCCAGTATTCCTGGCTACTTTCCTTCTTTTTGGTTTTGTTTTGTTTTGTCTTGTTTTCCAAGGCAGGGTTTCTTTGTGTGGCCCTGTTGTCCTGGAAGTCACTCTGTAGACCAGCTGGCCTTGAACTTACAGAGATCCATCTGCCTCTGTCTCCCGAGTCCTGGGATTAAAGGCGTGCACCACCACCGTCTGACCTACTTTTTAAATTTTAAGGTGGCTACAAATAGATTTTAGGTTGCACAGAGTTCTTGTGGACAGCACTGGGGAAAGGGGGGAGAGGAGGTGCTGAGCGCCACACCAGAACAGCTGGGTAAAGGCGGGGAAGAGGGGGGAGTGGTTTGAGAACTGCTGGGGTATATGGATGGAGACTGTATCCTGGCTTTGGTGGGCGCTGCAAAGAAAGCCTTCATGACGGTGAGGTGTGGCACTAAAGTTCCCAGCCGAGGAGGTTTGTGGGGCATCTAGGACAACGTCTATATAGAGGTAGGTCTGTGCCTGAGAGCATCCGAATCTTCAGCAGATGAACCCTGAGCTGGACTGAGAGTCCCATATAGTGGTATATTATTTGCGTTCTAATAAATAAAGCTTGCCTGAAGATCAGTGCACAGCAGCCACACTAGTCAGCCATAGAGGCCAGGCAGTGGTGGCGCACACCTTTAACCCCAGCAGCCACTAGTCAGCCATAGAAGCCGGGTGGTGGTGGCGCACACCCAGCACTAGAGAGGAATATAAAACGGGAGCAGACGGGTCTCAATCTCAATCTGACTTTTCTTGGAGGCAGGATTGGCCATTTTCGATCTGAGGCAGAGGTAAGAGCCAGTGGCTGGCTGCTTTGCTTTTCTGATCTTAAGGTTGAACCCCAATATCTGTTTCTGGGTTTCTATTATCCACGCTACAGAGGAGGTGGCCCGAGGGAAGGCTGCTGGGGAGTATGAGCAAGGCCCTGTGACAGCACAGGGGCCAAGGCCAAGGGAAGGTGCTTCACGGTGCCCTCTGTCTGAACGTGGGCTGTACCAAAGCTTGGAGACATCACTTCCATTTCTGTCTAAGCAGGGCAGCAAGGCGGTAGAAATCATTGAGCAATTTGCCTGCTTGCTTTTTGTTTGTTTTTGAGTCTCATGTAGCTCTTATTGGCCCTTAGCTGAAGATGAACTTGAACTTCTGGTCCTTCTGTCCCTGCTGCTAGGGTTACTGTGATGGGCAACCACATCTGGTTTATGCAGTGCTGGGGACTGGAACCCATAGCCTCGTGCATGCATTCTACCCACTACGTCCCCAGTCTCCTAGAGCAGTGTTTATACTTTATTATTGTTAATAAAATGCCTGGCATTTTCTATATATATACTGTTTCTATGCCAGGCACATCTCTAAAGCCTCACAGGGTACCTCCCTGCCTTACAGGTGTGTACACCGAGATCAGTGTCACAAAGTGTCTTGTTAAAGTCACCTGGTCAGTAGCACCTGCTCGGCACTAACTTCTGTCCTCCCCAGCTTGGTAGTCTGACTTAGCCTTCTTGGCAGGCCTGAGACAGGCCCTGGCGAGAAGTAACTGCCTTGAGTTTCTCAGACCACAGAAACAAAACAAACCAGAAGCTCCCCTTCTAAGAGCGGGCCTTGAGGGAGTTCTGGTGATGGATGGCAAGTTGTGGAGTATTCTGCATTCCAGGGGGCTGAGGTCAGAGTGTGTGTGCATGAGCTGTATGGCCCTGGCTTCCAGCGCTCAGCCTGGCTCCTGCGCCCGGGACCTTCTGTGTCTTGGGCACCTTCTTGCTCAAGTGTTCTGTACCCGTGTTCTCCTGCTTTTTATCCTTTCTGCCTTCTCAGCCTTTTCTACTGAAGAGTCCTCGGTTCCCCAAGTAAGGAGAACCCCGTTGCCCACCCTTCTGGCCCAGTTCAGGCCCTGCTGGAAGGAACGCACCCCCCCTCCCACCAGCCTGTCCAGACTCCTGCCTGAGGTTTTTACAGTGTGTGTCCACTTCCATACATGGAAGTAGCTTGCCAGCTTGCAAAAGAGCCTGCAGCAGGAGGCTGTTTCGCCACAGCTGACGACCAACTCGGCTTACATTTTTAAAAAATATATTGATCGTAAAAGGCCGAGCTCTCACCACACATGTCTGTAAGAAGAAGAACTCTGCTATCTCACGGAGAGCAGGCCCTAAGCACTGCAACACTGTCAGTTAGGCCTGATGCCGAGCTTCCTGCACTGACCTGTAGCTTGGGGCTGGAGAAGAATGTGCTGATGTTAGAGTCCTTTGGAGGGAAAAACTCTGTGTGTGTGTGTGTGTGTGTGTGTGTGTGTGTGTGTGTGTGTGTTTATACGCATATGCATGTGTGTGCGCATATATGCGTATGCATATGTGTGTGCATGTGTGCGCGCGCATGCATACGTGTGTGTGTGTGTGTTGTAACATGCATACGCTTTCTTCCCTCCAGTGCTTGGGGTGGAGCCCGAGCCCCCCACATCCTGGATGGGTGCTGCACCACTGAGACACAGCCCCAGTCCATCGGTGCCCCTTTGTTTTCCGATTTGATGGAGAAGAAAGTCTGAGGGCCCCGCCGGAATACCATATGGGATGAACTAACTGAAATGGCTAAGCCAGCGCAGACCCCGGCCTGAGTCTTAATGTATGTAGACCGTGAAATCGCTAAGAAGTGTCTCTTTTGTTTGAGGACTTTAGCTTCCTCCCGGATTTGCTTTCTATAATGCAAAGAACTAGGATTTGTCCGAGTTTTCGTTTGCTTTAGGCCCTTGTAGAACCTGAGGATGTAGGGAGCACCTTCAAGTACTGCACAGCGAGAGATCCTAGAGTAGCCTGGGAAACTGGGTGCCGAGGATGTACCACGACGCTGAGGAGGAGCTAAGTTTAAGAGTAGCCTGGGCTATATATACACTTCGACACACCACACCATTATAGAAAAGAGTAAAGAAAAAATAACTACGTGGATTTCTTACGCTGCCGTGTTTCCCCGGTGAGAACCGGGTACTAACCCCCTCGTGCCAGATTCTCACCATTCTCTTCATTTTCTGTCTAGTGGCGCACAGCTAGTTACGGGTGGTCTCTGGGCTTCATTAGAGTGGAATCTGAATTATTTAAAAGCCATCATTCAAGACTAAAATTCTGGAAGTACACGCTGAACTCTGTTTTCGGGTGGGGGGTGAGGCTTCTGCTAGCCCAGCGGGTCTTGTCCACTCGACACCAGCAGCAGTCTCTGCCTCCGATAAGATCTTGAAAGGAAAACCATACCTGCTAGGCCTTTCCCTTCATGACTTATTTTGAGCTTAAAATAGCAAACCTTAAAATCCATCTCTCTGCCTGCTCCCTTCCCCCACCGGATCCTTTCTTTAATTGTATAAAAAGATTTTGAAATTTTTCCTTGATTCTTCCTGCCTCAGGGGAAAAGGGTGAAGCTACCAGCTTTTCTGTGGGATGTTGATCTGGATTCTTCCTCTCTCTCGCGCGCGCTCTCTCTCTCTCTCTTTCTCTCTCTCTCTTTCTTTCTCTCTCTCTTTCTAGTTAAAAGATTCCCCACTGTGACAGGTGTGGATTGAGGGGCCTTGGCTTTGTAAGGCGGTTGGGCCTATCTCCCAAGTTAAAAGGGTTCTTTTCAACAATTCTCTTCCTTCCTTCCTTCCTTCCTTCCTTCCTTCCTTCCTTCCTTCCTTCCTTCTTTCTTTCCTTTCTAAGAAATGACTTCTCAAGCATCAAGCTGTCCTCAACCTCCTCATTGTTTTGACTCTAAGCAGGCCTGATACTTGCAGCAGATTACTCCTGGCTCTTGAGACTCTGTGTTCTCCCCACCGCAGAAGCTGCAGGCCAAATGGCCATGATCACAGGGTATGTGGCCTGGATGCCAGAGCCGAAGGATGGATTATGTCTGCCTGTCAAAGCCCTGGTGGCCACAACCAGGCTGAGTCTCAGAGTCCGGAGGCTGGCCAGGGGCTTGGAGGCCCTGCGGGGGTGGCGCCTTTCCAGCTTCAGTGAGGGAAGTGGGACCATGGCCAAGGAGGCCAGCGGAGGGAAGGAAGATGAGGCTGTCTCCACATCTGCTGTTTCTCCATTTCGAGGTGTGACTTTAACACATCTATGGGGGGAAGGAATATAGCTCTCAACCACAGAGTGAGCGATCGGCAGGGGAGAGGTGTGGAGCTTGTTCTGATGCAAATATCACTGGTTGATTTCCAATGAGAGCCAGTGTACCCTGGGGAGCTGTTCAAGTGAGCATTCCCAGGCCTCTGGCCCACTTATGTGCCCAGCTTAGAGCACGGTTTGGCATCGCAGAGTTGCGCGCTAGGCTACAGCAAGTCTGCTCACAGTACTTAGGTGCAGTCTCTAGCTGGTCTTACGCAGCGCAGCAGCATTGTCCTCAATGTCCAGGAGGCCCCTTCACACCTGGGAGCTCAGCTCAGTGGGCCCAGAGGTTACCTGTGTTCACGTGTTTCTAACTTGCTGCTGCAGGCAATGGGGGGGAGGTACTGAGAATAATTATGCAAATGAGTAGAACCCTAAGGGCTCCACCTTTCCTTGGCTTGGGTTTCCTTCTCCTGCCTAAGGCTGCATACACACCAGGCACCAGCTGTCCTCACACAGCTCTGGAGGGAAGCAGTGTTGGGCTATTTTCTGCAGTCACTCTGACAAGTGTTGGGGCCAGAATTTGAACTCTGGCCCCGAAGCTGCGCTGGACTGTCTAATTGACTAAGGCTGTCACTGAAAGAGGCATCGTCTATGGGACAGGAGATGCTTTGCATACACAGTCTCGCTTAATCACCCCCGTTTTACAGAGAGGAAAACCGAGGCTCAGAGAGATTTAGAGGTTTGCCCACTGAGCTAGTGCATGGTGGAATCACAGGGCTGTGGATCTTCCTTCCACATCCTGTTTTTCCCTAGGCACAGCCATGCTTGCTGGGACATGGAAGAGGTGTATTCAGGAAGTAAACATGGGAGCTGGAGAGATGGCTAAGTGGTTAAGGGTTCTTCCTGGGGACCTGAATTCAGTTTCTAGCACCCATGCCAGGTATGCGGGGTCAGAATGTCTGTTGCTCCAACTGCAGGAAATCTGATGCCCTCTTCTGACCTCTGTGGGTATCTACATCATGTTTACACATACAGAGACACATACATGTAATTAAAAATTAAATCTTTGATAGAAAACAAGAGAAGCAGGTACTTGGCCCCCCTGTTTTGGCAGGGGTTTCTCAGCCTGGGTGTAGTGGGAGACGGGGAGAAGGGGAAATTGTGTTCCAGGCACTGAGCACACCAGCCAGACTCTTGCCCGAGGGAGCTCAGGAAAGGGGCTCCAAAGCTCAGTTCCCTAAAGATGGCTGCCATATGGTCCAGGTGTTCCCTTAAAGGCTCCTGAGCCGGTGACTTGGTCCACACAGTTGTGCAGCTGGGGCAGGGGCAGAACCTTTAAGGGTTTGTTCCTGCTGTAAGGTAGGGAGCACTGCTCAGGACAGGGCTTCCCACAGTCTTGTGAGTGAAAGGTTGTTAGAAAGTGAGGCCATGCCTGGTCTGGCCACTTTTCCACGTGGCTGTCTCCTTTCCTGCCTTCCCACCATGCTGTGATTGGGAGTGGGGTACCATCAGAGTCGGCATCCGCCTGACCTTGGACTGTAAACCTTTCCTTTGTGAGGACTCAGCCCCAGGTATTTCGTTATGGCAACAGAAATCAGACGCATACAATGGCCTTCTGAATCTCAAAATCCATCAGAGCCTTGTTTTCCACTTAGACCAGCTCCCTTCAACACATACCATCTCTCCCTACCCCAGGGAGTGTCCTTGGCAGCAAAGAAAGAGCCCTTTGAGCAGCCACCAGGGTGAAAACAGCCAAGGTCCCGGGACCCCAAGGACATTTCCAGCCTGTGGTTTGCTGGCCTAACCTAAAGGAACTCCTGATTGGCTGGTTATTGCTGACAGATGAATGTTTCTGTGCAAAGGCAGAATAGCCAAGATTCAAGTGAGAGATGGCAGCAAGAACAGGGAGAGAGTCACCCCGGACACTGTGGGAAGCGTTACTAGAACAGCTGTGTGCTGGACCCAATGGGTAGGTGGAGGTTAAAGATATGAAACCTTCACCCTTGATATACACTCATGTTTTCCGACCCAAAACCAACACTGTCACCGCCGCCACCACCACCTGTTCCTCCTCCTCCTCTATTTCTTTTTAAAGACAGAGTTTCATGTCTGCCAGGCTGGCCTCGAACTGCTACATATTAACCTTACATTACATTTCTGATACTCCTGCTGTGTAGGTCTGTGTGGTGCTGGAGATGGAACCCAGAGCCTCAGGCATGTTAGGCAAACTCTCTCTTCACACCCCAGCCCAAGGGTTTAACTTCCAAGGATACTCTTGTCCGTTCTGCAGGGTTTCTTTAAAGACCAACGATGCAGGTCAGTGTGCTTCTGACGCTGTCTCCCCAGTGCATTTTAACACATGTCTGTGTGTGCTTATGAAACAGGGCCAGTGACTCTTCCACAACACACACACACACTGTCTTTCTCTTACTGTTAGTTTTCCTGGAAGCAGACATTCTTTTTAGTGAATCTTCTGTTGTCTAACCTTTGAGGGAGACCTAGGAATAAAAAGCAGCTCACTTGTTTCAGCTCTCTTCTGGCAGACTCACTGATGGGAGTGTAAGTCAGAAGGTGCCGGGGAGTGCAGGTGCAGACTGGTACAGTCTTCCTCGATGGTTTTTCTTCTTCTTTATATGTGTGTGCACATGTGAGCACCTGTGCGTGTGGGTGAGGATGTGCACATGTGAGCACCTGTGTGTGTGGATGAGGATATGCACATCTGTGCGTGTGGATGAGGATGTGCACATCTGTGTGTGTGGATGAGGATGTGCACATCTGTGCGTGTGGATGAGGATGTGCACATCTGTGTGTGTGGATGAGGATGTGCACATCTGTGCGTGTGGACGAGGATGTGCACATCTGTGTGTGTGGATGAGGATGTGCACATCTGTGTGTGTGTGGACGAGGATATGCACACCTGTGTGTGTGGACGAGGATGTGCACATCTGTGCGTGTGGATGAGGATGTGCACATCTGTGTGTGTGGATGAGGATGTGCACATCTGTGCGTGTGGATGAGGATGTGCACATCTGTGCGTGTGGATGAGGATGTGCACATCTGTGTGTGTGGATGAGGATTGCACATCTGTGTGTGTGGATGAGGATGTGCACATCGGTGTGTGTGGATGAGGATGTGCACATCTGTGTGTGTGGATGAGGATGTGCACATTGTGTGTGTGGGTGAGGATGTGCACATCTGTGTGTGTGGATGAGGATGTGCACATCTGTGTGTGTGTGGATGAAGATGTGCACACCTGTGTGTGTGGACGAGGATGTGCACATCTGTGCGTGTGGATGAGGATGTGCACATCTGTGTGTGTGGATGAGGATTGCACATCTGTGTGTGTGGATGAGGATGTGCACATCTGTGTGTGTGGATGAGGATGTGCACATCTGTGTGTGTGGATGAGGATGTGCACATCTGTGCGTGTGGATGAGGATGTGCACATCTGTGTGTGGATGAGGATGTGCACATCTGTGCGTGTGGACGAGGATGTGCACATCTGTGCGTGTGGACGAGGATGTGCACATCTGTGTGTGTGGATGAGGATGTGCACATCTGTGTGTGTGGATGAGGATGTGCACATCTGTGTGTGTGGACGAGGATGTGCACATCTGTGTGTGTGGATGAGGATGTGCACATCTGTGTGTGTGGATGAGGATGTGCACATCTGTGTGTGTGGACGAGGATGTGCACATCTGTGTGTGTGGGTGAGGGTGTGCACATCAGTGTGTGTGGACGAGGATGTGCACATCTGTGCGTGTGGAGGAGGATGTGCACATCTGTGTGTGTGGATGAGGATGTGCACATCTGTGTGTGGACGAGGATGTGCACATCTGTGTGTGTGGACGAGGATGTGCACATCTGTGTGTGTGGATGAGGATGTGCACATCTGTGTGTGTGGATGAGGATGTGCACATCTGTGTGTGTGGACGAGGATGTGCACATCTGTGCGTGTGGATGAGGATGTGCACATCTGTGTGTGTGGATGAGGATGTGCACATCTGTGCGTGTGGATGAGGATGTGCACATCTGTGTGTGTGGATGAGGATGTGCACATCTGTGTGTGTGGACGAGGATGTGCACATCTGTGTGTGTGGACGAGGATGTGCACATCTGTGTGTGTGGACGAGGATATGCACATGTGAGCATCCGTGCGTGTGGGTGAGGATGTACAGAGAACAAGTTCGGCTGTTCTTTCACCTTATTTGAGACAGGATTTTTGGCCTTTTTCTGTTGCATTTGCCAGACTGGTGGGGATATGAGTTTCTAGGATTTTTCTGCTTCCCCCTCTCGTTTTTCCAAGGAGTTTTGGGATTGCAACTACTTGTACTATGCGTCCAACCTTTCTGGGAAATGGGGATTTGAACTCAGGTACTCAGGCTTTCATGGCAAGTGCTTCTATCCACTGAACTACCCTCCCCGCACCAGCCCTCTGAAGGAAATGTTGATGAGATGTGATACCTGATTTCTACAAGTTATCAGCCAATTCTCCTTTCAGACAGTTCATCAGATGGCATGTTTGAGGTCCTAGCTTCTTCCTTGGGTGGCCTATTGGTGGTGGTGACCCTAAGCCCTACTTCTGTGTTTGTACCTGGTAATCTTCTGTGTTGGTACCTATGGAGATTTGCACAGAAAGGCAGAAGCACTCTGGAGTTGGGTGTGGCTTCCTGGGAGTTCATGGGCTTGCTTACAGAGACCAGGCTCAGCCTGATTGGGGAAGGTACTGAAGAGGGCTTTGGCCAGGCAGGATGGTATAGAAAGAGGCACAGGGCAACAGTTTCTCGAGTTATCTGGTGAACCCTGTGGGCATCTGAGAGTATTTTGGAAAAGCCCGCTTCTGTTTGACACCCCCATTCCTCCTCCCTGTGAGTTCCGCAGTTGGCAGGCATTTTGTTATTGCTAATTTAAAATATCTCCCCAGTGCGGGGCTTGCTTGCAAGGCGGCACAGACTCCAGGGGCTGTAATTTTTTAAATGTTGACCTCTGCCTGAACTTTTCTGGATTTTTCTATCGCCTCAGTGTCTAAGAGTAAAGAATGCTGAGAGTCCTAAAGCAGAAGTTGGTGATTAGGGTGAGAGAAGGGATCCCCTCCGCACTCACCAGCTGATGGCTGTTTCAGGGCCGGTGACTTTCCCAAGAAGAGAGAAAAGCTCTGGCCACCGGTAGCTATTTGCTATAAACACCAAACAGAAACAGTGTAGCACGTTTCTGGTCCGTTGCCACCCAGTGTTTAAGACCCAAGCAGGAAACAGGCAAGGAGAACCAACGCTGGCTCTATGTGGACCCAGGGGAGCCTCTGCGGCTGATGGACAGTAATCCCTCGGGAGCACCGTGCAGGGGCTGTCTGCGGACCTCAAATTTTGGAGTCAGAAATCTGTGTGATCTCCTAGGAGTTTATGACTAATAAGGATGCGATGTAGATGAGAACGAGTTACCTTGCTAGATAGTTAGGTCTACTTATTTATTTATTTATTTATTTACTTACTTACTTACTTATTTTGAGACAATGTCTCACTGTGTAGCCTAGGCTGGCTTTGAATTCACAGAGATCCACCTGCCTCTGCCTCCCAAATCCCGGGATTAAAGGCTTGTGTGACCAGCTTGCTCTCTTTGTTAAGGAGGCATAAGCAAGCTACAAAGCTTGTGAAATTATGTGTGTAATTTTCAGGTGAGTAGATAATTGAATTAAATGTTTTATTTAAAAAAGCCAGGCATGGTGGCACACAACCATAATCAACCCTAAGGAGGCAGAGGCAGGAGGACCATAAGTTCCAGGAAGTGTTGGCTATAAGGTGAGACCATTACAAAAACAAGTGGTATAATATTCATGGCCTAGTTTAACCAGTTTTCATCTTCTTGTTTCCTTAGGCTGGCTTTGAGCCTGCAGCCTCTGTCCTAGCTTGCAGCCTCCAATGCTGGGATTAGAGGCTTATCCAGCAGAGCTGACCCCTTCTCAGCACAGTTCAGTGGCATCTGTAGCTGCCACCGCTGTCATCCCCAGGGTGTTTTCATCATAGTACCTGAAGCGTTTACTCATTCTGACAGCAGTTTGCCATTTTCCTCTGCTTAGCCCGTGATAGTCGCCACTTTCTACACGCAGGAGTCTGACTGCACCGACAGTCTCAGATAACTGAAATCACACGCTACTTGTCTTTCTGTGTTTGGCTTGTGTCATTTAGCTGAGAGCCTCCAAAGTTGATGTTGTAATGTGTATCAGAACTCCCTTTTTATGGCTGAGTAGTATTCTATTATGCATATAAAATGTATTGTCCTTATCTGATATCTGTTGGTATAGTATATATCTGTTGGGCTTTTTTCTTCCCAGTTCTGAGGATTAAACCTTGATCTTTGTGTGTGCTAAACAGGAGCTCAGCTACTGAGTACATCTCAGTTCATCCTCCAAGAAACAAGGTTGCTTTGTGACTTTTGTGAATCGCTTTGTGGCTTTTGTGAATCTTATTTTCCTTTGCAACCTCCTTTTCTCTTTTTCTGTACATAAAATAGACTAGTGGCTATGTACAACCTTCTCTCTTTATCTTTAATGAAGGATCTTAGAGATTCTTTAGAAAACTTTTTTAGATTTATTTATGTATATGAGTGTTTGCCTGCGTGTATATTTGGGTACCACATGCACACCTGGTGCCCACAGAAGCCAGAAGAGGTGGATTAGATCCCCTTGAACTAGAGGTACAGATGGCTCCAAGCCACCATGTGTCCTCTGTGAAAGCACCAAGCTCTCTCAACTGCTGAACCATCTCTCCAGCCCTGCTTGTGAATTCTCTGCAGGCAGTTAACTAAAATGATCGTTAGTGATGTTCTTTTGAGGAAAGAGCTTGGACTTCAGGACAAGGTGTGATCGCCAGTGTCTGAAGACTGGACGAGGCAGCGAGATGGTGTACTCTGGAGGAGAACAGTCTTGCAGGGAGGGGGCAGTGACTCTGGACCCTGCTTGGGCATCTTTGAGGTCTTCATGTGAGCTAAGGACCCCCTGGCCGGCACAGTTCCATGGAGCCTTCCTTTCCCTATCTGTTACTTCTCTTGGAGGTCTTTGGAATTGGATTGCTAATGTAGGTTCAGCGGGTCCCTTCCCACAGGACAAGTGCCTCAGTTGAGAGATGTAAAATCTGGAAACATTTTCGTCAAGAGAGAATTATGGTGCTGGAGAAGAAGCTAATGCTAATATTTACCTTTAGACATTGACAGGTTGTTTTAAAGCAGTGAAGTATGCTGGCGAGAACAGGGAGGATGGGGCTAGATCGGCTAACCCTGGAGTAAATCCCAGAGTGGGGCGAACGGACTGTGGATTTACAGCTCGGCCCTAAGTCCTGTTTAAGGTCCTGAAGAGTCTTGGGGGTGTCAAGTGAGACAGGCTGTAAGGGGCCCCTCCCACATAGGGAGGGAGATTGGTCCAGGAGTAGCTTCATGAGGAAAGTTGCCTTTGGTTTCCATCCAGTTGGCTTTCCATAGACCTGTTGTATTTTAAGGTTGCACCAGGCTCTTTCCCTAAAAAGAAAAAAAGAAAGAAAGATTTTTTTTTAATCAAAAGATTTATTATGATATTTGCCTTTTAAAGTCTAAGTGTTACTAACATGCCTTTAACCTTAGCACTTGGGAGGCAGAGACAGGAGGATCTCTGTGAGTTTGTGGTAAGCATTGTCTATATTGTGAGTTCCAGATCATGATGTCTCAATACAAATAAACAAATAAAACCAAACACTAGCATTGGATCGTTGAGGAAAATTGACACACACACACACACACACACACACACACACACACACACACACACACATCTGACGTGAGCTTTTCACTGAATGCTTGCCCGTGCATACAGAGTATATTTTGAGCTCATTTCCATGTAAGGCTGTATTCTTCTGAAAGAGGCTCTCTGATGGCGACAAGGTGTTTCACCACACACATGCACTCTGATTTAATATTTCTCTGTGAAGGAAAACTAAGGCCAGTTTCATACCTAGCTGTCATCATCAGGGAAGTTACAAAATTTCTGTTTACTCTGTGTGTGTCTTCAGTTTCTAGGGTAAGTTCCTAGAAGTGTTGCTACGTCGGCGGTCCAGACATAGCTCAGGGTTAGAGGATTTGCCTAGCATGCACAAGACCCTGAGTTTGATCCCAGCACGGGGGAAAGAGGATCACTTTCCTTCCTGTTTCCCTCTCATTTCTTCTAAATTTCATCCTTTTGTTTGTTGTAAACCTGCCCCCCAGCACTGTTATTCCTCCTAGCGTTGACCCTTGTACGGCTTTCTTACTGTTGTCGGGTACATGCGTGCATGCTAGGCAGAGACTGTCTCTGAGTTACATCCCAGCCTCAACTGCATTTTTATTAGTTCACTGGCCATTATTTCTTCTTTATTTGGCTTGAAATTATTTTTTTAGGTTACAGGCAAACATACAGTTTTCTAGATTTCCTGGCGGTCTGCTCTGTATTTTGCTTTTGTTTCTACTGCTTCTCGCAGCTTCGTGCTCTTCACTGTGTCTTCTTGAGTGGAGAAAGTTTTGTCAGGTCCTAGGTCTGCCCACAGGCAGGGCATGTCTCTTCTTTGTCCCACTCCACCTTGGTGCGCACTGACTTTTCTTTCAGATCTTTATTAGTTAGTATATATTCAAGTCATCATCTCAGCTCCTCAGTGTCCTGATGGGAACGTGTGTCTGTGTGTGTGTGTCTGTGTGTGTGTGTGTGTCTGTGTCTGTGTGTGTGTGTCTGTGTGTGTGTGTGTCTGTGTGTGTGTCTGTGTGTGTGTGTCTGTGTGTGTGTGTGTCTGTGTGTCTGTGTGTGTGTGTCTGTGTGTGTGTCTGTCTCTGTGTGTGTCTGTGTGTGTGTGTCTGTGTGTGTGTCTGTGTGTGTGTGTCTGTCTCTGTGTGTGTCTGTGTATCTGTGTGTCTGTGTCTGTGGAAGCTGCTGAGATAGGGTCACGTTAAGCCTTCCTACTGACCATGCCCGCATGCCAGCTGGTCACGTGCTCTTTGCCCACCTCTGACCACATTACTCCCCTATGCCCACCCCACCCTTTCAAATACTGCTTTCAAGAGCTGAAGCACTAGGTAAGTGATCTCTGTTCCAACAAGTCTGGTCTCCCTGTGCTTACCCCTCCAAGTCAGGGGACGTTAGTGGGGCCTCACTGGAGTCTCCGTGATTAAACCACATACATGTCTGCAAGGCTCCTCAGGGCCCTTCTAAGCCTGGCCTGGCGACTTTCAAATCTGGTCCCAGCTACACCAGTTTTATCTAGCAGCAATTCCTTTTCCTTCCTCATGTCCTTAAGCCAAGTGCAAGGCTTCTGGGTTATTATTTATTGAGGAGAGACCAGCCCACAAGCCAGTGTTGGATGCCTCTGGCTTTTTCCACTGGATGCTGCGGGTTTTCTTCCCTGGCTGTCCTGTCACTGAGTGCTGCCCTGGGCTGTATGACTTCAAAGCTGTTTCCTGCTGTCCTTAAACTAAAACTAAAGCGCGAGACATTTCTGAGCTCTTTAAATAATAATAGTGGTAATAATAATAATAAATAGGAATAATAAAGTGCCCTGTGGCTTCTCAGCTTTTCATGTGCTTCTAGCGCTCCCCTGCCAGTGTGACCTGTTTGGGGGCTGCCAGCTTTCCTCCCTTTGATGTCTGTCTCCAGGATGCTGTCCCTGGAATCTGCTGAGAAATTGTTGCTGTGAGTTGGAGGCGGGGGAAGGGGTCAGGGACCACAGGAACTTTATGGGTGTGTGCTGAAGGAAGTCAGATTGAACCGGCAGAGACCCCTGGAGTGGCAAGTGTCCCTCCTGATTATGGGGAATATTTCAGATCTTCCTCCCTTTCGCCCATTTCCTCTTAAGCTGCGGCTGTTGGTGCTCATGGTATGGAGATCAGTGCCCAGTGACCTTGAGGTAGTCCTTGTCCCCCGAGTTTCTCAAAGCAACTTGTGGGTGACGTGGACGTGGATTTCTCTGTTTGCTCTGGCCGCTTCCTTCTTGGAACGCTTTTAGTCGTGCCCCGCTGTCCTTTCGGGAAAACATAAGTTACAGAGATGTTAATACATAGGTTGAGCACCCCTTACTTGAAGGGCTTAGACCAGGTCTCTGGTTCTGTTTGTTTGGAATCTGGGAATACTTCCATAGACTTTGCTGCTTGAACATCCCAGATCAGAAAATACCAAATTCTAAGTACTCCAAAAGCAAAACTTTACCAATCTTAGAAAGGAGATGATTGATTAGGATCCATAAATGATTAGGATTTCAGATTTTATTAGAGCTATCCCATCATTATTGTGTGTGTGTGAATTTACGAACGTGGTGTTTTTATGATCTGTGTACATATGTGTGGCATATATGTACATTGTGTGTGTGGCGTATGTACGTGTGTATGCAGGTACGTGAGGATATACTAGAGGAGGACACTGGGTGCCCTGCGCTATGACTCTATCTTATTCCCTTGGGACAGGATCTTTCACTAAACCTGGAGCTGAGCGGGGCAGCCAGCAAGCCCTGGCAATCCTCCTGTTTCTGTCCCCCACCTCCCTAGTGCTGGGGTTACAGGTGTAGCAGAACCATGCCTGGCTTTTGACATGGGTTCTGCGGATCCAAACTCAGGTCCCCTTGCTTGCACCGCAAGTGTTCTCACCTGCTGAGCAACGGCCACTCCCAGTAGCTGACTGATACATATATCCTGTGAGATAGATGTTACAGCCAAGCCTGTTAGCCCACACATTATTTTTCATCTCGACCATCTTTTTTGATTAGCTTTTAAGATCATTTGTCTTAGTTAGTCTTAAGCCTTCTTCTGTTTGAAGAAAACTGTAATTACGCTTCACACCGAGGGAGCCAGACAAGAGCAGTGAAGGGCAGCCCATGGTGAGGATGCTTGATTTGCTACTCTCTGTCAGAGGGCCCAGCTGGAGCCCGAACCTGCTTCTCCTCAGGACTGGGAGGCTCTGGAAGACATAGACATTTTCCTCATCAACCTTGAGTCAGAGGTCACAGCAAATTTTGTTGTTTTTTTTCTTTTTGTATTAATTTTTTTTTATTTTGTCTGGGCAGTGGTAGTGCATGCCTTTAGTCCCAGCACTGGGGAGGCAGAGGCAGGCAGATCTCTGAGTCAAGGCCAGCCTGTTCTACAGAGTGAGTTCCGGGACAGTCAGTGCTGCATAGAGAAACCCTGTCTCAAAAAAAGAAAAACAAAATTTTTATTTTATGTGCTCGTGTGTGTGTGTGTGTGTGTGTGTGTGTGTGTATGTGGGTGTGTGTGTGTGCTTGCCTTGGTGCATGTGTGGAGGTCAGAGGACAATTTACCAGAGTTGATTTTCTTCTTCTACCTAGTGGGTCCCACGGGTCAAATCCAGGCTTGGTGGCAAGTGCCCTTAACTACTGAACCACCTCGCCAACCCTCTTATAGATTTTGAGATAAAATTTTGCTAGGCAACTTTGGCTGGATTGAAGTCCATACAGGTTGAAACTCAGGGCAATCTTGCTGCTTCCCCCTATTCCCAGGGCTGGGATACAGGAGTGAGCCACCATAAGTGTGTTTTGTAGGGAACAAGAGATGTTACTCAGGGGCTAGAGAGAGATGACTTGCTAACTGCTCTTCCAGAGGTCCTGAGTTCAATTCCCAGCAACCACATGATGGTTCACAACCATCTGTAATGAGATCTGGTGCCCTCTTCTGACCTGCAGGCTTACGTGCAGACTGAACACTGTATATCCATAATAAATAAATCTTGAGAAGGAGAGAGAGAGAGAGAGAGAGAGAGAGAGAGAGAGAGAGAGAGAGAGAGATATGGAGAGAGAGAGAGAGAGAGAGAGATATGGAGAGAGAGAGAGAGAGAGAGAGAGATATGGAGAGAGAGAGAGAGAGAGATATGGAGAGAGAGAGAGAGAGAGAGAGAGAGAGAGAGAGAGAGAGAGAGAGAGAGAGAGGTCACTCAGTGGTAGAATGTGTGTTAATATACCCAAGGAAGGTCGGGGCCAATCTCTAACCCCAAGGTAACTAAGTTGTATGAAACAATAGCATTTTAAAATGTTATTTTAAACCTCTTATTGTGCTCACTGTTTCTCATAGTCTTAGATGTTTATAAATATTAGCTCATTAATTCTCACACAGCCTTTAAAGGTGAATTTCTAGTCTCCAGTTAGAGACACACCATCAGGCCTTCACAGCGTGTGAAGGACACTTGGGCAAGGGCATCATCAAAGCCATCTGGGGTGCTGTCCTTTGGCTCTTCTCTGTCAGTGGGCATTACGTGTTAACTCCAAGTCCTGCAATTTGGTAGAGATACTCCCAATGCCTGAAACCTGTATTCTTTCATTAAAAGTGAAGTTGTGGGAATGCAACTTTAATTTGTTTATATTTGCAAGTTAGAAGAAAAATATCCACCATAAGCCCCAGGTTCTGAAGACCTAGACAGACCATGGTTCTGATGCCTGATTAAAATAACAACTATCTGGGCATGGTGGTGCACCCCTTTAATTCCAGCCCTTGGGAGGCAGAGGCAGATGGATACCTGTGAGTTTGAGACCAGCCTGGTCTATAGCATGAGTTCCAGATGGCCAAGGCTACACAGAGAAATCCTGTCTTATAAAGCAAACAAATAAACAAAAACAAACAAACAAAGGAAGAAAAGCTGCTGTGATGTGTGCATGTGAGTGTGTGTGTGTGCGTGTAAGTTTGAGCATGTGTGTGTGAACATGTGAGTGTGTGAGCATGTGTGTGAACATCTGAGTGTGTGTGAGTGTGTGAGCATGAGTGTATGTGTGCGTGTGAGCGTGTGTCTGAGAGTGTGAGTGTGTGTGAGCATGTGAGTGTGTGAGCATGAGTGTATGTGTGCGTGTGAGCGTGTGTCTAAGCATGTGAGCGTGTGTCTGAGAGTGTGAGTGTGTGTGAGCATGTGAGTGTGTGGGGGGAGGGGCGATGTGTTCATTGGTGGGAGGCACTCAGAAGACAATTGCAGGTGCCAGCCCCCCTCCCCGTTCACTTTCTTTGATTCAGGATCTGACATCCCTGCAGAAGCTGTTCTAGCTGGCCCATGAGCCTCTGCCTCCTGTTTTGCTGTAGGAGTGCTGAGATTACAATTGCACAGTGATGACTCCAGCTTTAGGTAGGTTCTGGGATTTGAACTCAGGTCCTCACACTTGTGCAGCAAGCACTTTACCCACTGAGCCATCTCTCCATGTTTGTACCCCTGCATGTGGACACTGGAGGACAGCCTCAGGTATCAGTCCTCTTCTTCCACCCTGCTTGAGACAGGGTCTCTTCTTGTTGTTTGTTTGTTGTGTCAGGGCATTCTCTTGTCTCTGCCCCATCTCACGGTAGGAGTCCTGGGGTTATAGACAAACCCTGTTTTATGTGGCTTCTAAGGATGCAAAATCAGGTCCATAGCAAGCACTGTACCCCACCTTCCCAGTCCAGTCCTTGATTTATTTTTATTTATTTATTTATGCATAACAGAAAAAGATTTGAAAAACCGTTCAATGTAAAGGCCCTCCAGTGGCAAATGTTCATACAGGGCTGACACCTGAATATGTGACTTCTGCGGTAGGCGGGATCTGAGTGGCCTGCTGGTGATGCAGGAGGATGGGGCGGGGGCAGACCCCGGCCACCCTTTGGAGAGCAACATAAGCAAGAGGGAGACAGTGTGGCCTGGTTTTATCTGGGATGGTTTGAAGGATGTAGCTGGCGCAGAGTGGGTGGCGTGGAGTGGAGTGGTTGTGTTCAGAAGGGTTGCAGCGGTGAGTCCCCACTGGGTGTTTTCCCCTAACTCTTTTAGACAGCTCCTCTGTAGCTCACCGTCGTGTGGGGAGTCAACAGACAGAGCAAATGGACCGGCAGGTGCTTCACCGCCGAGGGCTCGGCTGCTGCAGCCAGCCTGAAGCTGCAACCATTCTCATTAACTCCCGTCCTTTTTCTGCCTCCCCCAGAAGCTTCCAGGACTTTCTAGGCTTCCTGCACCCAGATCATATCCCCTGGCCTGATTTCATAGCTCTCTGTTCCTCAAAATTGCCCTTTCGCGAACGTTCTTGCTGGTTGTCTGCCCATAAGTAGCCTCTGGTTGACACTGTAATAATCCGGTGGTACCCCTGAACCCCACTTCTCAGGATTCATAAGCCCAGAGGATTCTGGCTTCTCCACAGACCACAAAATATAGACGAGGTGGTAACTTTTACAAGAGAATCCCCAGAAGCTTGGGAATTGGTGTGGAGTCCTGCGGTGGTTTTAAAGAACACAGCAAAGACGATGTAATGATGAGTGACAGCCGGCAGCGACGCCATCCAGCTCGGAATCGGGAGAGAAGAATGTTCTAACTTGGACTGGAAGTTGGCCAGCCGTGGGGTTTTATTGACCATAAGTTGCTAATTCAAAGGCTTTTCCAGCCATGACCCCCGGTTCTCTTCTTACTGCACTTCCTACATTTCCCGGAGTCTGCATTTATGACTTTTATCATCATAAAGTTCAAAATGAAATACCTACTTAAAAATTAATTGAAGCCCGTGAACATCACGTCATTTGTTAACGTGCGTAGTGAGCGTGCGCCCCCCATCTCCCCCATCTGTTTATCTTGCGATTAATAAAGGCAAGGCATGTTTGTGCTCGAGGCTGGAGGATCTTGGCTGCCTGTGTTGGAATCTGTGAATTGAGCCCAAATTGATAATGTCCTGCTATTTGTGGAAGCTTTTATTTATTTATTTTAGAAAAGAAGCTGCTTAAATGAAGGCGCTTTTCTAAAGCTGACCACAGAGAGTTCAGAATAAACAGCTTTCTAGTAAGACGTTTGTGAAGAAGGAGGATATGGATTTACCGTAGGGGTCTCGAGTGTGTTTTCAAGGCATTGTTTTAAGTTGGTGGGAGGCCCAGATGAAAGGAGGGCTTCATGATAAGCCCCCATGAGTCATTTTGCTCTGCAGTGAGAAGCTGAGACGTGGGATTTGCTCACGGTCCTTCTGCAGAAAGTTCCTGCTGGCAGAAGGGTATGAAGGCTGCCCTGCCCTGCCCTGCGGCAGTACAAGGCCTTCATTTGGCCTGGGATTTGGGGGGGTTGGAGCCTACAGGGAGGCTCACACTAGAAAATTAGTCCTTCTCCCCTCTGTCTTCTTTCTGTGCCTGTCATAAGGTGGGCATCGCTTCTTTCCCCCTCCTTCCTTTGTGCGTTTCCCCCCTGTGAACAGCCATTTAATTTATTCTTGCTGCTTATCATTTTATTAATCAGACTTTTCTCCCCGGGCCAGGCTCTTCTCCCGAGCCCGTGTCTCTGTTTCGTGGTGTGCATTCATCAGCAAACATTGGCTTCTGTGACGGCAAGCCAGAATCTGGAGTACGACATCAGAAAACCAGAATTTTCTATGCGCCTGGTCATTAGGGCTGGAGCCTGCTCCCTGGGAGCCCTAACATGCTAGGCTCAGTCTCCCTTCCTCAGCATGCCAGTCAGAGAGCCAAGTAGTAGCGAGAAACAGAAAGGAGGATGATCCAATGTGGTCACATTGGGAAGAGAAACAAACAAAGGGGTCCAGTGATCCCCCAAGCCCATCTTCAGGGTCATTCCGTGGGAGTTAGAGTTTAATCGAGGACACAGGGACATAGCCAAATGGTCCTGGTCAAGATGTGGTCCCATCCGTTTCTGTCCGGGTGGGCCATAGTCTCTCCTGCAAGGTGGTCTAGTGTTATCAGAACCGGGAGCCTTTTTCCTGAGACACAATTTCCCCATCTGACTAACACTAGGCCTAGCCATTTCATCCTCTCAGCTTGAGACATCTGGGAGAAATCCAGTCTCTCTGGGACCATTGTTTTATTAGTCTGATAGCCAGAGGGAGCGGCCAAGTGTCCCTGCCAGGACAGTCACACCTGGGTTCCAGACGCTGGTTGTTCTTGAAGACTGAACTGGACTGGTTAAAGCTGAAGGGCCTTGGCTCTTTCTCTAATTTTCTTTACAATCTTAAGTATTTCCTGATAGTGGCAAGACAGTGTTTACTGTGTGCTAATGAGTGTGTGCTAATGGGGTAAGCCAGGAATGCCTGCTTACCTGGTACATAGAAGTCAGGAGGGTCATGAGTTTGAGGCCAGGCGGCATAGATTGGAAGGTGGGGAGTTGGTGGAAGAATGAAGAGAGTTGGAATAAATCATTCTTGTTGCGCTTCAAATTTTTATGGGAAAAATCAGGTTGTTTTTTTATATACCTGATGACTGTGTGGCTGGACAGACACAGTGGGTTGCTAGGAAAACTGACCCACTAGATTATGGAGGTTGAGAAGACCCTAGGATGCCGCTGGCATGGTACAGTCCAGGCTGGAAAACCTCAGAGGCTGGGAACAGGTCTCAGTCCAAGGGCAGAAACTTGAGAAACTTGTGGGTCATTTGTGAGGGTCCTAGAGTTCAAAGACAGGAAAGCCCAGAGTTTATACCTTCCAAAGACCAGGAGAGATGGAGACAGCTTTCTTCCCTGTCAGTTTGTTCTCTGCCAAGGCCTCTGATGGGTTGGTACCTGCCCTCACGGAGGGTGACTCTCTCCCACTCAGCTTACTGGTTCGCATACCAGACTTCTGAAAACACACAGAGATGTGCTCTATTTGTTATCTTCATGTTCCTTACTTGGGATGTCCACCAAGCTAACCATCCTTGTCTCCCTAGGGCCCCTCACCGATTTCACAGCCTGAGGTAATTGGCTGGCTTCTCCAGGTGCTCGGCTTGATTGGTAACACAGCGGGAGGACGTGGGGTGCGTGGGTCTTTTGCTAAGTGCTCATCAGTTGTAACAAAAGCAAGTGAGGGGTGTTGGGTGGTTAGTGTCAGCTGCAGCTTGACAAAAATCTAAAGTCACTTGGGAGGTGGGCCTCTGAACAGGGAGGAACCTGCGCAGTGAGGACAGCGCCATTTCCCTGGCTGGGATCCTGGGCCGTGTGGATGGAAAAAGGGAGCTGAGCAGCAGCCTGCATCCATTGCTCTGTTTCTTGACTGTGGGTGCAAGGTGACCAGCGTGTCCAGCTCCTGTCGCCCTGGTCTCCCCGCCAAGATGGACTGTGCTCTGAACTAAAAGCCAAAAGAAACCCCTTCCCCTCATAAATTGCTTTTCTCACAGTTGGTTTTTGTTTGTTTTTTATCACAGCAAGATGGAAAGAAACTAAGGCCGCTTTGAAAAAGGCTGACAGAGATATAGCACCAGGGGCATTCATTATTTAAGAGGTGTGGGAACAATTTGGGATATGGGATAAAAGACACAATGCTAAAAGTGGTGGCTGCGAGGCACCTGGAAACCCAGAATTCAGGAGGTGGAGGCAGGAAGATCGGGAGTTAAAGGCTAGCCTGGGCTACCTAAGAATCCGTCGGAATCCTATCCCCCAAAACAACGGTAGCTTTGGGAATGAAAAGAAACAGAAAAGAACCCCTACTTTACTACAATTCTACATGAACGACTTCGTTTGTTTTATACCAAAGCTATTAGCTAAATCATATTATTTTAAAATACATTATTTTTTAATCCAGGCAGTGGCACACATCTGAGGTCCCAGCGGTCTGGAGGCCGAGAGGAGGATAGGAGGGTCACTTGAACGCAGTAGTTTAGCAGCAGTGTGAGCAATTCAGCAAGACCCTGTGCACGCCAGTGTGGTGGCGCACACCTGGGGTCCGGCGTTTAGTCGGATGCTCTTGTCATGCTAGATCCCGACCTCGAGTTCTAGGCCGTGTTTCACCTCAAAACCAAAACCCGACAACAACCAAACCAGCAGGCAAACAAAACATCTTTAATCTATTTGGAAGCCTAGTAAAGAAGAGAGACCAGGAAAGAGGGACTGAAAGGTTCATCTCCCTGTGCGGCAGACGCGGTGCTGGCGCTGAAAGCCTGGACTCGGCACCAACTGACAATGTATTCAAGCTGCAGCCCAGCCTGCCTTCCCTTCTGAATCAGAATCTGCCTTGGGACCCAGGAACTGTCATCTTAACAAGCTCTTCCTGCTTCCTCTTGCCTCACGTTGCTGGGGATGGGTGGGTGGGACTCAGACATCCCGGGCAAAGTGCTCTACCACTGAGCAGCAGCCCCAGTCCTCTAGGTGACTCTGATGCAGCTCCGTGTTGAGAGGAATAGGCCTTGAGCAAAACAGACAAGGCTGGTTTCCGACACCAGCACGTCCTGAGATAAGTGCTAAGCGCCCGGGACCCTTTTAAGAACATACAGACAGGGCCAGTGAGACAGCTTCGTGGGTCAAGAAAGGGGTTTGCCACTAAGCATGACCACCTGAGTTTGACCCACAAGGTGGGAGGAGAGAAGTGACTCCCCAAAATTGTCCCCTGACCTAACACCCTGACATGTGTACCCACAATTCACCTACTAGTGTGCACATACCACATAAATAAATATAATTAAAAATTTTAAAAGAAAACATAAATTAAGAATCTCTAAAGCTAGCTAACTACTCTGGCGTTAGGACCAGAAAGAAAGGCCACCCCTATGTGAGTGCGAGGGTGGGGGGCAGCAGAAGGGAAGAGGTTTCTGCAAGTTTTCCATCTGCCACAGCCATGTGGGGCAGCGAGAAGGCGGGGTGACTCTTGGCCAAGCAGCTGAGGTGGGGAGCGTCCGGCTGTGGCTGGCTTCTCCTAAGTCATTTGCTATTATAGGGAAACCAGGAGCCCTTCACTCCTGGCCTCTGACAAGGGCTCAGTGGGGCTCTCAGGTGTCCTGTGGCTATTTCTGACTTAGAAGGAAAGAGCAGGGAGGAAGTATCTTGCCTCCTGTGTATCTTGGTGGTGAGTACCCAGGTCTTAGCCAATGGCTGGATCCTCACTCCCGCCTCCACTTGAACTGACTGAGAGGACCAGCCTCGTGTTGGATGACAATTCCAGAAAAGGTGGTGATCCTTACAGAACCACTGCCTGCCCTTCCACAGAGTGAGCAGGAGACGCGGTGCCCAGCCAGCCTCAGAGTCCTCAACACAGCTCGCAAAGCCACTGCTAATTGATCATGGTTGGCAGGCGAAGTGAAATCTGCCACGCCCAGCTTTGTACATCGGATGATTGTTATTAGCAGACATCCCGAAGAACAGCGAAGTACCTAATGTCTTAGTGGGAACAGCTGCTGTCACTAATGACTTACAATTTTACGCGTGTTTTTCTTCTTAGGTAACGCATTCCCTAAATTTGTTACCAGCTCCATGCAATAACTGAACAATGTTAGCTGCTCTGTAGACAGACCGCCGATAGCATCCCCGAAAAAGGAAGGGAAGGGAATTAAAGCCTGAAGTTCCAGGAACTGAGTTGAAATTGGTCCTTCTGCCAAAAAGAAAAGGTAGACTCTGTCTCCTTTCCTCTGAAGCGCCTGCCATGCGGGCGAGAAAGCAAAGTGGAAAATACAAACAGACCAGGTTTGGGGTGGAATCCAAAAAGAAACTCCACAGAGGTCTCCCTGAAGCGGGACCTCCAAGAGTGCTAGAGCGGATTTTGTGGTGGGTGGATTGGACCTGCTTGCGGGTGCAGAGGGAAGGCGTCCTGGGTGCTAACACCGACCAAGAAAGAGGAGGTCAAAGGAAGTACCGTAGGTTGGGTTCCCTGAGGAGATGCGTCCAGCCAGGGCTGCCTTCTAGAGAACACTGGGAATGGAAAAAGGTGGCAAGACGGAGTGGTGCCCAGCTCAGCCTTCGCGTAGAAGCTTGAGTGTAAAGGTGTTTGAGAAAGATTAGTGTCATGGTGGAAAAGGAGGAAGCCTGAGGAACTGAAATGGGACAGACAAATCATGTTCTTTTTTCTTCTTTCTCTTTCTGTCTTTCTTTTTTTTTGGGGGGGGTGGTTTTTCGAGACAGGGTTTCTCTGTGTGACATTCCTGGCTGACCTGGAACTCAGTTTGTAGACCAGGCTGGCCTCGAACTCACTGAGATCCACCTGCCTCTGCCTCCCGATTGCTGAAATTAAAGGTGTGCGCCACCACTGCCCAGCTCATTCTTTCTTTCTTAAGGTAATATTAGGTAGGTCTCCCTGTCTACCTTCGACACTTAAGTCAGACTTTATTCTCCTTATCCTTTTGGATGACTGTGTCGCTATTTATAGTTTTCCTGGTTAGACCTGTGTTGTTTGGGTCATGTGGCGTGTGTGGCTTGTGCATACCTATGGGTGTTGGTGTGCTTAATATGAAAGCCAAATGACATTGAGTGTCTTCCTCTCTTCCTCCACCATCTTTTCTTTCTTTCTTTCTTTTTTTTTTTGAGACAGGTTTTCACTCTGTAGTCCTGGTTGTCCCAGAACTCATAAGTAGACCAGGCTAGCCCCAAACTCACAGAGCTCTTTCCACCTCTGCCTCGCAGGTGCTGGGACTGAAAGTGTGCCACCATGTCTGCCTCTACTTGCCCCGCTTGTTTTATATGGCTGTATCCCTAGTCCTCACCCTTTCTTCCCCTAACACTTGCTATTTTGAGAGGGTCTCTCCTTGTAGGGGAGTGCTGGCCTCGAACTCATAATCCTCTTGCCTCTGTTTTTAAGTGCTGAGATTACAGGTGTGTGCATTGTGCCTGACTCTTCCTCTGAACTCAAAATTCAACGATGTATTTTACTGCTGGAACTTTCCAGTCCTCCACCATTCTAGATTGGACCTGCCTGCCACACAGCTGTCATCCTGGGACATTCTCCAAGCGTTTTCCTGAGTTGGCTTTCCAATGGGTTTGGTTCTCACCCTAGTCACTTGGTTCAATCATTCTTCTTTCTTTTTGCCCATATACTTAAAAGCGTTACCAAGGAGATCTTACAGAACAGAATGAGTTTTTGAAGGCAGGACTTTAAATTTTAGTGTGTGAGCTCAGCATAGGTTAAATGTAAATGAGAATCAGCTGTCTTTGGACGACACACTACTACACAGTTGTTTGCTTTTTTGGAAGATTAAAAACGGAAATGAAGCCAGGATCCCAAATGTGGCTTTTTCCAGAGTGGCCCAGCTGCTTTCCAGTCTACATGACAGCCTCTTCCGTTTGGGTCACCCTGGAATTGGAGCTGCCCGTAGGGGCTGAGGGGTACAGGGTATGGTGGGAAATGCTCCATCAGGATTAACGCAGATCCTGAGTTGAAATCCTGGCTTTGGTTCCTGCTAGTCAGTTGATCTCCCTCACACTCTGCTCCGGAAGCCCACCCCTGCCAGACTGTCAGGAGGATTAAGTTAACCAGAGAGGCTAGGGAGGCGCACTGCAAAGACAGGGACAGCACCTGCGCAGGGAGCCACACTGCAAACACAGGCAGTGTGCCTGCGTCTGCGCAGAGAGGTGCCCTGCAAATACTAGGACGGTGTCTGCCAGAGGTTTAATCCCCGCACTAGAGAGGCAGAGGCAGGCAGATCTCTGTGAGTTTGAGGCCAGCCTACTCTATGGAGCTAGTTCCAAGACAGCAAGCCGAGAGTGAGAGAGGACTGACCTGGAGCTTACGGCACAGATTAAACCGGTAGTTAATTGGATGCATCTAACCGTGAGAACCCGCATTTCACTACAGGGCTCACCAGCTCAAAAGCCAGGAGAGGACCAGCTAGGGCCAGCTAGGTAGGTGAAGCGAAGGAACTGGGCCATGTGGCCACGGAGAGTCTGTAGACACACACGTGTAGGGGCAAGTGTGTGAGGGTGGCGGTCGGTCCCAGGGCAGAACGTCCCTGCACACACCTGCTGCTCCTCACTGCCCTGGGAGCCCACAGGTTCTCTAAGCTTTAAAATCTGTTTGTTTGCTTTGTATCCAAAGGTGAAATCAGTTAGTTTTTACATGCTGTTGTTCAGGTTAAATATTTTTTTTTTCTCAGCGTCGTGCAAGCCAGACAAAGCTCATACACAGCTCACCAATGTGCAGCCTCAGTTTCGTTCCTTGAAAATTAAGTGTAAATGGCAAACAGATCCTAAAGCTGAGTCTTCGTGTTGCCTTTACCCAGCTGTTCCTAATGCAGGGTGGAAGCGGTGTGCTCCTCCCCTGGGTTAGTGGTACCTGCACAGGTAATCCGTGCGCCTGGCACCTTTCTTCCCAGGGGAATTAAGGATAACGCTGAGCTAGCTGAGCAATGACCAGCATGAAACTGTTCCTAACACAGTGAGAAAGTTCCCTCTGTTAGCAGAAACTGAGGTTTATGGCTTGATCTGCAAGAGTGCATGGGGTTCAGCTAATTATCGGTTCACCCTGCCTTCTAGGTCTCTGTCTTTCCACAGGGACTCCGTGGGAATCTCATTGCCAGCCTCCCTTATGAAGTCAAATATGACAGGAATCCTACATGCTTCCAAAAGGAGGCAGTTAGATGTCACTTGTACGAGAATTGTTAAGGCACCCTCCCCTCCCGCCCCACACTCACTACACCCTGCCTGGGTTCATGAACACATTCCTCCTAAGCAGCAGGGCTTCGCTGGCTCTGGCAGGAGCCGGTCATCAGCACCCTCTGTATCCCCCCCCCAGTCCTCGGCACCCTCTTCAGCTCCCCCCACAGTCCTCTTCAGCTCCCCCTCACTCCCCCGTCCTCTGCACCCTCTTCATCCCCCCCACAGTCTTCTGCACCCTCTTCTGCTCCCCCCCAGTCCTCTGCACCCTCTTCATCCCCCCCCAGTCCTCTGCACCCTCTTCAGCTCCCCCCACAGTCTTCTGCACCCTCTTCAGCTCCCCCCCAGTCCTCTGCACCCTCTTCATCCCCCCCCAGTCCTCTGCACCCTCTTCAGCTCCCCCCACCCCCCCGTCCTCTGCACCCTCTTCAGCTCCCCCCACAGTCTTCTGCACCCTCTTCAGCTCCCCCCACCCCCCGTCCTCTGCACCCTCTTCATCCCCCCCCACCGTCCTCTGCACCCTCTTCATCCCCCCCCCACCGTCCTCTCCACCCTCTTCATCCCCCCCACCGTCCTCTGCACCCTCTTCAGCTCCCCCAGTCCTCTGCGTTCAGTCATTCCCACAGAGGCTGGGTACCCAGTACTTCAGGCTTCCGGTCCGTGGTTTCCTTGACTTGTGCGGGGTCTATCCTCTTTTCCCCGGTTCAGTTCCCAGCAGCCCAGCTCTCAGAGGAGGTAACTTTGGTGACACAGGATGGTAGGTGATATAGGAAGCATGCAGGTGTGACCCTGAGAGGAAGTTGTCTGTCTTTGGGGATTGAGCCAAGGGCCATGTGCTAGAGGCATTCTGTTGAAGAACTGATCCCCCTACTTCTAGACTGTTTCTTCATTTCCCCCTTGCTATGGTCCTCTGCCTCCAGAAGCCTCATGCTCCAGACTGGCGTGTAGAACCTCGATGGGAATAGCCTGCCCTCCACGGAGCAGCCTGCCCTCCATGGAGCAGCCTGCCCTCCATGGAGTAGCCCCGGCCATCATTTCTTTTATTTTACTTTTGTTTTGTTTTGAGACAGGGTGTCTCTTTGTAGCTTTGACTGCACTGGCTTTGAACTCACAGAGATCCACCTGCCTCTGCCTCTCAAGGGCGGGGATTAAAAGGCTATATTTTATTTTTTAAATTATACTTGAGTGTATGTGTGTGTCTGCTACAGCGTGAGTGTGGGGGTCAGAGGACATCTGGCAGGATGCATCCTAGGGATGAAGCTAGGCCGTCAGACAGTGAATCCCTTTCCCCACAGAGCCATCTTGCCTGCCCTTGCCTTTGTTTCTTTCACCTTCTCCCTCTCCCAGGCTCCTCTCCCCATCAGACGTTCTCCTCCTAGAGTCTCAGAAACAGTTTTCTTGCTGTGTGGGGTAGAAGACGGATGAAGTCTGGCTCAGCACACCTTCCCATTGTCCAGAACCAGGCTCTGAAGATAGCAGGGATTTATGGGGCGGTGCTGTCGGCAGAGGGGTAGGAGGAGGGATGAGCAGTTGACAGACAGCACATGCCTAGAATCTGCAGCTGCACCACCGTCTCGACTCTTGGAGAGCCTCAAGCATCCCTGAAGGGTCCTGACAGGTAGTCATTTGTAATTTTGCTGAGACAGGTTTGAGCTGTGGCTCTGTTGTAACTCCTAAGTAATTAAAACCTCCTTTGTGGAAAATGGCGTTTTTTCAAAAAGGAAGCTGCTGCCGGTATTCAATGGGGGTGGGGGGTGGGGAAGCAGAGATATCCAAAGAAGTTATCTGTAGGAGCCAGAGAAAGGGAGTTTGGTACACACTGAAAGCTAGAATGATGGATTTTGCTGTGTTGGGTATTAGGGCCACCCTCATACTTCCTCCCTGGGGAATAAGGGTGTTTATAAAACTTGTTGCAGTGGCTGGAGCCAGGGAAGAATTTACTGGGGAGGGGGGGAGCTAGTTCTAGAGAAAGCTTAACGTGGGGGTGACTTAGATGGAATATGAACATGCTAAAAAAAAATCAGTAAAAGCTGATTTATGTGATCTGAGGAGAAAGGGTTGAGAACCCAGGAGAACATGGCCCACAGACAGAATCAACTAAGCAGGGCTTCTAGGGGCTCACAGGGACCGAACCAACAATGACAGAGCCTGTGTGGGTCCGCATTAGGACCCTGCATATGTTATGAGGCCTGGTGTTCTTGTGGACTCCTGACAGTGGGAGTGGGGCCCGACTCTGGCTCTTTTGCCTGTGCTTTGGACCCTCTTCCTCCTCCTGAACTGTCCTGTTCAGCCTTGATAGGAGGGTTTGTGGCATATTGTCACCTGTTATGCCATGTTTGGTGGGTATCCCCGAGAGGCCTGCTCTTTCCTGAGAGGGGAGGTGGGAAGGGTGGCTGGGAGGAGCCGAGGAAGGGGACACTGTGGTCAGGATGTATCGAATGAGAGAACTATAGTAATAAAAACAAACAAACCCAGGAGGCCGGAGCTACTGTTCAGTGATTAACTCTTATGTTGACACACTAGTCATGAGAGGGGGTGGGGGCAGAGGAGATCCGGGGACTTCCAAAGCCATCTGGATGCGTTGCTTGGGAATGTCAGGCTCTGCATGCCCCCGTCAGTGGACACGTTCAGGCAGGTGCAGCGTGGCCAGCTGTCAAGAGTACTGTGGGGGAAATTCCTCCTTTGAGTTCTGGAAGGCCGCGAAGCCAGGGCAGGTGTTCTGCCCCCGGACTCCACCTCGATTCCTCTTTCCCCTCTTGTGCCCTAGGTCAGTCAGAGACACTGTGGGGCTGAAAGCAGTGGTGGTCCTCACCTGAAGCCTCCGGCTGTCCCCACGGCCCTGGGCTCGCTTCAGAGCAGCCCATTTCCCTTCCCGTCTCTGTTGAGAGCAGCATTGCCCGCCCCCCTCCTGTCTTCAGCTCTGTGTAACTGTAGCTCTTGCCTGCTTAGCTCAGCCAGGCTTTTTTGAGTTTTAGATGGTTAACAGGTGAAAGTAATTGACGCCTAAAGTGTGAATGAGGCTAGTTCTTTGATGAATGTTTGCGTTTTAAAATGAACCGAGGCTTGAGGGTTGCTAGGGGCGGCCAGGGAAGCAGGGGAATGGGGGAGTTGGTGTTTGATGGAGACGAGGTTTCCGGCTGGGAAGATGGGTCGCTCTGGAGCAGATGGCACTGCCAATACACAATACACAATGTCACTGGGCTGTGCACATCTCAGTGGTGAGAATTGCGTTATGTGTATTTTGTCACAAAAATTTTAAAAATCAGCCAGACATAGTGGAGTGTGCCTGTCATCTGGCTGGAGGATTCGGGGTTTCAGGTCATTTCCAGCTACAAAGTGAATTTGAGGTCCACCTGGGATACATGAGACGTAGTTTCAAAAAAAGAGGGAGGGAGAGGAGGAAGGGAGGGCAAGGGAAAGGGAGGGAGGGGGAGAGAGATAGCTCACTCACATTATCAAGAGATCACAGAATTGTGGGGAGGCAAGCCCTCTTCAAACACCTGTCTCTAGCACCCCTCCCCCATACATCGAGCTGCGGAAGTAAGCAGGTAGAAGCAGCAGCCAGTGGCAGCCTCTAATATTAGTCTCTGTGCCAGCTTCCCATATCCTGACCCTTGGCAGCAGCCAGCTTTACGGCTCAACCTCGGGTCTGAGACCCTGGGCCCTGAACTGTCTGGACTGCTGGTGACCAGGGTCTGCAGATGGTCCTCTTTTCCTTCCTGTCAGCTTTCCACTCTCCTGCTTCCGCCTCCTTTCTTCATGCCCTGTCTACGTGTGAACTGTTCAGCGGTTCCTCCAGGCGTCAGTGGCCACTGCTAGGTTGCTTGGGGTTTTCACCTCTGTCAGTTGGGACCAGTTTGGGTGTCAGTATACTAGGGGGCTGTTTGGGAAAGGACCAGTTTGGGTGTCGGGATACTAGAGGGCTGTTTGGGAAAGGACCAGTTTGGGTGTCAGTATTCTAGGGGGCTGTTTGGGAAAGGACCAGTTTGGGTGTCAGTATTCTAGGGGGCTGTTTGGGAAAGGACCAGTTTGGGTGTCAGTATTCTAGGGGGCTGTTTGGGAAAGGACCAGTTTGGGTGTCGGGATACTAGAGGGCTGTTTGGGAAAGGACCAGTTTGGGTGTCAGTATTCTAGGGGGCTGTTTGGGAAAGGACCAGTTTGGGTGTCGGGATACTAGAGGGCTGTTTGGGAAAGGACCAGTTTGGGTGTCGGGATACTAGAGGGCTGTTTGGGAAAGGACCAGTTTGGGTGTCGGGATACTAGAGGGCTGTTTGGGAAAGGACCAGTTTGGGTGTCGGGATACTAGAGGGCTGTTTGGGAAAGAGGCATTGGCTGTGGCCTGGCTTGTTCCACCGCAGGCATCTCACCGGAAGGAGGGTCCCTGGGATAGGTGGGGTAGCGGCACCACACTTGTGCTACCCGGCAGGTTCAGGAGCTGGGGGTGAGTGGGTCTGAGGCCGACGTGGGCTGCCACCCCTTTAACTGAAGAGCAGCTGCACCCAGCACCTGCCTTACCGATTCTTCAGCTGGCAAACAGTGGTTCCTTGGAGGCCAGGGCTGGACGCCGGTTGCAAGCAGGGCTGTTTGGGTACCTGTGTTGGGTCCTGGGAGCCAGGTCCTAGCAGCTAGGCCTGTGTTGCTGGTTGACCTCCCCAGCTGTGAAGCAGTTGCAGATTCTTTTGTGCACTGTTTAGGAACACATCCCGGGCTGTTGAGAAAGCTCAGTTTTGGGGTCAGGAGCTGGGCCCAGAGTGGCTGTAGTGGCAATCCCTGCCAGGATAAGCTCACACTATACCAGGCCATGGGCACTTTGCCTGGAATTCAGGCCTGGGGATGCCATGCGTTCAGGTTTGCCCTCGGCTCTTGCTCAGTGGTGAAGGTGCTGTGGTGCCCTTGGCACCCTGCTGCCACCACCTCCACTGTGTCGTTTCCAGTTCAGCCTACACTGCTAGTGAAGGTAGGCAAGGAAAGACCACTTCGGAGTCTGATGGTCCTGGTTCTAGTTTAATTTCTGTGACTGTGATGAAACACCCTGGCTAAAGAGCAACATAGGGGAGGAAGGGCTTATTTGACCTGCAGATCCAGAGTGCAGCCCATTACTGCGGGGAAGACAAGACTGGGACTTACAAACGTCAACATCACAGTCGACAGAATAAACACGTGCATCCTGGCTAGCTAGCTTCATTTATTAGCGTGTGCATGCGTGCATGTATGTGTGGGAGGTGCATGTGCGCATGCGTGTGTGCGTGCATGTCCATACGTCCACGGAGGCATAGAAAAGAGAAAAGTTAGGGGACAGGTAGATCAGATGACAGCTTGGGGGACTCAGTTCTCCCCTTTTACCACGTGGGCCCCAAGGCTAGGCTGCAAGGCCTTTTACCCGCTCAGTCATCTTACTGGCCCTAGCCTTCTTTACTCTTGCACATCCAGGGACCTAGCCATGAAATCGTGCCACCAACATGCAGGGTGGGCCTCCCTACCTCAACCAACAATCAAGAGAATCCCCACAGACCAAGCTGATCTAGATAATTCCTCAGAAAGCTTTTCCCCAGCTGATTCTAAGTTGAATCAAGTTGACAGCTAAAACTAACCAGCACAGCTCCATTGTCGCTACGCCAGGGGAGGTAGCATAGAGTCCTTGCAGCTGACCCACAGGGTGAGCCCAAGCAACCTGCTTATGTAGCCCAAGAAGAGCTATTTGGACCACACCGTCATTTGTTTGCCCAAGCACAGTTCGGCATCTAGCACCAATCATGGTAACTGAGGCTTGTGTTGTGGACCAAGCATGGCCTTGCTACCGGCCATAGCATGCACTCAGCCAGGGGGGCGGGTTTCTCTCTGACTGAAGTGGGCATGGCTCATGGAGGCTTGTGATAGCAAAAAGATTGATTAGACTGTTCAGACCGTCCTGGCTGGGGCTGTGCTGTCAGGGGCCCAGGCAATCAGCTGCAGTGTTTTGCATAGTTGTCTCAAAGCACTGGTGTGGTGTTCCAGACGGCCGATGGCGTAGGGTGGCCTGGCTGGCTATTGGGCTGATACTCCTTTTGCTCTAGGTCATTTGGGCAAGAAGGAAGAGTCCAGTAGCTGCTGATTAGGGAGCCAAGCTAGCCAAGGGTTTTCTTATTTAAAGCAAATGAACATCGGGGTTGCTTGCAGTACACACAGAAGGGGCATTGTTAAGAGCTGTTCTGACAGATTTTAATGCTGTTTTCCCAGTGCCTAACACCTGCTCAGTGCTGGGAGAGGAGCGTTTTTGCCGCCATATCTCAGTGGTGCTTCCCTGGAAGGCAAACCTCCAGCATATGGGCCTGTGGGAAGATATCCCAGATCCAAACCTCAACAATGACTCTTTAAAAATTCAAGAGCAGGGCTAAGCTACACGAACTATTGCATAGTTTTTGGCTACTGTATATGAGGATCCTGAGTCATCACATATGCATTGACATCGTCATTAGTTCACACAGCCATATACTCACATCTGATCCCAGTGCTGAGTGTACCTGAGGTTCCTGGACAGTTCTCTCGGGAGCTTTTGACAGTATGTGTTGGAGGTAGTCTGGCGTCTCTCTGGGTGAGAGCGTAAACTCTTTGAAGATAGGCACCATGGGTCCCTGAATCTCCATTTCATCCCTGGGGTACCATACAGTATCCAGAAGGCTGTAGGTGAATTCTCAAACAGTGAATTAGAGTACATTGTTGAAGGTCTCATTTTCTGATTCTCATTCAGAAACAACGTCTCTTAAAACTGCAAATTCACAGTTGTTTCCTTTTTTTTTTTTTTTTTTTTTTTTTTTTGGTTTTTCGAGACAGGGTTTCTCTGTGGCTTTGGAGCCTGTCCTGGAACTAGCTCTAGCTCTGTAGACCAGGCTGGTCTCGAACTCACAGAGATCCGCCTGCCTCTGCCTCAGGAGGCAGAGGCAGGTGCATCTCTGAATTCAAGGCCAACCTGGTCTACAAAGTGATTCTGGAACAGCTGGGACTACAAAGAGAAACATTGTCTCAAAAAAGAAACAAAAAAGAAAGAAAGGAAGGAAGATAGGAAGGAGGAATGGAAGGAAGGAAAGAAGGAAAGAAGGAAGGAAGGAAGATAGGAAGGAAAGAAAGAAAAGTAAAGAAATGGATGTGCTAGGGACGCAAGGCCAAGCAGGTGAAGAGCAAACCCTTCCTTCTTCCCTTGTCCTTACGTCGGCTTCCAGCAGAAGGTGTGGCCTGGATTACAGGTGTGCCTTCTCACCTCAAAATCTGGAATTAATATTAACCTTCATCAGGCGATGAAAGGAGACAGAGACAGAGACCCACATTGGAGCACCGGACAGAAATCTCAAGGTCCAAATCAGGAGCAGAAGGAGACGAAGCACGAGCAAGGAACTCAGGACCTCGAGGGGTGCACCCATACACTGAGACAATGGGGATGTTTTATAGGGAACTCACCAAGGCCAGCTGGCCTGGGTCTGAAAAAGCATGGGATAAATTTGGACTAGCTGAACATAGAGGACAATGAGGAAGAATGGGAACTCAAGAACAATCGCAGTGGGTTTTTGATCCTACTGCACGTACTGGCTTTGGGGGAGCCTAGGCAGTTTGGATGCTCACCTTATGAGACCTGGATAGAGGTGGGAGGTCCTTGGACTTCCCACAGGTCAGGGAACCCTGATTGCTCTTTGAGCAGATGAGGGAGGGTGACATGATCGGGGGAGGGGGAGGGAAATGGGAGGTGGTGGCGGGGAGGAGGCAGAAATCCTTAATAAATAAATAAATTTAAAAAAAATCTGGAATTAAAGGTGTGTGTTATTCCACTTCAAGATCTGGGTCAAAAGCTTGTACCTTCCATTCTCAAGATCCAGCTCAAAGGCATGTCCTTTTTCCGCCTCTCGATCCAGATCACAGGTGTGCCCTTCGTTTCTGGATTGTAGTTCATTCCAGATATAGTCACGTTGACAGCCATGAATAGCCATCACACCCAGCCTCAAAAACAAAACGATTGTTTTATTTATTTGAATGAGTGTTTTGCCTAATGTGTACCATGTATGTCTGGTACCCACAGGAACCAGAGAGGGTGTCAGATCCTCTGGAACTCAAGTTACAGGAGGCTGTGAGCTGCTATGTGGGTGCTGGGAATCAAACCAGGTCCTCTGGAAGAGCAGCCAGTGCTCTTAACCACTGAACCATCTCTTCAGTCCCCACCCCCTTTAAGCATATATTAAAAGATGCAACTGGGGTCAGCAAGATGGCTCAGTGGATGGAGATGCCTGTGATCAAACCTGATGACCACAGTTTGATCCCAGAAATCCGTGTAAAGGACAGAACTAACTCCTTCAAGTTGTCTGCTGCTTTCCTTATGTACCATGGCACAACATATGTGCATGTCCATATGCCTACACCCAAATAAATAAATACACGTAAGAAATCAGTTGTCTATAAAAATACCTTAGGGGCTGGAGAGACGGCTCCATGGTTAAGATTTAACATTTGCTACTCTTCCAGAAGACCCAAGTTCAGGTCCCAGCACCCGTGGCGAGTGGCTTGACATCAATTGTAACTCCAGTTCTAGGGGATCCAATACATACATGTGGTATACAGACATACACACATAAATAAAAATAATTTTAAAAACCTGAAAGTTAATACTTTTAGTATGTTTTCAATTTTTGAAATAATATATACTTTCTGTAGAATTTTTTGGGCTTTAGAATCATTTAAATAGCATGATAATTAATGTTTCTTAGCAATTGGAAAGAAAATATCCATGAAACTGTCTGATCCTGGTGCATTTTTCGGCAGGTGATAATTTGACATTGTATGGACAGTCTGTGAATTTTATTCTTAAGTTTTTCTTTTTTCTCTTAAGTTAGTTTTGTTTTTGTTTTTTTCAAGAAAGGCTTCTCTGTGTAGCCCTGGCTGTCCTGGAACTCACTCTGTAGACCAGGCTGGCCTCAAACTCAGAGATCTGCCTGCCTCTGCCTACTGAATGCTGGGATTAAAGGCGAGCGACACACCACCCAGACAGTTTTTATTCTTTTATATTTCCTTCTGAGATGATCCATTTCATCCAAATGAACCCCTGCTGGTAGAATTTTGATTACAATTTTGTGAATTTTGAGAACAGTTTTATAAGTGGGGTTTTCAGGCTTAGCCAGGCTATGAAAGAAGGGATTGATGTGGCAGGACCCAGGTGACTGGAGATGAAGGACCCTAATCTGGGGGGAGTAAAAAGGGATGTGTTAACAAGCACATCCCACATAAGAACCTGAGACTCTTCTGGAATGAGTAAGGCTTTAGGTCATGTGTGGAAATGGCCTGGAGCTCCTGTTTCCTCACAGACCCAGCCTTATCTAAAGTCTCTTTAAAGGCTGCAGTACAGATAGTCATTGCTGCTACGTCATGCCAGCCTATCATCTGGGGGCTGGAGCTATGCTCCTGGCCAGCCTTGCTTAACTCACTTAGGTAATGGTGATGGCTAGTGCCTACCTCGGGGTTCTTGGGATTAGATGACATGGTCCTAGCAAAAGTCCCCACGCCCACCTAATGGCTTTCCGTACTGAATACTGGAAAAGCACCCACTGGGGATACATTGAACAACTGGTCAGAGGCTCTGCTTGGAGGTCTCCTTGCCTATGGTGAAGACACAGAAGCAGAGTGAGTTCAGGGAGCCCATAACTTGGAGAGTCCCCTGGGTGTAGCAGGCAGAGACAGTGGGACAGACTGAATTCAGAACACCATATGAGCCTTGTGTGAGGTCATGAACTATCCAGGTATTGTCTGAGTTGGGGCATAGATGAATTCACCTATAAATAAAAAAAGGCCAGGACTGTCCCCGGCAGCCTCAGCCTTTGGGGATGGGCAGAGGGGCAGTTGTGGGAGCCAGGAGAAGTGAGGGGGCCATTTCTTGAAGAGTGGAGGGTGGTGCTTCCAGGTGGCAGAGTGGGCTTTGCCATGAGATGGCATTGGTAGCCTCATGGAGAGAAGATGACCATAGGCCACATCACCCAAGAACAGAAGTCCACCCGCCAGGCGCAGCAGAGAAAGCTGAGGAGAGAAGAGACTGTAGGGCAAGAGAAAGAAAACTAGAGGGGCCCAGGTCTCACTAGGGCTTTTCATCCCAGCGTCGCTGTTTCTCCGAGCTGGATTTAGGGAGCCTTTAAGCTGCCATCTTCTCTCGCTTTCCTCCTGACGGAATGTAACAAAAGAAAATAACCTTCATCAAGACCAGCCGTCTGGCCCTGAGTTTGGCATCTTTGTTTGTGGCACAAAAGACCAGGTCCAGCACAACCCCCTTTCATTCTTTGATTACAAGGAAGGAAAAGGCCCTGGTGTTTGAGGAGAGGCGACAGTGTGTTTTCTGGTGGCTCGTTTGTTTGCTTTTGGCTCGTCTTTCTATAGGCTGTTTGCTGATTTAGACACGAACCTTGTTTTGTTTTGTTTTAAAATGACAGCGATTCTTCACTTAAGCTATAAGTGAATTCCTGTTATGTGCCAGGCCCTTTCCATGAAGCAAGAGCCCCATAAACGTCTTATTATTCATGAGGAGCTGATGCCAGCATGTCGACATTTTCCACCACTGCGTGCTCTTCTCTTTGTTTGGGATGTGAGTTCCACCCTTGTCTGTTCAGTGTCCCTGAGACTAAGCTTAGCCATCACGTTCTCGCAGCCTCGGGAGCTGGACTTGGTGGCCTGTGCTTACAATTTTAGCACTCAGGAGGCTAAAGCAAGAGGATCTAAGTTTGAGGCCAGCCTGGGCTGCATACTGAAGCCCTACATAAGATAAAATAATGTAAACAATTTTTTAAAAAGGAACATTAGCCCCTCCTTCCTGTATCACCAGTGACATTCTCTAACAGAGGTGGGACCTGGGTCTTTTTGCCCAGGACATTGAACGGAGCAGAAAAATCCTTCTGCAGTAGGTGAAATAGTGAGGTGGGTTTGTGCCAAGTCCTTGACGGCCTGTAGCCATCATCAGCCCTTACGTTCAGAAAGGACAGAGAGTGAAGGTGCCTCAGAAGTAAGATGGCGGCCTGATCAGAGAGATTAGGAGCAGGCTCAGGAGGGCCAGTCAGAGCGGGGTGGTTGCCACAAATGTCACCTGTGGCCTGACTTTAGTTTCAGGTATTCAGAGACTCGGAGCCACAGACACGGAGCACCCCGTCGCCATGTTCACGCGCACGCAAACCAGCCATCCGTTGGAGGCAAAGTCGGTTTGATTTGTTACTCCAGCACGTATCTCAGAATACACAGGAGTGTCTAATAAATGTGATTCATGGCCAAAGATAAAGACCACTGAAAAGATCTGCTTGCAGCTTGGTTTGCAAACTTCCAGGGAAGAGATTAGAGTGGTGACCAGCCTTGACGCCTGTTGGCTGCTGTAATTTACGAGCGTACCATGGAGGTCTTCCTGCTGTTCAGCACTCCGGGACAGTAAACTGGGGGGGTCTTTGGGTGCTTGGTAGCTCAGGTAGCTGGGGTGTAGTTTTGCGTTCACCAGGAGGGGCTGTCTCCTGTCCACTTCCTGGAATCCTTCTGGTTTGATTTGATTTGTATGGGTTTTGTCATAGAACAGGACTGAGATTTTTAACCCAGGACCTTGCACATGCGTGCATGCTCCAACACTGAACTACATTCTCGGCCTTCCTTAGTTTTAAAGTTTTGGGTGTTTGTTCCATTGCCTGTTTTTTTTTTCAGTTCAGTAAATTTGAAATTTAATACGTTGATCTTACTTAAAACAAGAGCTTTAACCTTTAGTCATTTCCAAAAGCTCCTGCAAGGGAAGGTAGTTTCTAAGCTCCTTTCACTTCAGCAGAGTAAGAGCAGAAAAGGCTAAGATGCATCCCGAGCCACAGGGACCGCGGTGCTTATCGCTTCTTGTGGTTGCTTCTGTTTGATACCGTGCTTTCTGGAAGATGCAATTTTCTGCTTCCATTTCTGTTGTCGACGTGCCAGGGTTTCCAGCAGAGTGGGCCTCGAGTTTCGCTGGCGGTTACTTTTCTTTGGAAGCAATTCAAATAAAATCACCATTCTGCTTCTCCCCTTTCATTTGACATTTGACTAAAACAATGCTTTGGCAGCTAGACAGGGGCTCTTAAGAGCGTCAGTATTTCTCCTCCCAATCTTTGCCTTTCAAGAAGTGCTTTTTTTAAAAATGTGGTTTAAAATTGAGCATAGAAATAAAAACACAGAACTGATTGCTTGGAGACCAAAACTCCAAGGGACAAGGATAAAACAAGTTGGGGGTATGTGGATAAGCCTGGAAGTCAGCTCTGACCTGTGAGTGGTCACTCACTTGGGTCCCCCTTGCTTAGCTTATTGTCGTGTTCTCTTTCCAGCCCTGGGGGTACCCTTGTTATCTAATTGGAGCTCAAGTTCATGTTTTTTTCAGCAGGGACTTTCATTTAACCATATCCTGAGATCTCTTTAATTTTATTCTATATTACTATTATAATAAAATCCAGATAAATGGCAGACACTTAGGAAAATTCTTCTTCTTCTTCTTCTTCTTCTTCTTCTTCTTCTTCTTCTTCTTCTTCTTCTTCTTCTTCTTCTTCTTCTTCTCCTCCTCCTCCTCCTCCTCTTCCTCCTCCTCCTCTCCCTCCTCCTCCTCCTCCTCCTCCTCCTCCTCCTCCTCCTCTTCCTCCTCCTCCTTCTTCTCCTTCTTCCTCCTCCTTCATTAGTGTTTGGCCTGCATGTATGTCTGTGTGAGGGTGTCAGATCCCCTGGAACTGGAGTTAAAGACAATTTTGAGCTGCCATGTGAATGCTGGGAATTGAACCCGGGTCCTCTGGAAGAACAGCCAGTGCTCTTAACCACTGAGCCATCTCTCCAACCCCGAGAAATTTTTCTTAAATAATTAAGTAAAGTAGGGGACAGGGAGCTGGTTAAAGTGCTTGCTGCTCAATATGGGGACCCGAGTTTGATTTCCAGTACTTGTGCAAAAGCCACGTGCAGCTGGCAGTAGTGGCACACACCTTTAATCCTAGCACTCAGGAGAGAGAGACAGGTAGACCTCTGAGTTCAAGGCCAGCCTGGTCTACAGAGGAAGTTCCAGAACAGGCTCAAAAAAAAAAAAATGCAGTGTGTGGTGGTAAAATGCCTGTAATCCCAGTGTGGGGAAATGGAGGCAGGAGGATCCCTGAGACTTGCTGGCAAACTGGTCTAGCCAAATCTGTCACACCCCATGTTCAGTGAGAGACTCTGTCTCAAAAATAAGATGGAATGGGCCATCAAGATAGCTTAGTGGAGGGCCAGGCATGGTGGCACATGCATGCTTTTCATCCCAGCACTCAGTAGGCTGAGGCAGATCTCTGTGAGTTCACTTGCCACTAATCCTGGCAACTTGAGTTTGAGCCCCAGGTGGACCAAGATGACCATGATAATTGCTTCTTGTGTGTACACGGCATGTCTCTTCCTCCATTTCTCTCCACCTCACCTTTTGAGACAATCTGTGAAGCTGGAGCTAATCTTTTTTAACTACATTGGCTGGCCGGGGTCCCCCAGGATCACCGTCTCTACTATGTAGCACTAGGATTCCTGTTGAGCCCTGTCATACCCAGACTTCATATGGTTTCTGGGGACCCCAGCTCAAGTCTTTTGCTTGCACCCGCTTGAGTCATCTCCCGGCTTACCACCGTTTTTGGTAGTAGTGGTAGTAATACCCGCTCCTACTTCTGGAAGGACCAAGGAAAAGATGCCAGGCCAGAAGAGCTCTGTGACGACGTCTGTCATCTGCTCAGAGCGCGTAGACATCGTGGGCATTAGAGCACATATTCCATTTTACTTTCTCCTTTGTTTTCATGTTGAGCCGTGGTATCGCTGGGACACTGACCAAATCTTCCTTACCCATGTGTACTGGCTTGTGTCCTATAGTCTCTAGAGGCAGGACACGGGCCAAAAGCTTTATCTGTAGTCACTTCTGTTTTGAATCAGCTAAGCTGAGGGCCAAGGTCTTGAGGCAAAGAGTGCACTGGGAGCCAGAAAGCTGATAAGCAAATGGATTTCCAAAATGCAACAGGAAACCTTGCTGTTCCGGAGGTAGGGCTCCAGATGTTATTTTGGTTTTATTTGATTATTATTTTTAAAATCTGTTTTAACTATTTTTAAAAACTCTTTCTTGATTATTTATTTATTACATATACAATGTTCTGTCTGCATGTGTGCCTGCAGGCCAGAAGAGGGCACCAGATCTCATTACAGATTGTTGTGAGCCACCATGTGGTTGCTGGGAATTGAATCCAGGTCCTCTGGAAGAACAGCCAATGCTCTTAACTGCTGAGCCATCTCTCCAGCTCCTTGATTATTATTATTTATTTTTTTTTTATTTTTACACCCCCTTAAAAGCCATCTGGAAGCAACTAGGCGGTGGTGGCACACGCCTTTAATTCTAGCACGTGGGAGGCAGTGGCAGGTGAATTTCTGTGAGTTTGAAGTTATCCTGATCTACCTTGATTATTATTTTCATTCCCCCACCTCCATAAATGCAGGTGTACTCCACCATGTCTGGTTTTATGTGTTGTTGGGAGATTGAAGCCAAGGCTTCATGCATGCTCAGCAAGCAGTTTACCAATGGGAGCTACACACGGCCTTCAGATGTCCTCTTGATGACTGGTCTTACAGGGCCCTGGCAATGACTTGATTAGTAGCTGTTTGCTCTTCCATATTTTATAAAACCAAGGGAAGGATTTTTGGTGATTCTACATTTTCTCTTCAACCACTTCTCTCTGGAAAGAAGTGCATACAGTCTTTACATTCTTGATTCAACAAGTGTCAGGTCAAAGATGTGTAGGAATTTACGGAAGGACCTGGTAGGTTTTGTTTGGTTTTGGACTTTTGTTTTCTTCTTCAAGACAGGGTTTCTCTGTGCTGTCCTGGAACTCACTCTGCAGGCCAGGCTAGCCTTAAACTCACAGAGATTCACCTGCCTCTGCCTTCCGAGTGCTGGGATTAAAGATGTGTGCCACTACCGCCCAGCTAAGGACCTGGTAGTTTTTAATCTGTGATCCCAGAGTTTGAGAGGCTGAGGCAGGAGGATTGATGCCAGTCTATGGCCAGCCCGGCTACATAGTGAGTTCTCAGTGTGAGACAGTGTCTAGGAAAACAAGAAAAAAAGATAAATGGAGAGAAAATCTTATCTGTACAGCATGTACGGATTTTGTCCTTACCGGTGTTTGTTTAGCAATAAAACCACATTCATAGTATTTCCATTGTATTAAGTAGTGTAAATAATTTAGAGAGGATTAAGGTATTTGGGGAGATGGGAGATTAAAGTATTTGGGGGCACGTGAAAGCACGATGTCATTTTATATGAAGCACTTGAATGTCTCCAGAGTTGGGTGTTTCCTGCACTGGGGAACCCATCCCCTGTGGATCCCGAGAGATGATGATATTTGTGTTCAGAACGTTTATCCAGATTGTTCTGGTGACCATAAACGGTGTAACTCCAACATAAATCTTCCATATGTTCAGAATGCCAAAAACCAGATCAAATGATAAACCAGGGGTTGGGAATGATATTTCTAACATATATGACAGAGATTAGGGCTGGTTGTTTTTTTTTCCTTGAGGCATTGAAGGCTTTTAAAGTCAATTTGAGTAAAGAATTTGAACAAAGAAATATAAACCTACTTATAAAAGATACCTGGTTCCACTTAGAATGAAAGAAGTGTAACTAATGAAATACAATATGTGACTATTGGGTTGGCAAAAGGAGCATTTGATGACATACAGAGCTGGCAAGAGTCTGGAGAGGCAGGCGCGCACGGGTAGAGCATAAACTGACACGGATTCTTTGGCAATGCTGCTTAGAATTAAAAATCTATGTAATCTGAACTACTAGTGAAATTTCTAGGGGTTTATCCAACACATCTTACAAATATAAACAAAAGTGTCTACAGCAATGTTCATAGATGTGGAATGTTCAAAGTGTTTATGGAAGCAACGTTTGCAGCTGAAACAAACTGTGGAGCAAACGTGCCTGTTAGTAAAGGATTTGCTAGTGAGCTGGGGGTGGACCACAGCGCTGACGCACTTGCACCCCATGCAGAAGGCTTGGGTGTGGATTTGCTAGTGAGCTGGGGGTGGACCACAGCGCTAACGCACTTGCACCCCATGCAGAAGGCTTGGGTGTGGATTTGCTAGTGAGCTGGGGGTGGACCACAGCGCTGACGCACTTGCACCCCATGCAGAAGGCTTGGGTGTGGATTTGCTAGTGAGCTGGGGGTGAACCACAGCGCTAACGCGCTTTCACCCCATGCAAAAGGCCCTGGGTTTGATTCCCGAATTGAGAGAGGATAAAGAGGTCTCTATAAATTATAGTGTGTCCACAGAGTGGAATCCTGTTTGTTCAGTAAAAGATAAGCATCTCTTAGCCCTAGATACACACTTTGTTGCCTGACCTATATATGCAAATGGATTTGTGACCTTTTTTAAAAAATGTATTGAATTTTCTATCTGTGGGAGTTCTGCCTGCATGAGTGTTTTACCTGCTGTGTGTGCCTGATGCCTGAGGGGTGGAGAAGAGAGCTTTGGATCCTCTGGACCTGGAGCTACAGAAGCTTGTGAGCTGCCATGGGGTGCCGGCAGTTGAGCCAGGGTCCCTCAGCAAGAGCAGCCAGTGCTCTTAACTACTGAGCCATCTCCAGCCCTAAATCTGTGACCTTTAAATGTTTTTTCTTTGTCAGCATAGCGATAATGAGTTGGTAACTATTTAAAAGGTTAAGGCAAAGGATAATTATGCGTGTGTGTGTGTGTGCGCATGTCTGTGTGTGCGTATGTGTGTGTGTGTGTGTGCATGTGTGTGTGTTGTATACAGGGCCAGCTATATAAGAAGCTAACGAGGGGGTTGCCTCTGAGTGTTGAACTAGGATCTGGGGAGACAAAAAGAATTTAACATGAAAGTTTTTACCATGTTTATTCTTTGTGTTTATAATTAGGAAAAATTACAAAAATTAATTAATTTGTAGACTTAATGTAGTCATAGTTAAAAAAAATCCCAAAAAGAAGGCAAGGCCTGGCTTTTATTGTTAAAAAGTTTAGGGTAGGCAGGGCATTGGTGGCTCGCGTCTTTAATCTCAGCACTTGGGAGGCAGAGGCAGGCTGAACTCTGAGCTCAAGGCCAGCCCGGTCTACAGAGCAAGTTCCAGGACAGCCAGGGCTACGCAGAGAAACCGTGACTCGAAAAACAAAAACAAAACAAGAATCTTGGGTACCACGGGGGAGACAGAAACATAACGTTCACACAAAAATGCCTTGAACAGTCTCAAAGCTACATACCAAGTGCAGAGCAATAAAATTGAACACACATGTACTGTGGGAACTCAGCGTCCTTTGAGAGTACGCAGAATGGAGTTAACTGGCAAATATGCTTTAAAAAACTTTTTTAAAGCTAAAAAAATAGGTGTGAAAAGGGTGCTTTCTTTAGGTCCAGAGCCCCTCAGAATGTGGACACTGACCTCCCCAGGACTTCTGCTGCCAGTTGGGGAGCTGTTCTTTTGCTAGTCTGCGCCCAGCGAGGCTGTGTGGGAAAGAGGGAAGGCCCTGCCCACTTTGCCCATTCGACAGCTGATCAGAGGGGCCCAGATGAACCCCCTTCCCGTTTCCACGTGAAAAAGCCAGTCTGAGTTTGCAAGTGACTACAGATGAAGTAATCGAGGGCAGAAATGATTGCCCTGACCCTCACAGGCAATAGGATTGCCAGAAGAATCTGGAAACAATACTGGCCACATTTGTTGGCCTCCATTCATCAAAGCAATATTGTTGTATGTAGAAAGCATTTTTTGAGAAAAAAAATCATCAATTCTGAGTATTTGTAGCAACTGAATGCTTAACTTGGAACCAATGATAAATTCCTTAAAAAGAAGAAAAAGAAAAAGACAGCATCACTCTCTGGGGGCTTTAAAGACATTCCCACAGCATTTGGAAGACATTTCACCATCGGTCCATGCCACTTAGAAAGATTAGAATTGGAGTCATGGGTTGTTTGATTTAAAAGATGTGACATGCGGTTACAACCTAGAACCGGACTCCTTAGAAGAAACACTGGTTTTTGTACGTCTTCTCTGGGAACGCTTCCCAGTGGGTAGGTAAAATGCCATTTAAGATGATTTTTCTCTTGTCGAGTAACCTTCCTGAATGAAGGGACTGTCTCAGAGATGCTGTTGTACAATATCTGTGTAGAAATGTAGCCCTTGGTGGAGGGGCATCACTTGCTAACATCTCCTAAGACAGGTGTCATTTGCTGTGGGCTGCTTTGTGTTAACCCCCTTCATCTGTGGTCCCCACGGGAGTTCAAGACTCGTGTCCTTTGGAACCCAGCTATCAAACCTTCGTGTTTCATCCCCGCCAAACCACAGCAGGGGCAGAGCAGCGCTGTGTTCTGTGTGCAGTCAGTTTCACAGCAGGGTCTCCATGCCTTTATTGTTTCTCTCTTGAGTGCAGGGCTGTCAAAATGTTATTTAGAGGCTGTATTCAAAGGCACACAATAACTCCATTCCTTTGGTATCACTGAGAAAGGAATAAAATGTCTTCTACTCTTTGATGCTGAATAGTGGCGCATTCTAGGATTCCAGTAGGATTGGGGAATATTTGTATTGGGAGTATTTTTGTTGTGGCTAGTTTAGTCTCGTTATGTAGGGCTGGCTGGTCAGGAACTTGCTGTATAGACCTGGTTGGCCATGAACTCATAGGGATCCACCTGTCTGCCTCCCACAGTACTGGGATTAAAGGCGTGAGCCACAGCCTTGGAATTTGGTCCATAGAGCTCATGTTAGCCATGTTTTCATAATCCTCCTGCCTCTGCATCCAGAGAGCTAGGAGCACAGGGAAGGCACATTTGCAGTGTTAGATTTTACTATGCCTTATTGATGTTAAAACAGAAAGACAAATCCTCCAGGATATTTTGAAACGTGTGTGTGTGTGTGTGTGTGTGTGTGTGTGTGTGTGTGTGTGTGTGTGTAGGACAACCTGGGGGAATTGGTTCTCTCTTGGGGATCGACCAGCTCATCAGGCTTGGTGGCTGGCACTTTTAACTACTGAGCCATCTTACTGGTCCCAAATCTGAGACTTGTACAATTTCTTTTTTTCTGTAACTTAAACTATTTTGATATATGTTCTCTTCTGAATAGCAGAATTGCTGGCAGTGAATTCATTAAAAGTTCTAGGCTGGTTTACAGTTTTTAAAATGTGATCCTCCCCTCTCTTTCTCCCTCCCTCTCTTTGTTTTTTATTGTTTTTGAGACAGGGTTTCTCTGTGTAACAACCCTGGCTGTCCTGGAACTCACTCTGTAGACCAGGCTGGCCTCAAACTCACAAAGATCCGCCTGCCTCTGGCTCCCGAGTGCTGGGATTAAAGGTGTGCGCCACCACCTCCTGACTAAGACGTGATCTCTTTTAACATCCAAAGATTTTCCAGACCCCTTTTGCTATCGAGGTTTGGTTCGGTCACAGTGTTCCGTTCCCTCGTGACTGAAGGACCTTTCTGCTGACGCTGCAGGCCTCCCCAGGGAGTGGCCTGTGTTTGGGACCACTCTGCCCTGTATTATGCAGGCTTAGCTATGATGGTTTCTCCTGAAGGTTTTGTCACATGGGTTACTGTGACAAAACGTGAGAAAAAATTGAAAGATTTATTTTGGCTCCCACTTTCAAATAATTCATTTGATGACTGTTTGGGCCTGTTGCTTTGGGACCTGTTGTGAAGCATCATGTCCTTGAGGGAAAGGGGACAACCTGTATAATGAAGGCAAACAGCTCACCTCATAGCTGCCAGGGAACAGGCAGAGAGAAGGGAGAGGTGAAGTGCTGGAGACAGATCCAGCTCCTGTTAGAGTTTCTGTCTGAGTTGTCCCCACAGGTTCATGCTTTGGGTACATGTTCTTCAATTGGGATGCTCTTTTTGGAGGCTGTGGAACCTTCAGGGGGTGGGACTTGGCCGGCAGAAGTAGGTTACTAGGGATGGATACAACATGACCAGCTGCCCCATCTTCTTATCACCATGCCGTCCATGAGGGACTCTACTCTCAGACTGTGAGCTAAAACAAACGCGTCCTTCCTGAAGGTGCTTTCTTAGGGTGTTTTGTCACATTAGTGAGAAAGTAACAAATGCACCCTTAACAGGTACCAGATAAGCCTGGAGAAGTTCTGTCGATCGGGATTCCCTAACACTGATCTGGATATGCAAGTTGCATTCACTCTTCCTCCCCTTTGTGAGACACCCGTGAGGATCCCGTGGGCACTTGGTGAGGATCCTGCGGGCACCTGTGAGGATCCCGTGGGCACGCGTGAGGATTCCATGGCCATTTGTGAGGATCCAGTGGGCACTGGTGAGGATCCCGTGAGGATCCCGTGGGCACTGATGAGGATCCCATGAGACACCTGTGAGGATCCCGTGGGCACCCGTGAGGATCCAGTGGGCACTGGTGAGGATCCCGTGGGCACCTGTGAGGAAGGGTGATTTTGGCTGTAGGTGAGGATGCTGTTGTTGATGGTCTTCATGAGCTCCTCTAGAGCTGGTGTTCTGTCCTCTTCTTCCTGGAGTGGCGTTAGTGTCAAGTATTGTATGTTCTCTAGCTACAGTTAGTTCTCCCCTTGTGGTATTGGGGGGCCCCTGTGCCTGCTGGGCAAACAGTCTCCCACTAAGCACACTCCAGCTCTACGATTAATTCTTGAAGACAAAAGCTTTTTTTTTTCTTTAAGTTTCTCTTCATAAAATGATCACTAGGCACTTAGGCACTTAATTGCTGCTCCAAGCTTGCATTGCTGTCTCTGTTCCATAAAAGATGGGGAGGGTATAATAGGTCTTTTGTTCAGTTAGTAAGAAATATTTAGACTTTCAATTTTCTTCCCAGCCCTAAAATATTGCAGACAGAAACAATCATCTAAATTAATAGGTAATTTTCTGGGTGTCGTAGATGCAGAGGCAGCAGAAAGAGGATGAGTAGGGGTGGAAGCGGATGTCTTCCTCCATCTTAATTAACTGCTTTCAAATGAGTCCTCTGTACCTTCATGTCACCTTTGCTGGCTCCCTCCAGAATTTGCTGACCATGACCAGTGGTATGATTTTCAATCACGATGTTCTTCTTTTTTAAAAAAATTAATATATTTTAAATTTGGTGTGGGTGTGTGTGCATGCACATGTGTGTGTGTGCATGCTTGTCTGTATGTGCACCATATGCTTATGGTACCCTGGGAGGCCAGAAGAGGGCACCAGATCCCCAGGAACTGGAGTTACAGATGGTTGTAAGCTGACAACATAGGTGCTGGGAACTGAAACTAGGTCCTTAAGAGCAGCAAGTGCTCTTATCTGCTGAGACATCTTTCCAGCCCCTCCCTCCCTCCCTTCCTTCATCCTTCATTGGTTTGTTGGTTTGTTTAGAGCTTTCTGAGACAGAATTTTGCTATCTAGCTCTGGCTGGGATGTACATTATTATATAGACCAGGCTGTTTATGATATGTAGAATTTGTAATGGTGCTCCTGCTTCTGCCCACAAAATGCCACCCTACTCAGCCTCCAGAGCACTTGCAGCTATCCAACAAAAGCAATTTGAGGGTCTGGAGAGATGGCTCAGTGGTTAAGAGCTGACTGTTTTTCCCAAGAACCCTGGTTCAATTCCCAGCACCCACAACAGGCAGCTGACACTTTTCTTCTAGTTTCCATAGACACCTGTACTGACATGCACATATGTAAGTGTAATTTAAAAAACAACAGTTCGATTGTCACTCAGAAGCCATAGTGGATTTTTTTCTTATAATGTAGGTTTCTGGCTTCAATACTAGGGATTTATTTGTTTGTTTAACAGGTTCTTACTAAGTTGCCCAGGCTAGCCTTGAACTTACTCTGTAGCTCAGGCAGACCTTGAACTTGAAATCCTCCTGCCTTGGGTATTCAAGCCTGTGTTTCCAAGCCTGGCTTGCTAGGGAACTATTGACTTGGTTTTGTTTTTATGCATCAGGGATGGAAGGGCAGGTGTCTGGGAAGTGTTTGTAGAGCTCAGGGGGTGGGCACTACTGCTCTGTAAGGATGGTGCCCTCATGTAAGGCAGCCCTAATAACAGTCATTAGCCGTGCACAGCCCCGCAGCCACTTTCGTAACCAGTGCTGTGTGTGCCCCTGTAGCAGCTCTGAGAGGGGCGACGTCTTGGCAGGTTTTACTTTCCTTCAGCTTTGCATTTGAAGAAGCTGAAGCTCGGGGCTGTTGGGTAGCAAATGGTCAGGGATAAACTGCGTGTATGTGTGTGTGTGTGCCTGTGTGTGTGTTTGTGTGTGTTTATGTGTATACCAGTACTCAAGAGGTGGAGGTAGGAGGATTGTGAGTTTGAGGCTACTCTGGGCTACCTAGGGAGACTCTGTCTCAAAACCAAAAATGAAGCCCCTTTTATTTTTGTTTCTCGGTGCTGGAGACGGAATCCAGGACCGTGCAGATGCTACAGAAGCACACTGCTACTGAGACCCACGCCAGGCCTGCTCCTTATCACTTTACTATAATCCCTGTGATCTGAGTAACACAGCCTTTCGATATCTAGTCCACACTGCAGGTCACTTCCCCTTAGCAAAATGCCACTGCATGGACGAGCCGAGCCCGCTACTCTGTACCAGCATGGGGACACAGGCGGAAATGACCTTAAAACAAATACGTTACAGCCACAGCTTGGGGTAGAAAGGCCGAGGAAAGGGCTGCTCTTATGCCTGACCCTCCCCTCATCTGCACGTCCCTCTCTCTAGTCCGAGGTGGCTGTGGGCACAGGTGCTGGTTGGGTTGAGGCTATAATGCAGGTAGAAACGGGCAGGTGCTCTCAGGGCTGACCTGCAGTGCCTGGCACTCCCCGGGTCCAGCCGCCCTTCCCCAGGCTCGGCACAGCTCCCGGGTCCCTGTCAGATCACCAGATGTTGCTGGGCATGTCCGGACAGAGGTTGAGCTAATTCTGTCTAATTATTAAAATTCTTGGCAGGAATTCTATGTGGATCACGTCCAAAAAAATTTACATTAAAGTTAATGTTATAAGTCTGACTGGAGCCCACAAAACTGAGAAAGCTTGCAGTTCTGAGTCTTAACTCCTCGTTGTCCAGGGAGAAAGGACTCATCCACAGACAAAGAGAATGTTAACAGGTAGTCGTTAGGGGGTTCTGAGGGCTCAGCCCAGGAGGGAGCTATTCTAATCTTTGAGTTAAGGCAGATGTCTGACTCTGTGACTGTGGCAACAGCCTGAGTTCAAATCCTGCCAAGCCACTCACAGGCTGACTTTTAGTCAGGGCCATCCTTCTCCTCATCATTTTTTGGTATGTGGGGTCTTGTGCATTTCCCCCAAGAAACCCATTCATTATTAACCTCTTTGAACCTAGTGTCCATCTAGAAAGTGGAGCTCATAGAGTTCCAAGAGTTGGCCTGAGTGTTAAACGAGCTATTAGTCAAAAACCAGGGACTGGAGAATGGTTCAGGGGTTAGGAGCAGTTGATGCTCTTGCAGAGGCCCAGGTTCAATGTCCAGCACCCACATGGTCGCTCACAACCATTCATACCCCCAGATCCAAGGGATTCAATAGGCACACACTTTCATGCATGCAGATGAAACATTCATATACAGAAAATAAAAATAAACCTTAAAAAAGAGCCAAACACCTGATCGAGTAGAGGAGTGGGTACCTAATATCTATGATGCTCTTCCGGCCTGGAGCTCAGCGATGAAGCTGGCCAGCGAGTTTCAGGAATCCTTCTGTCTTGGCCTCTCTCCCACTGGGATACAGTGTGTGCCACCACACTCAGCGTCTTACGTGGGCTCCGTGGGTTGACTTCAGGTCCTCGTGCTTGGGAGGCAGGCATTCTTCTGGCTGGGCTGTTACAGCCCCAGTGTTAATTTTTTTTTCCTTAAGGGGCCATGGGTGTAGCTCAGTGACAGAACACTTACCGGGTGGGTGCAAGGCCCTGGGCTCCATCTCTGGCCCGCGAGTGAACTCAACGAGGAGTGGGTAGACAGCAGAAGTGCTTCCTCTGGTTCGGGTTCAACCTTGACTCACAGCCTGGAGCTGAAAGGCTAGGGATGTCTTGGGAGATGGCAGAGGAGGGCCGGAGCCCCTGCTGGGTATCACTGCCCAGCTTCCAGACAGCTGGCCATGCACGGGGACACCAAGTCCAGGGCAAAACTTCATGCTGAATATTTATAGGACCCTGAATTGATTCGGATCGAACCTCCAGGCACTGTGTCGGCTTCCCCCGAACACCGTAACTGCTGAGGGGCGGGACTGCTCTCCGTGTTTTAGCATCGGGGAAGCTGGAGTGCCAGAATTAGAGTCTAGGCAGAGCTGGCTGTTGAGTCTGGGTCTCGTGTCTCCATGAGAGGTGTAAGTCAGACCAGGTTTCTTCCCTGCACTAAAATGCGGAAGGAAAAGACTGGCATGTTTAGTTTAGATGCATTCCCGCCCACTTTCCTGTATTTTATGGGCCGTGAGGTTGGGTTTGAGGTTAAGTGCGCCAAAGCAGGAGAAAGGGTTCAGCTCTTCCTGAAGTCCATGTGCCCTGCCTCTCAGAAGATGTGTCTGGCCCAGCAGCTGGAGTCCCGTGAACATGGCTGCAGAATGAGCCTGAGTGTTTAAACACCCCAGACCTCTCTGTCCTTTAAGAGAAAAAGCATGAATTTGTTGGCCACCATCTTTATGGACGCCAGTTTTTGAGTGATTTTTGACCTTGTTAATAAAGTGCTAATGTTGAGGCCCTTCCCAGTGGCAAGGATCTGAAAAATGAATGCCATTTGTTTTTCTTCTCCTCAAACCAGCAGATTCGTTTGGCTTGTAAATAAATCCACCATCTTCCCCTTCCCTCCGAGGGAGGCTCTCAAGTGCTAGCCATGGCCTGCCAGCGCCCTTTGGGGGCAGAGAGAGCTCTCTGGACGTTTTTGCCTAGGCTATGTCTGTTCCTACAGGAGACCGTAATGTGTGGCGAGAAAAACATGGACCCAGGAGCTCATCTTCATGGCCAGGAGCAAATCATTGTTCCCAAGCCTCGCTCTCTCTCTCTCTCTCTCTCTCTCTCTCTCTCTCTCTGTCTGTCTCTCGGTGTGTGTGTGTACGTGTATGTATGTGTGGGTCCACTGTATATGTGGAGGTCAGAGGACACCGGAGTCAATTCTCTCCTGCCTTTATGTAAGCTTTCGGGATGAGCTCAGGTTGCCAGGCTCCTGCAGCAAGTGTCTTTAGGAGGGAGCCTAGCCATCTCACCAACCCCTCTGTTTTCTTTATGGCTCTAATAGCCACTGCTCTCTTGTATGCTGTTGTTTACTGACTCTCGCCTCTGAAAGCAGGAGCCCAAGTGTCCCCAACACTTCACCATGTGTTAACACCGTGAGCTAACAAATGGGCAGATGGGCTCTTACATGAAGGAAGGAGGTGTTGGTGATGCTGTGACCGAGGCACTGTGGCAAAAGCACGTGCAGAGCCAGGTGTGCGTGGAACCAGGTACACGCACTGAACCTAGTGCACGTGCATGCACGGTGCCAGGTGTGTGAGCCGAGAGAGCCAGAGAGCCGGGAGCATGTGTAGCATCAGCAGCCCAGCCCTGCCCATCATTTGGAAGGGAGAGTGGAGAAAGAAAAGCCGTTTTTCCAAGGTGGCAATGTCCTGACAGTTTCTGTTGACTTGAGAGGCAAAGGCGGGACCAGTGTGTCCCAGGCAGTGGGCGACTGGGAGGAGTATCTTTTCCTTAAGGAACATAATGTGCAGGACCAGGTCAGTGCCTCTCAAGTTGCCGCTTGGGGATGTTTGTCTGGCCGCTGGGAGGCAAGGGTGATGAACGACAGGAGTGCTGTAAATGGCCTGCAATGTGCAGAGAGCCACTGCCACCAAGGAATGGAAGCCCTGAGCCCTGCGCGAGGGCAACCGCCCACTCAGAGAGGTTAGAGGGGCTGATAGGCGCACAGATGAATGTCAGGGAGGGAAGAAATTCCTGTCAGCAGGTGGATAGTTATCTGAAAATTACATATTGCCCAGCAAGCAGAGCACTCAGAGAACTTTCTAGATGCAGAGTGTCAAGTTGTCCTTAAGTAATAGTGAATGAGGAAGTCATTTAACAGCGAGCTGAAGAAGTCTTTGCTGGTCACCAGGGACGAGGCATTAGGGAGCTAATAGGTTACAGTCTGTAATTTCTCTATTCCGCTTCCGTGACAGCAGAAGCATGCAGGATACCAGCAAGGCTGCCTGGCACTTTCCTTCCCTTGTTAAATCATTGGTTTTTTTTTTTTCTGATGGATAAGGCTAAGCTAAAAATGCCGCTGACCCTGCAAGGTGCTTTGAAGAAGAAATTGAGCCCCACCCCCAAACACGTGATTCCTTTTGTTAGTTGTCTTTTGTTAAAAAGCCAGCCCTTAGGGACTGGAGAGATGGTGGGGGACTGGAGAGATGGCTCAGCGGTTAAGAGCTCTGGCTGCTCTTTCAGAGGATCCAGGTACCTATATAACAGCTCACAACTGTCTGTAACTCCAGTTCCAGGGGATCTGACACTCTCATACAGACATATATGCAGGCAAAATATCAATGCACATAATAAATAAAAAGTTTAAATTATTCTGTTGAGAAAGCAAGCCTGAATGTTACCGTTTGCCTGCCTTCCTCCATTGCAGCCACAGAATTTGGACTCAGTCACACACGTGCCAAACAAGTACTGGCCCACGGAGCCACATGCCAAGCCCAGTGCGGCATCTCTGAGTCTCCTCCCAATTTCCTTTTCCCACCAGAACCCTCACTTCTGCCTTCTTGCTCTCAGGTGAGCCTGGCTTGGGCTTGCCTGGGGCCTGCCAGGAGCTGACAGGCTGTTTTCATTCTCCCACAGCAGTTTTCCTGGCCACAGCAGCCCTGGGTTACCAGTGGCCTCCCTGAAAGCGCGCACGCATGCGTGCGTGCGTGCATGTGTGTCTGTGTGTGTGTGTGTGTGTGTGTGTGTGTGTGTGTGTGTGTGACCGCGGCGCTATGGTAGGTTGCAGTTCAGTTGACTGATCAGTGTTTATCTGCGGTGGGAACTTCTCCGTGAGAGGTGTCAGTTAAACAGTCAAACCTAGAGAAAGACCAGTCTGAAGAAAGGGAGAGAATGTTCTGTGGTGTGTGGCATTTGAAGGTAAGAAGGCTGCACGTGAACAGTCAGGACAGGTGTATCCATCATACTGTCCCAGTGGGAAAGCCCCAGTGTCTGCTGGTCAAACAGCATAGAGTTTGAAACTGGGTGATAAATTCCATCACTGGGAAACAGCGTGCTCTGCAAACAGTGCCAGTTCCATAGCAACGCCCTGGGCTAGTGCAGAGGACTGGCGGTAACTCCAGATTTCAGTTGAAAGTGAAGCTGAAACACCAAGGCTGGCTTTAAGCCTGTTCTGCGTGCCAGACCCCGTGTTAAAAGGTGTGCACACACAAGCTGACTTAACCTTCCCAGCAGCCCTGGGAGGTGTAGGTGTAGCTCATATAGGCCTGCTACCCCAAAAGTTTTGTGTTGGAAGGTCCAGACAGTGCTGTGAACAATGAGTGATCTTGGGGAAGATGAGTTCTTTCTGAACCATGTGTTAGCTTTCCATTGCCGTAACAAAATGCCCGACAGAATCAGTTTAATGATGCATTGTTGCAGATGTTTGTGCTTGGCTGGCTCCGTTTCTGGTCCTTAAGAAAGGTAGAGCATCCTGGAGAGAGGCGGGGCGTCCTAGAGTGAGGCGGGGCGTCCTGGAGAGAGGCGGGGCGTCCTAGAGTGAGGCGGGCGTCCTGGAGAGAGGAGGGGCGTCCTGGAAAGAGGCGGGGTGTCCTAGAGTGAGACAGGTCGTCCTAGAGAGAGTCGGGGCGTACTGGAGAGAGGCGGGGCGTCCTGAAGAAAAGGTGTGGCAAAGGGAAAGTACTCAAGCTGCCAGGGAGCAGAATGGGTGTGCCTTTGCCAGTGGGCCTCCTCCTTTATCCTTCAGTCCACAATATGGGGGTGGGTGGGTACTGGCCCACATTCAGGACTGATCTTTCTCCCTGGAATTGCTTCTACACCCACACACATCTCGTCGGTGTGTCGGTATGCCTTACTCATCTGGGCACTCCTCCGTGCAGTTGGGTTGACAACCAGGATTAACCATTAGGAGCTGGGTCCTTTCATTGTAGCCGCTTTAGGCAATGTTTGCTGGTCTGTCCTCATCCCTGCCTTGTATGGCGGTTAGTGACCTTCCGCATTTCTCCTGATGTGCGTGCTGTTGACCCTCACTTTTTCTTCTTAAAGAAAGGTCTTCTTTCTTTCTTTGGAGGAGGTAAAGTTATAAAGGGCCCTGGAAAAAGGAAAGGAAACCAGGCAGAAAGAAGAGCGAAGGTTTGGGGACAGCACTCAGGGGACCCGGCAGATGGATTTGAGCTTGCTGTGGTTACATCTTAACCGTGTGTTCTGGCAGATTCGAGTGTCTTCAGGCAGCTCTTTGAAAGCAGGAGTTGGTGTTTGTTGGAATGGTTGTTTCAGAGAGACAGAAAAAGCTGTTACCTCAGGCTTTCTCTTCTCCAGAGCCTGTGGATAACTGAACACAAAACAGCATTCTACTGTGGAGATCCCTAGTTCCATTCTCTCTGGAATGTTCCCAAGGGCCCACGTGTCAAAGGCTAAACCCCAGCTGGGTACTAGAGACTGTGGGGAAATTGTAAAAGGAAGGACCTTGTGGGGGACCTTCCTGTCCTGGGCTGGGATGGAGCACCCTTCAAGGGCATCTTTGTACTCCGGCCTCTCCTTTTTCCTCTGGCTTCCCGGGCACCCCAAGGTGAGCTTCCTCCACTATCCACTCCCACTATTGAAGTATTGCCTCCCACGGGCCCAAAGCAAAGGGCCAGCTGACCGTTGTGTAATAACTCTAAAGCTGGGAGCCAAAGCCAACTCCCCCTTTGTAAGCTGATTATCTGAGGTGCTTTGTCACAGCACCAGAGAGGCAACAACACAGATAACATGTACTCGCTGTGGTCGTGTACAGAGGCGTGTCGCTGTTACAGCCACTGTACTGCCAGCAGCATGTTTGGTTGTCACAAAGTATCACAACTACAGCCCATCACAGCACACCATCCCAGTGCCAGCGCTGTGAGACCTTGCAGAGCAAGCGCTGGCTCAGGAGGGTTGGGTGCGCGGTGGGGGCGGGAATGAGCAGTGTAAGGCTCCATCACTGCTAAGGCCACCTCCAGCCCCTGGTCTCTGGATTGCAGAAGAGCACCTGGGGACCGACGAGAGAATCATCAAGGAGAACGTGACTGATTTGTGGCCAACACTCCAGCTGCAATCCGCCATGCATTCTTTTAAGGTTTTCCCTTAAATTTAATGAAAACATCCAGATCGTAATGAACGAGTTGCACACAGTGGTGTCTCTTAGGTTACTCTCAAATGGAACGCACTCTCTGGTCCATTGAGAGCCAGAAGCCCACGTCATCAGATCAGGTCCCCCATGTTTAAGCAGCCTAGTCAGTTTCTCACTGCCTGGGCTCCTTTCCCATATGTTTGTCACCACGCCAGGCGTGACCATTAACTTTCCCAGTGCCAGCCTTGCGTTAGGGCTGGATCTGGTGAGTAAAAGTATCCAAGAAGAGGTAGCTTTTCTGTGTCGGGAAGGGGACACTGAGCTGTCAAAGCGGCTTTAGAGGGGACAGTGCAGACCTTCCACGTCAGCACATGGAGCCGCCTTGTGCTGGGGGAGGCAGCAGCCTTCGCGTCAGCCCTAGACCGCTCATTGCTCCGTGAATCTTGTCAAATGGGAGCAAGGATTCCATTCCCCTGATAGGCATGGGAAGAGAGTCCAGAAAGCAAACTCACTCCCTCATAGAATGTAAATATGAATAAAAAGAAATCGCCCTTTTCATAAATTACCTCCTCCACCCTCATCTGTCTCAAGTCATAAAACCCCAAATGTAACCAGAAAAACATTCTTTTGAGAGAGAAAAAAAAATCCTTTCTTTATGGGTTCCTCTTTAGACCGGAGAGGGAAGAGCTTTATGGAAGAACAGAAAGGTTCCAACCGAGGCATGTAAAACAAGTTTTATGAAAACTTTAATTATCTCCCACCTGCTGGCGCTTTGTGAAGTTCACAGGAAAAGGGGATAATTGAGAACAGCTTCCGATGCGCACGAGACTCGCTGAGTTCTTTGCTCTTCTTAAGAGGGATTTGTTCTTAATCAAGTTTATTTCATAATAATCAGGTCTAGACACTGAGTTTGCGTTGGCATATTTGACTCTGCTTGATGGAGCCACTCTGCACACAAGGCGTTGACTTCTGTTGTTTTGAAGTTCCTGTCTTCCGGAGCTTAGGGTGTTTAGTGAGAAGGATCATGACTGGCCATGTTCCTGCATGCCCTTTGTGTGGGGGGGCTGGGGTGGGGGTGAGTATTCTATGTGCTGTGTGGTGGAGCAGAGACGGAACGTTCTGGTGCTCTGCTCCTCGCTGGCCTTAAACTTGAAATCCCAGGCACCACCCTTCTTTCGCCTTCTGCAGCCCCCACAGACGGAGCTGTGTGTGTCTTTCTTTTCGCCTTCAGTTGCATTATCACTACAGGCGTCGTGGCTCAGGGCCCCTCTGCAGCAACAGTGGTAGCTTCATCACTAATTCAGCATTTCCACGTGCGGGAAGCAGTCTCTGCGCTCTGTGTTCTCACTTAGTCCTCCAGAGAGGCCTCAGGTCACCTCGCTGGTGAGCTAAGCTGAGACTCGAACCCAGTTCTTACCCTAGTCCGTCCGTCCTTTGTACCAATGCTGCTTTCCTTTTTGTCCTCCAGGAAATAGAATAACTCGTAACCTTCTGGATTTCCATTCCTTTGGCTTTAATTTTTTTTTTTTTTTTGAGTCTGGAATTTCAAATAGATGTCAGTGTTTATGTATCAGTTTATCTGGGAAGTCCTCTGGCTTTTTGTCTGTATTTTTTCAGTATGAATGGTCATAGAACCAACCACTCCATGGCTTTCTTGAGTTTTTTTAAAGTAAAAAAAAAATTAAATCTTTCTGGACTTCCCCTCACCCCATCCTGTTGCAAGACACATTTACCCTGCTTCTTGCATTTGAAATTCCTTGAGCCCAAACGCCTGTCTCTTTTAAAGCATTGCAACATCCTCCACGTATCCAGGGAGCCCAAGTTGAATCACTGAGACCATTCCTAAATACATATGCTGTGGGCCACATGCTTTCTCCCCCAGGATGAGCCCCCCGCCCCCCGCCTTGCTCCCTGTAGTTACCTCGGTGACCTGAGTCAGGGTGACTGATGTGTCTGATTTGTGAATGAGGGCGCCCATGCTTAGAAACAAGGGTTCAAACCCAGGCCTCTGTGACATCAAAGGTTCTTTTCTGCTCTTCTTCCTTGCTGCCGACTGGGAATTAGGTGAGAAGAAGCTTGCCTTTTTTTCCATGCAGGAGGTGCGGTGGGCTTGTCGCAGAGTAGGGAGAGCCTCCTCCCCAGCCAAACGCAGTCGGGTGGCTCACGCCCATGCAGTGAATGGAAAAACTGGGTCACGTCTCTGCCAGAGCCTGCATTCCTGCTTAATCGGCCAGCACACACTTTCTTTGTGTTTGTTTACCTCATGGCTAGTTCTGACAAATAAAAACGGATTCTTTTCTCAGCCTCTTCACACAGGAGAAGCAAGCTCCAAGGATTTACTTACTTATTTTGGAATAAAGTCTCACTGTGTAGACCAGGCTGACCTCAAGCTCACAGAGATCTGCCTGCCTCTGCCTCCCAAGAGGTGGGGGTTAGAGGTGTGCACCACCACTGCCCAAAGACTTTTAGTAAAAGGAAGACAGGATTGACACCCGCCTACGGTTTAGAAACTCTCCATATAGATGGTGCCAAAGAAGGTATTGCTGTCGGCAACACTTGCAGGCCCTGCTCTGTTTCTGTGCAGCTCCGTGCCATCTTCCCAACCTCACTCCCAGCACTTCATCTCCGTGGTCTTTCCTGGAAAGGTCCTGTCAGTCAGCCAGCGGGGTGGAGCTTCTACCGTGTAGAGTTCAGTTGTTGCCCCGAGATCACCAGGCAAAAATGTTAGAATAAATAGAAGGAAATCAAGTTTCTTCTCCTGCCTCTCCCTCCTGTTGCTCTCTCTCTGTCTTTGTCATGTCTCCCGCCCCCCGCCCCACACCAGTGGAACCCTAGGCTTCATGCGTACGAGGCAAGTGTTCTATACCCTAGCCCCACCCACCACGGGTCCTTTATTTCTATATTCCTTTATGTCCGATTAGGATGATTGGAAAGAGTTTCAGAAATACCTTCTAGAACTGAAACTTTCAACAGCCAGCCATCACTCTTCTGTCCTTAAGGTTGTTGTTCAGGTGGCTTTGTATTTCCTGTCCTGCTTTCTGCTGATGTTTTTCCCCACCCCCACATCCCATGTCCCTGGCTATTCCTTAGCCACTTTGTTTGCTGGTAGCTTAGCAACATTGATTCTCATGTAGCACAGGCTCCCTGGGCACCACTGGCCTCCCGAGCAAAAGCCATGCGAGAGTGTCAGGTATCCAGCTGGCTGTATCTCCTTGGACTGAATATTCCCCTTGGCTCAGGAAAGGCCAAACCCTTTAGTTGAGCCTGGGTGTTAGGGGAACTTCTGCTTGCTGTATTTATTGACTTTCTAAAGCCAAAGCAATGTGAGCAGAGCCAAGAATAATGTTGGCAAGATTCTGAACAAGACCATAGCCTTGCATAGTTTTCGTGACTGCAGTCTGGCCAGCCTGACACTGGGGACCCGGGAGCTGCGTTTGTTGAGAAGCCCGGCACTCTGGTCAGATGGGATGGGTCCTTGAAGCAGATGCTTTAGGTTGGGATGGGCCCCACCTTGCCCCAGCCTCTTTCCGCCTTTCGTGTGATCCTGTGCCAGGATCTTGAGCTGTATTTGCAGCCCTGGTTTAAAACTGTCCAAGAGCATCCAAGGCCAGCATTGTCCCCCAGGGGGCAGGGAGCCTTTTCCTCAGAACGGGCATGAGCAAAGGGAAAAGGAAACAGCCATTCATTTCAAATGATGGCTTGTGTCTTAAGAAGTGAACAGGCGAAATAGAGGACTGGAGAAGAAAATAGGCTGCATCCTTAACCCTTTCTAGAGCTTTCCTCCCACTCTGACACAAAGGACTGGATGTGTGGCTCAGGGACAGAAGAACACTTGCTTAGCACAAGGCTCCGAACTCCATCCCCAGTACCACACATGCACACAAAACAATAGCAAAAGAAGTCACGCATTTCTTGTTAGTATAGCTTTTATGCAAACCTTGCTCAATTGTTATGGGACATGTTGTCCTGAACAAACCTCTAGTCCCAGAATTCTCTCTCTTGTCCCTTTTCATCCCACCAAGAGACGCGGTGCAGTGCTGCTTTGGTAATGCTATCCCTTATCCTCTATACATTTCTCGGCATTCTTAGGGGTCCTCAGCTAAATATGTGAGAAACCCTGCAAGCAAGCTTTGCCTGTCCCCTCTTCTTTTAGATCAGCAGTTGGGGTGTAGGTGCTTAAGACCTGTTCACATTTTAGAAATGTCTGTGACCAGGACATCCAGAGGTGCTGAGACACTTGGGGTCACATGTGAGTCTAGTTTATTAATTCTGTGGGCATGGGGGTGTTTCTCCCTTTTCTAGTACTCCTTCTCAATGACATCACATTTCCCCTTTAGCTGGATGAGTAGAAAGCCAAACTAAGAGCCAGGAAGTGAGGCTAGAGAGCCGACTCCGTGATTAATAACACCTGCTCTCCCAGAGGACTCTTGTTGGGTTCTCAGTGCCCCATCAGCTGACTCACAACTGTCTGTAACTCCAGCTCCGGGGAATCCCACACTTCTGGCCTCCAAGGGTACCTGCACTCCTGTGCAATTGCACTTAATCACACACACACACACCTGCATATTCTCTCTCTCTCTCTCTCTCTCTCTCTCTCTCTCTCTCTCTCTCTCTCTCTCTCTCTCTCTCTCTCTCACACACACACACACACACACACACACACACACACACCTGCATCTGACTAAAAACAATAAAGATAAATTTTGAAAAAAGAAACAGAAAATATTTTTAGATGTGGATGGGCCTTTTTTACTCAAGTCCCTGGGTTTGATTTTCCAGCATTTAAGACATTTGGGGCCAGGGCAGGGGGTGTTGGAAAGACAGCTCGATGGTTAAGAGCATCTGCTGCTGCTGGTCCAGAGAACCTGGGTTTGCTTCACAACACCTATATATCCTGTAACAATGGTTCCAGGGGATCCAGTGCACTCTTCTGGTCTCTGTGGATACATTATATACGTATACACGTGCAGACAAAATACCCATACATATTTTTTAAAAGATTTAGAAAAGGGGAAGAGAGAAGGAATCAGAGGAGGAAGGATTGGGAAAAAAGGAAAGAGAGAGAAAGGAAACAGAAGCCAGGCATGGTGGCACCTCTTGTAAATCCCAGCACAGGAGAGGCTGAGTAGGGGGATCTGGAGTTTCCAGCCCAGCCTGAGCCACATACTCAGCACTTAGCTCATGCACCACTCCAAAAGGAAGGGGAAATGAGAGCCAGCGGGTAGATTCCATCCCAGTCTATCCCCTGCTTGGCTGACTCTCCAATGTGCGTCCCTTCCATGTTCATCTAAAGTGTTGTCTCTGCCCGGAACAGTGCCCACCAGGTGTCTGCAACCTGCTTGCACAGCCCTTGGTGTCTGTCATGTTTTGCTGACCATGTCTGCCATCCTCACCGGCACCCCATAGTCTGCCTTTAGGGTGCTTCTTCAGAGGAGGTCATGCTGTCTCCATTTCAGTACACTGCCCTGTGTGGGGCAGCTGCCTGTGTCTTTGGCAAGTGAGCCCTCTGCACGCTTGCGGGCATTTCTTGTTGCCCACCTCAACCCCTACTGTGTCTAGCTTTTTGGGGAATCCAGCAGAAAGTCACCCCAGTAGAAGAGATCCCAGGAGAGGCACTGCCTTGGCTTGGATGGCCTGCCTGGCCTGTTCCTCTCTCTCTTTAGCCTGAGGTCACAAAGGTGGGGTAGGAAGCATGGAGGGCTGGACTGGAAACTTGAGGCCTGTGCTGGTTAAACTCCAAGAACAAAGGCTACTTATACCACAGCCAGCAAGGAGCAAGCCGCTTCTTCTGCCAGGGTGGTAAGGGCAGGCAGGGGAAGCCTGGGCCAAGACATGGTGAACATGAGTCTGCCTCAATCCTTTTCCTCAAGATTTTACCTCTCAGGCTCCAGTGGTCAGCCCTGCCTGTGTTGCTGTGCCGACGGAAGGAGAGACACATGGCAGCTTCATGGCTATTTTTTTGCTTTGTTTTGTTTTTTAAATTTTTAAGTCTTTGGTCTTTTCCATTTAAAAAGATTTGGGAAGATTTGTGTTCTGTAGGTTGATCCAGCCAGCACTGTTGTCGAGGAAGAGGCTGGGCCAGGCAGTAGCAATTCTCACCCCACCCTTCCTCAGGAGAGGGGAAGGGTGGGACCCACACACTCTCCAGTTTTCTCCTAGTGCTGCGTGCCCTGGGGACCCTGCTGGCTTCCATCCTAGGGTACCCACAGCTAGGCAGAGTCCGTGTCACTCCGCTCCCATTAATATGGATTTTGAGACTCTGCGCACCCCGTGGTTTCCCTCGCATTAGCACAGACCTCTCTGGCACCTCTCAGGAGGCTCACAGCCCATCACGTCTCCTCCATGTCCCGGATGGCTGTCAGCCCAGCTCTGAGCTCAAGGCTTCCTGCGAGGGTCTTCCAGGTCCTGTCACTTTGCATTCTCTCTCTGCAGAGTCGCCTGTGGCGCACACACATATCCATCACCCAGGGCGTCCTTCCTACAGCATGTCCTATCGCAGTCCTGCGTGCTTTAACTGCAGACAGTTGGGTTTTTAGAGATTTTGTTTTAGCTTTATTTTAATCCTGACCCACTGGAGATTATAAACACACCGTGCTCTTTGCCCCCATTCTGAACGTTAAGATCAACTCTCCCCTGTGTTTGAACGCCCCTCCCACAGAATGTTCAGGTAACAGTGTGACTTGTGCGGCTAAGCGTTTGGTAGCAGGGTCTCTTGCTCCATTGCTGGCAGCTCTGTCCTTTGCCACCTATGTGGCTCTATGGACACCAGTTCTGACTCCCTGGCTACGTGGACCCCACTTCCACCTCCTCTCCTGCCTCTGAATTGCCCCAACAGGACTGGAGTCTCTTGAATCCTGGTTTCTATCCAAGTCTGTTTGTACTGTGATGAAATTCTTGAGTACTTGCTGTGTCAACATGAGAACCTGATGAGGGAATTACATGATGAGGCAGACTGGCAAGTATCAGCCCAGGCTGCTTCTCCGTTTATTTGTTAAGTTTGTTTGTCTGACTGTTTTCAGGCAAGATCGCAGGATCACATAGATTCCCTGGCCTTTCCCTCCTAAGCATGTCACCAACATCCAGCTTTTCCTCCTTTTACAAGTCTCAAGTCCGTCAGCGATGCCCTTCCCTGATGACCCTGTAGCATCTCAGTTTGCAGCGGCCTGTGAATTTGGAGGTTAGCATTCTGGTGTACGGTTTGGGGGATATGTTCCAATCATGGTAGATTCCCACTGTAGGAAGTGGACGTGTCTCTATGCCAGCAGCTCAGAACACAGGTATCAGGGCAATAGGGGAGGTCCATGGGCGTTTGCAATGGGAGAGTATCTTTCAGTCCCTCCTGGAGGAGGACGGAGGCTCTGATGCCCTCATCAGAGTGACCAAGCCTCTCTTTTCCTCATGTGTGAAGCTGGGAGCGATGATGATGAAGATGTCCCCTTTGGGGGCACTTGGGGATTAAATGTGAGAGACCAGGACAGCGTACTGTGTGTGGCCAGCTCTTCCTAAGAGGTGGTGGGCGGAGCTTTACAGCTGCAGAGGAAGTGAAGGCAGCAGAGACACTGGAGTGACCTAGCCCTAAGAAATAGTTCTCATGCAGCTGGGTTTTGCTGCAGCCTGCTAGGTAGAAACCTCAGTACATCGCCTGTCCGAGATGGCCGCTTTGCTTATTGAAAAGCAAAATGAAACACAGGCCATTTGGGGCCTTAACCATCATGGCCCTCCTTCATCCAGCAAATATTTGTTAAGCTCTAGCACCTTCAATTTTCCTAGTGTCTGAGGAAATACTAGAGAAACATTGAACAAAATGGCCTCTGCTTATGGTTTAGGCAGGGAGAAAAATAGAAATCTGTCTGGTCATTATTCTGCAGAGCGATAATTGCTATTAAACAACCTGACACCTGTCATGTGGTTGTATTGGAGCTTGGCCCTGTCACAGAAAGCCATCAGTTAAGTGTGGGAGCCTTCTCTTGAGTGTAGGGGTGGGAGGGAGGGAGAGAGGGAAGCAGAAGGCACCTAGGAGAGAGACTTCTTAAGACAGTCATGCAGATTAAAGTCCCGAGGAAGGTTATGAGGCAGGTGGGATGTTTATGGGGTGAGGGGAGGACAGTAAGGGGAGGGTGGGTAGAGGATGCTGTAGATGCCTTCAAGAGAGGGAGAGCACGGCTGTTGAGCATCTGGCTAAGGAATTTGGTCATTATCACTGAAGTGATAGAGAACACCAGAAGGACCTTAGCAGGGAGGCTGTATTGTATATGATGGATGTCACGGTCAATGGGCAGGACAGCAGCTTGGGTCCAGACTAGGATGCAGATGAGAAGGATCGATTTAGAAGATGCCCATGGGATTGCAGATGTGAGCAAGAAGGTCGAAGGAATCCTAATTTTCTGGTTTGGGCAACTGGGTGGAGTGTAGTTGGTGTCATTCACTGAGACAAAGAACAATAGCAAAGACAGACAGGGAAGGAGGTGGCAGTCGTGTGGGAACAATACCCAGGAGACAGGCACCCTGGAGACACTTAGGATTCTTAGTTACCTATATTCTCGGAGAGCGGGACAAATGTTTTGGTGTTGGTTTTAAGACAGGGTCTCATGGTCTGGGACAGGCTATGTAGACCAGGCAGGCTCTGTGCTCTTGCCTCTCCAGTGCAGGGATTAGGGGTATACTTCCCCATACCTTACAAATCATAGTTCTTCAGTGTGTACAGTATGTTCGGACAACTGGTATACCCATAGAAAGATCCTAAACAAGATGCAAAGTGTTCCATCTCTCTGCAGAATCCCCTCATGCTCCTTTCCAGCTTATTTATAAGACTGATTTGGGATCTTTTTATAGCTCGTGTCCATCTAAAGATAAAGCAGCCATTCAGCTTTGCCTGTCTGCTCTGTCCTAACCCTGGCCCCATGTGCGCTCCCCAAGCACAGGCCAAGGCATAGTAGAAAGGAAGGGAGAGTTTGGTCCAGCCAGCCTCTCGGAGCTTAGGCCCAGGCTGTGGGGTTTGCAGACAAGAGCCTCGCTTGATGTCTCTTCTGCTGTCAGGCCAGCAGCTCTGCTCGCTTTCAACTTGGAAGTTAACTGCCCTTCACAGTCGGCTTACTGGGCACTCACTCACCACCACCCCCTTCCTTCCTTCCTTTTGAGAAGGGTCTTGCCATGTAGTTCTGGCTGCTTTGGGACCTACTCTTACGCCTCAGCCTCTCCAGTGCTGAGATTGTGGGCCTGCACCCATGCTTGGCACAGTCAGCCTTGACCATTGGGCCCCAAAGATGTTCTGCTCTAAACCTGTGTAAAGAAACTGAGTGACAGATGCCTAGCTCCACCCCCTTAGTGACTCAGGCAGCTGCCCTTCCTTTTCACCACTGTTTACTTTGCCTTCAGTGGGGGGGGGGGGTGAAGGGGAGATCTTGCCAGCTTGGGTCCTCCTGAAGAGTCTGGGCTTTCTTTCCGTGGCCTCTCTATTTTCAGAAAATACTTACTTTTAATTTTCTTCCTGGCCGAGCTAAGCTAGATTCATTTTTTTTTAAGCTCTCGCATGTGTGAATGAAAGGAAATGCTGCCCTGTTGGGGAAATGGGTCATTTCCAAGATTTTTCTCTCAAGGAAAAGTGTAACTCATTAGTTTACTAAGAAAGGCTTTGAAAAGAGCGGAGACATGATTCCGAGGCGCTTTCCTCCTTCTGTGTTCCTAGTCAGGACTGTGGTGGACCACAGCTTTGGTAGTCAGTGCAGAGTGATGCCCGTCGCTCGTGTGTGCGGGTGCAGGAAGACCCTTCTCCCCAAGAGAGAGCGATGCGCTCCAGGGAACAGGGTTTGTGCCCTAAGGAAGCTGAAGATATCTTGGGTTTCAGTGCCAAAATCACTTCTTAGAGGTGTGGCGGGGCGTCAGCCTGTATGTGCGAGGCCCTTGGTTCCACACCAGCACTGGAAAAATCGCTTCAACAAAACCCACTATGATCTCACTGCTTTTTATTTATTGGATTAAAAATAAATAAATTCCTTCAGTGAAACCTCACCCTTGAACTTGGTACTTTTGAAAATGTGTTTGGAATGAGAGTGGAGTTCCTTTTTAACCAAACCAAACATAGCTTGGAATTCTTTGGCCAGCATCGATCGTCCTCAGTGTCTTTTGTTCGTCGCGTTCTTCTTGGCTCAACACTTGATTCGCCACCACAGACATTGCGGTTGGATTCCTTACCTGTGAGAAGTTTCTAGAGACCTTTGGCTTGGACCGCACATACTTTCTTTGAATCATTCTTCTGCCCCCTGCTGGTTGCCAGGAAGAGCCGCCTACAGAGCCGGTCTCTACTGACTAGCCAGGAACCAAAGACCAAGTTCATCCAACTCCAGCCAACTGAGGTGAGGTTTTATTGTTGGGTATCCCTGTCATTAGTTAACAAGTGATGTCTTGTCAGCTTGCCAGAGGGGCCTCGAGTTTGCTGAGCCCCAAAACCCAAATTATTACCCACCACTTTTTTCCCTCAAAACACTTTGCTCACTTTTCCCCTCCTCTCTCCCTCCTCATTCATTCATTCATTCATTCATTCATACATTCCAGAAATATATGAAGCCTTGACTAGAGAACTCATTTATTTTACTTTTAAAAATTTAAGTTTATTTTTATTTTATACTTATGGTTGTTTTGCCTGCGTGCATGTGTATGCTGTGTGTGCAGTGCCTGCGGAGGCCAGAAGAGGGCACTGAATCCTCTGGGACTGGAATTAGAGATGGTTGTGAGCTGCCATGTGGATGCTGGGAATTTAACCCTGGCCTGGGAGTGGCCAGTGCTTTTAACCTCTGAGCCATCTCTCCAGCCCCTGGTTAGTTCCTATAACAGGGTCACACTGATGCATTTAGCAGAGCGATATACTGTATTGTTTTTCAACTTGCTTCTCCCTGTGATTTGAACATAACTAGGTCAGGGCACAGGTCCTTAATGAATCCACCAACTTCCACTCCCTCCTCCTCTACACTGTCTCCGAATGACCTTTCTCTACCATCATCTGTTTTGTGGCTTGACATAGATTTCACTGTGGTAGGTTGGCTGAGACTTCAAGGCCTCCCACCACCAAGCCTACCTGGCTCTCTGCCGCTTTCCTGTGGACACACCTTTGTGTTCCATTCTTAGCACGCTGATCACCAGGGCTCCCTAAACACCCCGCCCACTCTTGCACCTGTGGGTCCTGTGCAGATGGTGCCGCCCTGTGTGCTGTCCCTTCTTTGTCTCGTGAGGTTGTGCTGTAGACAGTGGTCCTTCAGACACCCCATTACAAGACCTTCTTTCCACCGTGCAGTTGTCATGTGGCGTGACATCCGTGGTGTGGCATCCATGACGTGACATCCATGACGTGACATCCATCACTGACACTGTTATGATTATTTTCACTTTTGCTTTGGTTCTTTTTTTCCTTTCTTCCCTGCCCCCTTTTTCTTTCTTTCTTTCTTTCTTTCTTTCTTTCTTTCTTTCTTTCTTTCTTTCTTTCTTTCTTTCTTTCTTTCTATACAGGCTCTCATTGTCTCACCCAGGCTGGCCTCAAACTCCTGATCCTCCTGCCTCTGCCCCTTAAGTGCCCAAAAACAAAAACTTAAAAACCACATTTATTGCCAGGCATGGTGGCACATGCCTTTAATCCCAGCACTCAGAAGCAGAGACAGATCTCTGAGTTCAAGGCTTGCACGGTCTACAGAGCCAAGGTCACAGGGAGCAACCATGTCTCAAAAACTAAAAGTAACCAAAACAGCAACAACAACAAAAACCCTGTATCTATGTGTGTATTGTATATGTACACACACATGCTACAGCACACGTGTGGAAGTCAGAGGGGAAGTGGCAGGAGTCAGTCCTCCCTTCCCACTGTCTGTCCCGGGGATAGAACTCAGGTAGTCAGGCTCAGGGGCCAAGCACCTTTTCCTGCTGAGCCTTCCCACTGGTCCAGCTTTTGACTTTTCTGTCTGCTACTCCAGCATCCCCAGGTCCAGATCAAGCTTTCTAGTCTAGGTCTAACCTTGTTCCCAATAGTTCTGTCAACAGTGTCACAAATCAGGCACGACGAGCAGGCCACATGGCCCCTGTGTCGTCATCTCCACAGCTCCCCTGCCATGTCTGACAGCCTCCAGGTGCTTTATTCCACAGTCCTCGAAAGTTTGCGATTTCCTGAGTGCACGGAGCTCCCTGCCCCTTGCTCTGTCTTGGATGCCTTCCTCTCCTCTTTCCTACCTCTAGATCTGTGCAGCTCATTCTTGAAGAAGCACTTCAGATGCTGCGGCTCCCTTCTTGCTTGCCCTTACTTGCTTAGGATTGAATAATGAAAGGAGCTGGAGCCTATTTAGCGTGACTCATAAGCCCCAGACATTGTTCTCGGCATTTTAGGTGTATTAACCGATTTCCCTTGCCGTCTTACAGCATTATAATGCTTACATTCTCCTGCATCCTAACAGTTTATTTACGTGTCTTCCTTACCGGCTCAGGGCTTCCTTAAGGGTAAGCCCCCCCACACACACATGTATCAGTTGTTTATGACCCAGCCTTTCACACAGGGTTTCACAGTAGGAAGAACCCGGAGATGCTTTAATGCAGTCCCCGGTCACCTGCTCTTGTTTAGCATAGATGAAGTGTTTTGATTGTGTAGAATGTGCCGTGGGCTGGAATTACCCCGTGTAAATGAGGAACAAAGGTAAAATCAATGAACGAAGCTGGCAGGAGGTGCTGTTGTAGGCCTAGCCAGTGAATCTATTCTTGGGCCTAAGACGTGATTTCAGAGGACACAGCCCTTATTTTCTATCCTCATGTACTTTCTCTGTGGAAGGAGAGCTAGGCATAGAGCGTGTCTAGAGAACAGGACATGCAGTATGTGAGCAGTGGCCAAAATAAGACGTGCTCAAGAACCCACCATGGCCGAGAAGCCTTCCCTGACCTCAGAGTGCCAGCATTCCCTCGGAGTCTGTTTGTCTGGGCCTCCATTCTTGTCTGCAGCTCCCCCCTCCAATGAAAACCGTTAACCCCATGTTTGCCCACTGATATTTAATTCCCTCATGCTCCTTTCATGTTTTCACGTGGACTGGCTTATATTTAAAACTTCCGCTTGAGTTCTGTGAGCCACTGGAGCAAAATGGTTGACTGAGCCCAAGAAGAGGGGTTCCAGTCAGAAGCACAGGTAGAACAATGTGGGGTTCTCAGATGGCATGGAGGGGTAGTCAGTCTTCTCTGCCTCTCTCTCTGCTCTCTCTCCTCTCTCCTCTCTCCTCTCTCCTCTCTCCTCTCTCCTCTCTCCTCTCTCCTCTCTCCTCTCTCTCCCTCTCTAGTGGTTCTGTGTCCTGGCTCTGAGTTCTTGTCAGCATGGCTGAAAGGCTACACCTCTATCCTGGAACTTTCCACCGTGCCTGCTTCCTCTGCTTGCAGCTGGTATTACTTCAGGCCCCCTTTGTTCTGTATTGGAACCACAGCTCTCAACTCATTTGCTCTTTCCCCCCTCACAGCACACATGGTATATAGAATTCCATGCATAACATACTTCTATGGGCATGTCCAGATCTTCACATTCCTCTCTCATACCCCCGCCCCCAAATATCATGGAAATAGAGCAAACAGCACCACAGATGCTTTGAGGCGTGTTGCTTGGAAAAGCATTTACAATGCCTGGGGTTAGCTGCTATGTGCAGCACGACTAGCCAGGCTGGGGTGCAGTTCTTTCTTTTTTGGTTTTTCGAGACAGGGTTTCTCTGTGGTTTGGAGCCTGTCCTGGAACTAGCTCTTGTAGACCAGGCTGGTCTCGAACTCACAGAGATCCGCCTGCCTCTGCCTCCCAAGTGCTGGGATTAAAGGCGTGCACCACCACCGCCCCAGCTGGGGTGCAGTTCTTGATTAGCTACCGCAACCTCCTCCTTTTCCAGTCTAAGAAGCTTCCCGAAGCAAGTCCACATGTTAGGGTTCGCCCAACAGCTGAGTGATGTATAGACTTCCCTTTAAGTGATGTCTTTTGTGCTCTAGACCGGTCCCTCATGCTGGGACTGCAGATGCAGCCCTTCAGTTATGGGTGGCTTATGTGTGGCTGTGAAGGTTGCTGTGCTTAAAATCAAAACACACAGTCTGAGAATTTGGGTAACTCCAAACTCCTTCCTCAGAACGCGGTGGAGAGAGGAATTTGTATCTACTCAGCCCTTCTCATCCCACGATGTTTCTGCGGGTGATGGTAATAACGAAAAGAGGAACTGGTGAGGTCGCCGTGTGGATCTTCGGAAGTTCAAAGTGCTTTTGGCATCACTGGGTCCCGGCCCCTGGCTGAGTGAACCTTCCCCGTTGTTTCACTGATCTCTCATTATTGTGCCGTCAGGTGGAAACTAAAGAAGTGCCTGGAGGCTGAATGGACCAAGAATTCCAGGAGCTTAGGGCCACTTTTGAACTTTAGCACTGCTGACATTTTTTTTTTTGAACCAGGTCGTTTTTCACTGTGGGTCCTGTGCTTTGTAGAATGTTCTCCAGCACGGCTAGCTCGTGCCTATTAGGTGCCAGGAACAGCCCCATCTCCAGCTGTGGCAAACAGAAATTGCCCTTAGCTGGGGGGGGGGACTTAATTGGGGGAGGGGGAGAGAAATGGGAGGCGGTGGCGGGGAAGAGACAGAAATCTTTAATAAATAAATAAATTTTAAAAAAAAAAAGAAAAAAAAAAGAAATTGCCCTTAGACATTGCTAAATGTCCTCCGGGAAGCAAAATCACCCCAGCTGAGAACCAGTGACTTAAAGCGTGCATCCAGGACAGTCCCTCTGCTGGACGTCTGAAGGAAGCTACAGGGCAGCAGCTCGCCAGTTCCTGGCTGAGATCAAGGGTGAAGTATGCGCTTCCAGAGTCCCTCGGAGAACTGGGAGGACTCAGACGGTCATTGTCCACGGAATGTCCAGAAATAAAAAAAATCAACAGTGTTTGATCTCAGCTTGCTGACGTGTTTTCATATTTTCTTCCTTTTCATTAATTTGCCCGAGTCATTCACAGAGCGGGTATCATCCCAAGAGTCTTTCTAGTAGCTGCAGTGTTTCTGCTAAAGTCTGCATATGATCATTTTTAGGGCATCGTTCTAACGGATCCATTCAAATGCTGCAGAAATGGAGCTCTGAGAAGATACATGAAGAGGGGCAGGGCCTTTGGCCAGAATTCCTTGAGCACATGTCACATTGGTAACTCGGGTACCTGAGGCTCCCACCAGCCTGTAGTCACTATGGGCTTGTGGCCCTTGCCAGAGCAGAGCAGAGCTGTGTCGGGAAGCCTTCTGGAAACCTAAGCTGCTCCCAGATTTCCCTGACCATAGAACATGAGCTGGTGTGTGCTGAGTCAGTGTCTGTCCTGGTGGCCTCTGCAAGGCATTCTGGCCTTTGATGTCACCCCGTGTGCCTCACGACTGCCTGCCCTTTAAAAAGAAGCAGATGTGTGCTGGGGAGTGAAACGATGGAACGGGGGAGAGATGAGACAGAGGGGGCTCTTTGGATGGGACACTCCAAATGCAGACGTTCGTCTGGGAGGAGGCCAGACTTGGCCAATGCCTTGCTTCTGGGGAGACTGAAATGGGTTTGGCAGGACCCTCCACTTCCGGCTTTTGATGCAGTAACTTGGGCCTGCATGTTCTGTACTCTGGACTGAGTGCAGTGCCTTCTAAGATAAAGGAAAGTGTCTTCCTGACGTCCTTTCTCAGTTCAGTTATTCCCACAACTGCAGTACCTGATCCAAGCCAGTAACAGTCCGTGTCTGCAGCACAACAGCCGGAAATATTCTCGGATGTTGTCATCCCCTCGTTAGCAAAATTGCCCTATTGAGGACCAGTGGCTTATAGCATGCCCCAAGTGCCTGGCTCCCTTTGCCCCTCTGGAAGACCTCTTCCCAGATAGTCTAGTGATGGTGAGCCCAGCACAGGGCTTGTTCTGCCACTGGGGTGCTGTTCTGAAGAGGCTAAAGACTCTAGGTATATGGGGGGCAGCCTTAGTCCTCAGGTGTGATGAGAGCTGGAGGAAGATGTGGGGTGGGGCAGTCCCTGAAAGGCTCAGCAGGTCTTGAGGAAGAAAGACGGTTTGGGAAACAGCAGACAGAGGGAGAAGTCCAGCTGTGAGGCGCCCTCAGTCCCTGCCTACAGCACACCCACATCCCCACTGTGACCCCCAATGGTCAGGTTCCTAGAACTCTGCAGGTAATTCATGACTAACTAGGACACTCACTTGTGCAGTTTTGTTTTGTTCTATTGCCACAGGAGCTTACTGTGTAGTCTTGGCTGGCCCCAAACTTGGTATGTTGCCCAGGCTAACCTTTAACTCATGATCTTTCGGTTTCTACTTCCTTAATGCTGCAAGTTCAAGCCTGCACCATGTCTAGATTCACTGACATCATTGTGTTTTGTATTTTTTTTTCTGTTTTGGGAGGTGGGAGGGGTCAGAAGTGGGTGTCTTCCTTGACTACTTTCCACCTTTTAAAAATAATTTTAATGACATTTTATTATGACAAGCATATTGGTGTACTCCTTTAATCCCAGCCAAGCTCTATGAGTTCAAGGCCAGCCTAGCTTAAGTAGAGTTTCAGGCCAGCCAAGGCTGTCTCATAGACATTGTCTCAAAGCAACAGCAGCAACAGTAATTTTATTTATTCTTTGAAATTCCCATCCATGTATACAATGTATCTTGATCGTACTCATCCTCCACTGCCTCCTTAAACTCTTCCTGAGACCCGCCAACCCATCTGCCTTCTTTAAAAATCTTTGCTATTATTTTTAATAACCTTCTGGATCCAATTATTCTACTAATAATTCTCCCTCCATCAGCAACCATCAGCTTCCAGTTCCACAGTTGGGAGTGGGGCCTTGGGAGCACCTCCCTCTCCCATGCTGAAATTCTGATTTGCTTCGCTTGATTTTGTGCAGCAACTAAGGCTGCCGTGGAGTGACGAGTATATCACCATATCATGTCCCAAAGAGTGTTTCCTAACTCTCCTGCCCACCCCTTCATTCTTACATTCTTTCTGCCCCCTTTTCTAATGTTCCCTGGGCCTTGGATGGAGCAGGCTGGCTGACAGATGAGCTGTCTACCACTGAGCACTCAGTCACTTATTCTCGGTACTTTAACCAGCTGTGAGTCTCTGCAGTAACTTCCTGATGATGTCTTTTCCCCAGCACCCTTTCCATCTTAAAGGTTCCGCCCACCATTTCCCACTTAATTGGATGCTTAGATACTTGTTTAGACTCTTTGGCCTCCAAGTATTTGAATTTGTCTTACTCTTAGGAATCACAAATTTGGGATTGTTTTAAAGATCAACTTTCTGTTCCCTCAGGCTTGGAGAAAACTCTTAGTGTTGCTTAGCTGTGTGGGTTTGTTAGATTTTCCTGCCAAAGAGGGGAGCAAGCAAAGCCCAGTGCTGAGGATTGCGTTAAGGACCTGGAAAGAATGGCCCAACGCACCCAGGGAGCTTGCTGATGAGCCTGGCATCAGCTTTCTGTCCTGTAAAATGTTTCCACCCCTGTGTTCTGACTGCAGCCTGAGGCTGCCCGCAGCTGAGGGTTTACAGAAAAGCGGTGTTCAAATGCTGCCCTTGCCCTGACCCATGCTCAAATCATTTGTTTTGCTAAGAACATGTATTTTGAGATAGCAACCAGATTAGTTCACATCCAACCTTTAATTGCTGATTCAGTTAAGGAGGAAAAAAATTTACTTGCTAAAGCGTGGGCTGAAATGGAGTGACTTGAGGTGGTCAGGGCCTTTCTTAGAGAGGCCGTCCTCCTACCCCAGTTTTCCCTTCATTATAAAAACAGCTACGTGTATATGGTTAAACACAGCAGAAGCTGTGCAAGGGGAATAGCAAGGCTTAACTTCTCAGATGACATCGCTCAAGTTTTTTCCACACCCTTCTGATTATTCTCTTGCTATATACAGATAAATGGCGTCTGTTCTCTTTACAAAAACACTTAATTTTTTAAAAAAATGTTGATGTAGTGCCGGAGAGATGGCTCAGGGGATAAGAGTATGAATGGTGCTTGCCGAGGGCCCAAGTTCAGCTCTCAACACCCACAACTGCCGCTACTCGAGCTCCAGGGGCACACTGCCTGGCCTCTGCAGGCACTGGGACTTCAGCATGCATGCACGCATGCATATTCACACACAAAAATAAATCTTAGAAATATTAATGTAAGGGCGGGGAGATGGCTTAGCGTTTAAGAGCACTAGCTGTGCTTCCAGAGGACCCAGGCTCTAGTCTCAACACCCATGTGATGTGGTGGCTCACAACCTCCTGTAATTTCATTTCCAAAGGATCTAAAGCCACCCTCTGACCTCAGTGAGTACCAGGAGATTACATGGTGCACAGACATACCTGCAGACAAAACATACACACACACACACACACACACACACACACACACACTAAACCTTGAAAACGCATTAGTGTGTTTTGCTGATCTTTGTCAGTGCGCAGTGATCCACTTCCGTCCTCACAATGCCAAAGCGTTTCACTGGATGGATGTAGTATAATTTACCTATCTGTGGTGCTTCACCCTTTCCCCAGGCTTGCGCTATTTTAAATAATGCTACAATAAGCATTCTTGCACAGCCATGCATGCATATCTGGAGACTAGCTTTCCAGAATTGAAATTGCTAACCCAGAGGGTGTGTACATTGTTAACTTTGAGAGACGCTGCCAGGATGGTTCTTGCAGGGGATGAGTGGGACTGCGTTACAGAAAATGTGTAATTCCTGCTTTAGACAGCCAATGTAAAACGCGAATTTTTCTCGTGACTCCGTCATACAGAAGAAATAAGCAAATGCCATATCATGTAAGTGAACCACAGGACACGGACCATGAGTGGCATTTGGGAATGTAGGACTTCTGGGCACCTCAACTTTCTGATCTTCTCAATAAACAATGGGCAAGGTGACACGTTTAATCCTATCGAGTAATTTTGTATAAGCTGATATGGCCATACATCTGAGACTTAGGAGAAGCAGGAGCCAGAGGTGAAATGCTGGAAAGAGCTCTTTAGTTTCTAGATCTTTGTCTCTTCATTGCTCCAAATGTGGCAAGGCTTCAGGGCACGCAGGCCTTCCCAGCAGACAACTCCTGGCTCGTGCCCGTGCTCGGGAGACTGTAGGGCAGGTTGATGGCTGTGCCTCCCTGCCTTGCCCCATTAGTGCCACCTGCATTCCTTGGGTACACAATTAATTAGAAGGGTCTGCTTGGGAGAGATTGGGAGAATCGTGGCTTCTTTTGCAAATTCCCTTGGAAATTGTTTCTGGTAGAAGTGTGGTCAAAAGTCTTCTGAGATGCTGGACCAGAGAATTCTCTGGAGAGGGATGAATTACAAGCGGTGTCCCTCTGGAGCCTCCCACTCGCCTCTTACAGACACTTAATGAGGGAAGACAGCCCGTCCCAGAGGCGGCAGCTCTTCTGCTTTGTTTCTTTTGTGCAGCTAGCCACACTGACCTGATTCCTTTAAGGTTGATGTCATATCCCATGCCGTACAGAGAACCAGAGAACACAGATGGCTCTAATGTACCATTCCCTTGTACATTTACAAGTTCAAGAAGCAGCATCGTGATGAACTGTGTTTAAGTCCCTGAGAAGGAAAATAGATTAAGATTTATTCTGTGGGCTGGCAAAATGACTCAGTGGGTAAAGGCGTTTTCTATGCAAGCCGGATGACTTGAGTTTGACCCTGAAACCCATGCAAAGGTAGAAGGAGAAAATTTACTTCAACTTACTTCAAAAAGTTGTCCGCCTGGCAATGATGGTGCATGCCTTTAATTCTAGCACTCAGGAGGCAGAGACAGGCAAATCTCTGTGAGTTCAAGTCCAGCCTGATCTACAGAGTGAGTTCCACAGGTTTCAAAGCTACAGAGAAATCCTGTCTCAAAAAAAGAAAAGAAAAAGAAAAGAATGAAAAAAAAAGAAAGTCAAGGAAAGGTCTCACTATGTAGCCCTGACTGGTCTGAAATTGAAAGATCCACCTACTTCTGCCTCCTGAGTGCTGGGATTAAAGGCATGCATCACCCTGCCCAGCACTCCCAACTTAAATTTTTTTTTAATTCATTGTTAGTGTATATGGGTGGCTTGCATGTGTGCATGAATGCTGTGTATTCAGGCATGCGTGAACCATGTTGTGTATACAGATACAGAGGTCAAAGGACAACTTGTAGGGGTCATTCTCTCCTTCCTCTGTGTCTGGAGGATTGAACTCAGGTCTCAGCAGCCAGCACTTCACCCACTGAGCTATCTTGCCGACCCAACTCCCAACTTTTTCATCTGAGGAACTTTCAAACCTGAGCAGTGCAAACCCACAGTGTGCCCCTCACTTCTGGTCACCAGCTCTAAATGGTTGCTACCCTGCTTTCTGAGATGCTGCTGTACCAGCCAGGGAACAAGCTCTCTGAACCTCTGGTTATGGCTTTCCCCCAAAGTCTCTGAAAATGGAATGCATATTTCATGATGTTTTCCTCATAAACATTTCAGCATGTAACTTCCCAGAGCAAGTGTGTCCCATTCCCAGTGTCCTTAGCATATCCAGGAAGTTCAACATCACATGAAGGGTGTAGGTCAGTTGTCTTGTAGAATTTTCCACATTCTAAATTTATTATGTTGTTTCTTTGAGATAGGATCCAGGTCAAATGCTTTTGTTTATTCTTTTGGTCAAGAAGATCAGAGGGGAAAACCTTCCTGGTGGGACACACTTGTTATCTCAGCCCCTGAGAGACTGGAGCAGGGTCATGAGTTCCAGGTCAGCTTGAGCTGCATAGTGAGAGCTTGTGGGATTTTTTACTTTTCAGAGGGGGTGGAGTGCTCAGACTTTAGGTCATAGGATTATTCCAGCATCTAGGAGGCAGAGGCAGGCCGGTACCTGACTTCCTGACCTGGAGGCAATGTGTACATCTCGCGGTGTTTTGTTGTTCTTCAGTGATGGCCAGTGGAAGTGCTCGGTTGAGGTGTTGTCTCTGGAGCCACAGGCAGTTGGTGCTGTGGGACTTTAAGCCACAGAATATTCCGTTCCCAGTGTAATCTTCAGTCTGTTTTCCGTGGGTCACTGCAGAACGTTGCTGCTCGCACACGCATCAGCTTGCGGTTTACAAAGGCCCCTGGGCCCCTCTCTTGTCACTTTGGACTCATGGGTTGTTTTTTTTTTTAACTAGTATTATTCAGTTGCTATAGCCCATTAATTTCAATATATTTTATTGCTCTAATTATCTCAAATTTGGACAGAAAGAGTCCTTTCAGGGTGGCCCTTGAACCCTTTAACTTGTCCCTAGCAGTCTCAACGCACTGTGCTTTTCTGGCTTCTCACACCCAGTGGAATGTTCTTGCCCTGATCCCAGCCTGGGAATCAATTCTTTCTCATGGAAAACCTGCGTGGTTTGATGAACCTGTTCTTAACCCAGAAATTACATAGGTGGAGGCTCACTCTTAGGTTCGCCGCTGCTTCCAGACATGGGAGAAAGTGCTAAGAAAATTAAATATTTTCTCAAAGCTTAAACCCATCCTGAGATGTCCAGTTCAGAACCAGCGCCCCAGGGACTCTCCTTGCTCTCCATTCTGTGTTTCTGTGCTCCTTCCGCCATGGTGAGAACCTTGAACAGCACCCGTCAGTAACCCAGCCAGGGAAAGTGCAAGACTCATTCAGCTCTTTGTGCTGAATGTCATGTAAACCTAGGTTCAAGTGATAGAGCGGTGTCCACAGGACCCCCTGCTCTGTGCGTTGTGAGGCGGCGGCTTTCACAGTCAGGTTGATAACACGCTGCTCCTATTCGACTTTACAGTTTGTTTTTCTCCCTCATGATTTTATCTTTGTTCTTATACACGAAATACCTATGAAGTTCAAAAGCCAAGGGACTGGAGAGATGGCTCAGTGGTTAAGAGAGTACTTGCTACTCTTCCACAGGACCCAGGTTCAATTCCCAGCACTAACTTCAGGCATCCTACAACTGCCTGTAACTCCAGCTCCAGGTAATCCAATGCCTGCCATGCGCATGCGCACATACAAGTTAGACACACGCATGTGCATAAATAAAAGGTTTCAAATCAGTTGTTTAAGTCATAGCTGCATGCTGCAATATGCTAATGTGCTAAGAGAAACTTCTCCTGCTCGAAATAGATGCGACCACTGCCCTTAGCTTCTGATTTATCTTTTGTGGCCTTATGTGTCCTTGGTCGATCCCTGTGTGTGGGGGCCCATTCTTTGTGGCACACACAGGTTCTGCCTCTTGCTCACTGGTGACCAGAGGAAACTTGTGAGAAGTAACCCCCCATGGTCCCCCACTCAGTCTGTTCATTAGCATGGTAACTGTTTGGATGGTAGACAATCCTGCAGGACAGTTGGAGAACATTAGGCAAGCGCTTCAGGTCGAGCCAAGCTTTGGGGTCGGCTTTGGATGGTCCCTTCGGTCACCTTTGATGAACTGACTGCTGTGGCCCCAGCAGATCTGCGAGGCTGGTGATGGATTGTGACCGAGTGGGGAAATGGCTTCTCCCGAGGGCTGGAGTGCAGCTGCTGGTTTGTGTTTGAGCAATTTAGGTTTCTCTTTCCTCCCCCTCCAACGTCTAGTTTTAATTCCCTCCTGCCTAAGTGTTACAGGGAACAAATTTTTATCTTTTGAATAAACATCTCAGGGAAGTTAACTTTTCACATTCTTGTTCTTTATTTGACATTTAGGAGTTCTTACAAGCAATTAAAACCCAAACCAAAAATCCCCTAAACTCCAAGTGACCTCATTGGAGACTGCCTCTTGTTCTGATCTTGGCTCTTTTGGTGATTTAGGGAGTGTCTTTATCCTCTTCCCTGTGTCTCTTCCAAACAGCAGTCCATGTGGTTATCTGTCTACAGCTAAGCTATCTGTCTACACCTAAGCTATCTAGCTACACCTAAGCTATCTTTTTACATCTAAGCAGATTCCATTATTAATTAACAGATTAAATAGGGTTCGGGGCCAGCTGAGCCTGGTAGTGTTTTAATCCTAGCACTTGGAGGCAGAAGCAGGTGGATCTCTGAATTCGAGGACAGCCTGGGCTACATAGTGAGACCCGGAGAGTGGGGTCACATTCAGGGGTTCTCATCTTAAAAGCACCATGGAGATGAGGCACTGCATCCGGACATATTTCCTGGAACAATTTGGTCTTTTTCTTGAGTGACAACTTTTCTTTGTTAAAAACAAAATAAAACAAGAACCCAAACTCTCCCTCTCCCCTTGGAGAGGACTAGGGGCCCTGATTGCTTTCCCACCTCTCACTTCCCGGTTCTAAGTCGAATGGCTACGCTCTGCATGTGCTCCCAGCTTCCACTTAGATGACACGGTATAACACTGAACAGATTCTGAGTGCGGGCCACCAAGATGATGCAGCAGGTTAAGGTGCTTGCCATGCAAGCCTGGTGACCTCGGTTTAATTTTCAGAACCCATGTGAAAACGGAAGGGGAGAACTGGCTCCACAGAGCTGTCCTCTACCCTCCACAGTGCCCCTGCCCCCAGTAATAATTTTTAAAAAATGGAGAGTGTAAAAGTGTTCGGTCACTTTTCAGCAAGAAAGAAAACCCTTAACAGACTGCCTTGCTCTGATCCTGATTCCCTGTGGACTCTTAGAGATAAATTATTTATGGTGTGATTAAAGGAAGTGGTGGGCCCGTAAGATGCTTCAGTGGGTAAAGGTGCTTTGCAGCCAAGCCTGAGGACCTGTGTTCAATACCCACAGCCCGCATGGTGGAAGGAGAGAACAGACTCACAAAAGCTGTCCTCTGATTCCCATGCACGCACGTGCATGTGCGCAGGCACACACACACCACACCCACACACACACACATACACTCTTACATGCAAAAGCTGATTTTTAGGCATAGGAAGGAGCTTTTTGGGATTGTTGCTTCACTTACAGCTTAAGCCAAAATCAAGTAAAAGTCGGGCAAGTGTCAAGTGAAGGTCATTGCTCTTCTTTAGAATACTGGTGGTGACCCTTTCTGACGTAGTCAGCAAGGTCAGTTGTCCCCCTGGAAAGGCCAAACTTTTTTCACATGTGATAAGATTTCCCTACACGGTTGGTTGTTGAATGGTGCCGCTCTTGGGTCTTTACAAACCAGTTTCGAAGGAAAGAAACTGGGATGGAAACCTGTTTGAATCTACTTGAGGCCTGCCCTCCAGCATAAAATCTGTGTGCCCACAGCTCTATGGAGGATTGCATCCTGGGTCACAGCCTCAGTAGCCTTGAGATGAAGTCGTACCCTCTGCTCATGACCTTTCCCTGCCCAAAGGTGCAAAGATCCATAAAATCTATAGCATAGCCACCGGTATCTGGTGGTTAAAGGCGGGGGGGGGGGGGGGCACAAAAGCATGAGGTAGCCTGCCCCACATAAAACATCAGCCTGGGAAGCCCCCACTGACAAACCAGGTGTCAGGCAAGCACCTGAGAGGCTGAGGCAGAAGGATCAGGACTTAGAGGCCATGGCTCTCAAAAACAATGATGAACTCACCAAAATAAAGAAAAACCCAAAACAAAAACACCCCACACCCCTAAAAGAAGGGAAAGAAACAATAATAAAATAAAAAAGAAACCGTTCCCAACTGGCAGAGTAGCCAGTCAGCATTACTGGCATCCCTTCTGTCAGGGCTGGGTTCCCCCACCTTAGAGAAGTCCTGGGCTCCTGTGGATGTGTGACTGGGCTTCGGAGACTTAATCAGCTAGCATCTGCCTTGGTCCATGTAAACTTGACCACCCGGAGGCAGGGCAGGCTCAGTCGCAGAAGTGCGAATTGCAGGAAAAAGCCAGATCTGTGGCGCTGTACGTCCCATCTGGTAGGTTCCCTTCGGAGACCCTGTCCTACTTTGGATTCTTCGGAAGACGAGTCCAGTCAGAGTCCCAAGCTTCCCTGGGGCATCTCGTGTTGGCGTTGTGCTCACAAAGCCAGAGCCTTGGGCTGTCCATCCGCTGCTGGTCAGGGTTTGAGGCCTTGCCAGTCCTCGGCCTCACGGAGAGGAACTTTGGCAGATGCAAGGTGAGGTTGCCCCCCCCCCCGTGTCTGCATCTCCCCAAGAAGCAGCCTCGAAGCTGTCTGCCTCTCTGACAGGAATCATTTTCTCTGGTTTTGATTGAGCTCTCTGGCTCGCTGGATGTATCTGTTGTAACACACACATTCCCTGCCAAGGTACACAGTCTGTAGGCGCAGAGGCTTGTTTTATGATTTTCCCCCCTAAACTTAATTTATTCTACATATCCCATGGCAGAGCTAAACATTTGTGGGTATTTTGGCTGCCAGAACTGGTGGTGGATCCGAAGGGACCAGGCCTGTACTTGTTGAAGAATGAGAGGATTGCTTTCTTCTGGGACATATTTTCAGAAAGAAAGAAACAGACAGACAGACAGAGACTAATTCAACAAAGCTTATGGGATCTGGGGAAGTTCTATCCATGTTTCAATCCTGAGGTAATAGGCAAGTTTTCACTAGCCTTTGAGAAGCTGTCTTGGGGTTAAAGAGAAAATGTTCCCTTTCCGATTCTTGACCTCGGAGAGTGAGCTCCCGGGTCACCGTAGGCCGCTAAACTTGAACCACGCGCACTTGTTCCGCAGACTCTGAAGCCCTAGTGCACAATCAGACCTGAGCTAGCAGGGGCTGCCTCTCTTTTTGTTCTTTTAGAATATAAAACACCTTCAGAGCTTGAAACCCCGCTCAGGCGAGCATGGGAGGATCAGAACTTTATGGGATTCAAAGCTCCCTCCGCAGTGGGCCGCTTCTCTCGGGGACTCGCTACCACAAGGACTTTTCAAACACCCACAGGACTTCCCTGACAATGAGGTGTGCCTCAGCATGGTGGCTCATACCTGTAGTCTGAGCTCCTCTGGGGACAGAAACGGGGGATCACAAATTTGAGGCCAGCCTGGGCCACTTAGCAAGGTTCTGTTCAAGATTAAAGTTTAAGGGGTGGAGAAATGGCTCAGAGCTTTGCTGTGCCTGCAGAGGATTGGGTTCCATTCCCAGCACCCACGTGACAGCCCACAAGTGTCTGTAATCCTGTTCCTGGGAAGCTGATGCTATCTTCTGGCCTCCTCTGGTGCCAGACATACACACGGTGCGCATAAACACATCCCTACAAAGCATTCGTATGTGTAAAATAAAAAATAGATCTTTGTTTAAAATGTTAAAAAAAAAGGTATAGATTAAAATATGAAATAAAATTTTCGCCGGGCATGGTGGCCCCTGCTTTAGTCCCAGCATTCGGCAGAGGCAGGTGGAACTCTGTGAATCCAAGGCCAGCCTGGTCTATACAGCAAATTTCAAGGCTACACTGTGAGACCCTGTCTCAAAAATAAAATGAGAATTTAAAAAGGGGCCAGTAGAGAGACTCCAGGTAGAGCACTTGCTAGGTGTGTGAGTGCGAGGCCCTGAGCGCCACTCCCTGCCCTTGAGGAGAAAGGGGAGGGAAGAGGGAGCGAGGTGGGAAGCAGAGTAGAAATGGCCTCTTGGGACTCATTCATCTCCTACGCAGGTATTTTCACTGTTCCCATGGGCCGAGGCTGGGAGCTAAGAAACATGGGTGAAGAAAGGGTTCCCACAGGGTTCTGTAGCCCAGCAAGGAAGACCCTGGACCACCAAGTGACACTGAGTAGGAGGTAGAACTGCTATAAACCATAGAGAACAGGGCCTGCGTAGCTAGAGGGGCCTGATCAGACTCAGCACAGGCAGCAGGCAGGCAGAGAAGGCTGCCCCAAAGAAGAGGTGCCTGACCTCAGATCTTCAGATGGGTGGAAGCTAACCAGAGGACAGGAAGCCAGGAACTATTAAAGGGACCCATGCACCAAAGAGCCTGTGGGGCTCAGACTTAGTAGGTCTGAAACTCACTTGGGACCTTACTTAAATTTTATAATTTTGAGATTCACCCTGGCCCCAGAATGAGATTATGGGGAGCTTAGAAATTTGTGTGCCCCATTCCTGGGGATTCTGATGTGGGGACCCCTTCGGGAAAAGGTTTTAAACATTGTTAGTGAAACCCTTTCTTGCTCTTTTGTGCCAGAGATAATGCCAAGCTTTGGGGTCGGGGGGCACAGTATAGACCAATTCTAAGCTCTGGGAGCTCTCTGAGGGAAGAAAGAAAGTGGGGTTTTTGCTCCTCAAGTATTTTGGACTTCAGATAGAAGTTGGTCTACCTATTCCCGCCTAGATTTTTCTGGAGGTAAAGAGAGAACAATAAAAGTGTTAGGGAACAAAACACAGCTGTGGGCAGGAGGGACCCTGGAGCACTTCCTGATGGGTGAGTTTATCAGGTTTCTTCATGGTGACCTGACAGTGGCTGTGATGGGCTCCAAGTGATGTGGGGAGGTGGTGTTGGGTGCCCCAAGTGGGCAGCAGAGCTCAGACTGATTCCACAGGCTTCACTCCTTGGGCAGCCCACCAGATTCTTCTTCCCCTCACCACAGCCTGGGTTGGCACCAGGCCTCAGGAGTTTAAGGTGGAGGGCTATTACTGGGATTGGCACCTCCGCCTGGACTACAACATGCTCTTTCCACTCTGCATGTCCAAGTCTCTGCTTCTATCACCAGAAAATCTTGACGAGCTGCTTCATCGTTAAACTCCTGGAGAACTCAGCAATCTCTCCCTAGTTCGGAAAGGCAACTCCACAGTGCCTTCTGCAGGCGACAGGGGCCAGCTCTCCTGTTTTTATTTTGGCATTAATTCTCTCTCTGTTCAGGATAAGCAGTGCAAAGTTTTCTTTCAGATAAATTTTGTATTTTAGAAAGAATCTATTTAAAGCAAAATAAGCAAGTGAGAGTGAGGGTCATGGTGCAGACTGTACATGTGACTGTGCCCGGGGAGGGTCGTGGTGTAGACTGTACATGTGACTGTGCCCGGGGAGGGTCGTGGTGCAGACTGTACATGTGACTGTGCCCGGGGAGGGTCGTGGTGCAGACTGTACATGTGACTGTGCCCGGGGAGGGTCGTGGTGCAGACTGTACATGTGACTGTGCCCGGGGAGGGTCGTGGTGCAGACTGTGTGTGTGATTGTGCCCGGGGAGGGTCGTGGTGCAGACTGTACATGTGACTGTGCCCGGGGAGGGTCGTGGTGCAGACTGTGTGTGTGACTGTGCCCGGGGAGGGTCGTGGTGCAGACTGTACATGTGACTGTGCCCGGGGAGGGTCGTGGTGCAGACTGTACATGTGACTGTGCCCGGGGAGGGTCGTGGTGCAGACTGTGTGTGTGATTGTGCCCGGGGAGGGTCGTGGTGCAGACTGTGTGTGTGACTGTGCCCGGGGAGGGTCGTGGTGTAGACTGTACATGTGACTGTGCCCAGGGAGGGTCGTGGTGCAGACTGTGTGTGTGATTGTGCCCGGGGAGGGTCGTGGTGTAGACTGTACATGTGACTGCCCGGGGAGGGTCGTGGTGTAGACTGTGTGTGTGACTGTGCCCGGGGAGGGTCGTGGTGCAGACTGTGTGTGTGACTGTGCCCGGGGAGGGTCGTGGTGCAGACTGTGTGTGTGACTGTGCCCGGGGAGGGTTGTGGAGTAGACTGTACGTGTGACTGTGCCCAGTGACTGGGGCACTGGAGTAGGGGCAGTATCTGGATTTTGCATCTGGTTTAAGTGGCACAGTAAGCCAATACGGGATGATGGTTTCCCCAGCTGACTGGTGTGGGGAGGTAGGGGGAGCACTCTCAGGGAAGTGAAAATATATTGAAGCCCAGTGATTTCACCCCTCTGTCCTCCTATCTGCCCTTCATGAAGTGGGGACAAGGGGACCCTGTTATTGTTTATTTGAATTTTTAATAGATTGATTTTATGTGTGTGAGAGTTTTGTCTGTACACACATATGTACATCAGGTGTGTGACCTGCAGAGGTCAGAAGATTTCAGAGCCTCTGGGACTGGAGTCATGGATGGTTGTGAAACATCATAGGGAAACTGGGAACCAAACCCAAGTTCCCGGCAAGAGTAGCGCCTGCCCCTACCCACTGAGGCGTCTCCCCGCCTCTCGCTGTTGTTTTTCAGTCACAGCCTCTCTCCTTGCTCTCAGATTTCTAAGCACTCCTTGTATGGGGGCCTCCAGGGGGCTCAGCTCACCCCGCTCCCTGCCTTTCGGCATTGCTCTCTCAGCTTGAAAGCCCAGAGGAGCACAGGGGCCCCTGCTGTTCAATCAGCAGAACTCGAGGGTGCCAGCGCCTGGATTTCCCACCAAATTTCCCTGCTTTTGGACACAAGACTCTAGTATGGGTGGTCCAGAGAATGGTTGGAAATGCGTTGACATTTAACAGTTCGGTTCTGCTGAAGGCTGACAGGATTATTGTGCTCTTTAAAATGACCAGCGTGTCCCAGAAAGCCAGCGTTCCTCATGGAGAACTCATTTGTGTGTGGTTTCTGCTCAGAAGGCCACAGCACTTGGTTTGCTCAGCAACTGATTTGCGGCAGTATCCAAGGTCTGATTCATGGGGACGTTCCTCTCATGGAGGAGAAAGTGGCTTCTGTCTCAATCTCGGAAACTATGTGCTGTCCGTGTGGGTTCTGTGGCACCCATGGCTTCTGGAACCAACCTACGGGAAGGTGCTGGCACACTTGGCCTGGACCTTTAACACTGAAGTTGGGGACCTGCCGTGCCTGCCACTGGATGTCCTGCATGCTGTCACATGTTGAGCATACGTTGGGCTGGGGATGTAACTGAGGGGTAGAGCACCCCCTCATGATACCTGCAAGGCTCTGTAGTCCGTCCCCAGCGTCACAACAGAAGCCATCTTGCGAGTGTGTTGTAGAAGACATGCATTGATTTGTTTGTTGAGGAGCGGTCTTTCTAGACAGTGCTGGCTTACCTGGTACTCACTATGTAACCCAGGTTGGCGGAACTCATGGCTATCTTTCAATGTCAGCCTCTTTGAGTTGCTGGGATTATAGGCATGTGCCTATCTCCCTGGGTTTTTGGTTGGTTGGTTGGTTGGTTTTGCTTTATTTTTTGTAATTGTGTATTCATCTTGTCTGTGAAAGAAGCCCCTGCCTTTCTTACCTCCATCCTCAGCGTTAGGGTGGCACACCTTGGGGACAGAGCTGTCTGGAGGAGGATTCACAATTGGGGACATAAAGGAATAGTTTTTCTTGGCAAGTTGGGGTTCGTTCACAGCCTCCTTCCCATGGAGCCTCAGTCTGAGAGGAGACTGATTTTTCTCACATCTGCACACATACGACATGCAAATTGTATTTTCAGCTTACATTTTAAAAGTACTGCGTTTCTAGGGCTGGTGGTTGGCACAGAGTGAAGTGGTCCTGGGACTAATTTGTTCTATCATCTTAGGCAAATCATCTTGCACCCCCAGCATGAGGAAGGGCGTCTTCCTTAGCGCCCCAGTCACACAGAAGACTAATATAGTGGTCCTTCATATCTGAAGCTTTGCCTTCCATAAGTTTCAGTTACCCACAATCTGAAACATTACATGGAGAACTCTAAAAGGGAGCAGCTGTCTTAAACTACACGCTCTTCTGAAGTTGCATGATGACATTTTGTACGATCTCATCTGTTACCCCGCACATCCACGTTGTATATGCTACCCTCCCGTTAGTCTCTTCAGAACCCCCTTTGTCAGCAGGCAGATTGTTGGGGACAGCCTAACCCTTACTTTAGTTAATAATTGCCCTAAAGCACCCCAGTAGTAATTCAGATACGCCAAGGAGAAGAAGCTTCATGGTGCTTTTTTTAAGTGAAAAGTGAAAATTTGTTAATAAGGAAAGACAAAAACAAATCCCCAAGTCGTCAAGACCCATCAGGGGAGTGAGTCCGCTCTTGGTGAACTTTTGGAGGGAAATGAATACAAGGTATGCTTTGGAGCCTCAAATTGCAAAACTGTGCACAAAGCATATGGTAAATTATTAGTTAAGATGGAGAGGGCGTTAAATTTGTGTACAAAAAGAAAAATTAACAAAAATCTCATAGTATGCATAAGGCTTGGCGTATTTAGGATGTGTCTGAAATGGATGGGGAGAAGGGCTGCTTTATGCCAGAAGGGCCTTTGAGAGCTCCCAGAGTGCTGGTAGTTTGGGCTATCCTTCACCACTGCGTGAAGCAGAGAGGACTTCTCCCTCCACACATATCCCCCATGTCTGTCTGTCTAAGAAGTTCTCTCTACACTGACACCCCCCATGTCTGTCTGAGGAGCTCTCCCTCCATAGACATCCCCCATGTCTGTCTGAGGACTTCTCCCTCCACACATATCCCCCATGTCTGTCTGTCTAAGAAGTTCTCTCTACACTGACACCCCCCATGTCTGTCTGAGGAGCTCTCCCTCCATAGACATCCCCCATGTCTGTCTGAGGACTTCTCCCTCCACATACACCCCCCATGTCTGTCTGAGGAGCTCTCCCTCCACGGACACCCCCCATGTCTGTCTGAGGACTTCTCCCTCCACAGACACCCCCCATGTCTGTCTGAGGAGCTCTCTCTCTACGGACATCCCCCATGTCTGTCTGAGGAGCTCTCCCTCCACGAACACCCCCCATGTCTGTCTGAGGACTTCTCCCTCCACATACACCCCCCATGTCTGTCTGAGGACTTCTCCCTCCACATACACCCCCCATGTCTGTCTGAGGAGCTCTCTCTCTACGGACATCCCCCATGTCTGTCTGAGGAGCTCTCCCTCCACGGACACCCCCCATGTCTGTCTGAGGACTTCTCCCTCCACGGACACCCCCCATGTCTGTCTGAGGAGCTCTCTCTCTACGGACATCCCCCATGTCTGTCTGAGGAGCTCTCCCTCCACGGACATCCCCCATGTCTGTCTGAGGAGCTCTCCCTCCACGGACACCCCCTATGTCTGTCTGAGGAGCTCTCCCTCCACGGACACCCCCCATGTCTGTCTGAGGAGCTCTCCCTCCACGGACATCCCCCATGTCTGTCTGAGGACTTCTCCCTCCACAGACACCCCCCATGTCTGTCTGAGGAGTTGTTTACAAGGAACAGACACTTATTCTAGCTGGCAGAAGCAGATTGGGTTAGACTCTTGGTCGTCAACCCCACGGGTATCCAGATCAGGAAATGGAGTGCAGCTGGGACCCAGCAGGACCAGACACCAGGTCTGGCTTCCACCCTGTAGGGGCTGCAGTCTCTGTCCTCTGCTCCTCTCTGTTCTCTTCCTCTCTAAGGTCTTGATGCCACCCCTCCTTCCTGCTATTTCCTGTCTGTCCTGTCTGCCCTTGCCCTGAGCGTTGGCCTGTCTTCCTCTTCCTGGCATCTACCAGCATCTCCCTTGCTCCTGTGCCCACTACACTTAGGAAATGATCATTCGCTGGAGATAAACTCGCTGCAAGAGGCCAAGAGCTTGGAGGGAGAGTTTGTCCCAAGGCCAAAAGGATCAATGTGGTGTCCTCCGGCAGCCTGCAATACCTATGATCTTTTTTTAAATTTATTTTTGTTTCATGTGTTTGAGTGCTTTGCGTGCATTTATGTCTGTGCACCACCGGCAGGCAAAGAGGGTGCTGAGCCACCTGGGACCGGAGCCACAGACAATTCTGAGCGTCGTGTACATGCTGGGGACTGAACCCTTAGCCATCTCCCCAACCCCCACACCTCTCGTCTTACTGAATTCATCTTTGTTTCCTTGTCTACATTCCCAGGAGAGAGAATGATCACATTTAAGTCCAAATGTCCATATGTACCTGCTCTAGTCACCTGTGGCCTGGGCTGGAGCTCAGGGAAGAAGTGAGTATCTGGGCTCTCGGCTGCTGGCGGTGTGGCGGGGCAGGAAGGACAGACACCTCATAGAGAATGGCTAAGAGGAAACCGGCTTGCATACTTATTAGGCTCTATTCTTCCCTTAAAGGCTGAGAGTCCCGTCTACATTTCTGTCCCCACACCATCTGGCGCAAATAGTTGGATTTAGTTGTTCATTAAATACCTATTGATGGCAAAGCACAAGGCATTTGCATGGCACGGACTGGAGTTTCCGCCAACCGCATCCTGAGGTGCCGTGCTCGATCGTCCAGGTGAACCCTGTCCCCTTCTCGTCACCTTCATCCTAAACAGAGAGACATTAACCGGGGGAACTGGCTACTTATGTTCTCTTTCTCTCCATGGGGCATTTGGAAGCAACTGTATGTGTGTGTGGCAGGGGGTGGGGGGCGGCTTTGAGTTAGCTGTTTACTGCATTGTAAAAATGGCTTTCCGGCCTGAGTCTGAAATGTTTGTGTCTTGATGGAAACGCCCATTTAAATTTCCTGCTTGGTCATGGCTAGGCATGAACCTGGCAAATACTATTATTTGCATCAGTGCCTTTTAGAGATTCAAAACAACAACACTCAGTAATTGGAAATAAATTGTTGGTGGTTGACATCCTTTTGAGAGTGACAGGGACTGAGTCAACCTCTGCTTCGTTACCAGTGTTTCATCGTCGATCCTTCTCAGACTCTATTTTTAGGATGGCATCATTTAGCAAAAAGAGAGAAGTAAATTGATGTTTCTTTGTGAGAAGAGGGGAGCGCAACACCACATTCCACGCTTACTCCTGTATTTGTTTCTGTATTTATTTCTGTATTTCGTACATTGCTCTTTTCCCCTTATTCTACACGAATCCCTTGGATGCATCAATTCGAGGACATATGTTTGTGGCTCACACACATCTGTCTTGAATTTCATCTTTTCCACCCCGTCTTCTAGTTTCCAAACAATTTACCTCCCTCTCTTTCTCCCTGCTGTTCCTTATTTCATTGTGCTGTGGAACCTTTCAAGGACTGGCAGAGGGGAACAATGCAGGCCACAGTCTGTTTCTATATAAAGGCATCTTGGGACGTGGCAATCACAGCTTCTTAGGATGGGATCCGAGCTTTTCACTCTGGACACAGCTGGCCCGTGGCAGTGTGGCTGATGGTGTTTTCAGAGCCGAGGAGGCGCCTAGCATGCTGGCTTCCCAGTGAGGTGATGTTACCATCTTGGACCAATCCAGCCCAGTTTATGGAGGGACTTCACATGCCAGGCTCCTCGCAGACCCAGTGTTTAGGATTATCTTTGATCTCCATCCCTGCAGACGGGGGAATTTCTCACATCATTGTAAATGCTTCCCCTCCTTGTCATTTGGCCTGTGCTCAGTGGGGACTTCCTGAAGCAGGAAAGTGGTAACAAGGGATTTATAACTGGGTACTCAGAAAGTTCTGCCAAGAAAACAGAGCTCTGTGAGCAGCCAGAGAAGGCAGAGGGGACAGATTTTGTCCCCTGATGACATAACAATCAAGAAGGAGATTGGAACGAGTGCCGCACTGAGTGCTAATGGCTCCACGGTGGGACAGGTATGGGTGGCGCTGAAAGGATAAACCTCGCCGCCATTCACACAAACCACGCTTCCTGCTCTTACTTTCATTTTGGAGAGCCGACATGGAAAAGCTGGGCCCGCTGGCTTGTAATTTATAGCATTTGGTTTAGGAGGCGTTATGCAGTCGCATTCCTGATCTCCTGGAAGCTGCACAACTTGGTGAGGCTATCTGCTCCATTTCTGGTTTGGATTGCAGCTCAGTGAGTAGCTGTTTAGGAACCATGGTGAATGTGTGAAATACAATAGTGGCTCGCGTGGTTCTCAGGCTTCGTCTGTGGAGTCACATGTGCGAAGCAGCTAGCACACTCTGTTGGCCTGAAGACGACATCTCGAGTGTTTCTTAAGCACCTTCCACAGAAGGAACTAAAGATGAAGGGCTTGGTCCCCTGCGGGTACTTGTTCTGGTGAAGTTTCACTCCAGCCCCGGGCACCCAGATACCCAAAGAGTCTGCAATGTTCGGGTGGAAGCTTCGTCACGAACCCCTGGCATCCATATACCCAGAGTCTGGAATGTTCTAGTGGAAGTTCCACCCTAAACCCCCTCCTGCATTCCTCTCCAAACCCTGCCAACATCTCAGAAAGCCAGCCAAGTGATGACCCCTCCCCTAGAGATGCTCAAGACCACTCCCACAGGGTATTTAAACTGTACCCCAGAAAACAGACACTTGGTTTTTTGGTCCCTCTTTTCCCGTCTCCTCTCCGGCAGGGCAGGGGGAGGTGTGTGTGTGTGAAGAGGTGTGGAAAGCCATCCTGGAGAGTTTTACCCATTAAACCTGGGCTTTTTATAATTTGGTTTGATTTGGTCAGTTTTGATTGCTGCATCGGTGGAGAGGCTTATCAGGGTGCAGAAATTCTCAGTACTCTCATTCAGTGAGGACTGAAATGGACTTACAGCGGCAAGCTCTGCGTGGTGGTGGGCGCATTCTGGAAGGATGGGATTTCCTCTCCCTGTTGACTTGGTGGATCACAGCTAAAGATCCCTGGCCTCCAGTTTGTCCCGTGTCTCCTTCCCCGGCGGCGGTGGAGTGGCTGAGGGCAGCAGCACATGAGACATGCTCCCTGCAAGTGCTGGGCTCTTTGAAGGTTCGTAGGAAATCAGCCCGCAGCGGTGAGGCCCTGGCTTGTCAGCGGGTGAGAACTGAGGCATCTGGGAGAGCCCTGTGGTGCTGTCCCCAGAGCTAACACTGTTTCTGAGAGGAAACAGATGGGTGTCTGTTTTCAGACACAGGTTTCTTGGTATGATTTATTTTTCAATTTAAAATGCTGGAGGAGCTGAAGAGATGGCTCAGCGGTTAAAAGCACTGGCTGCCTTTCTAGAAGACGGAGGTTTGATTCCCAGCACCCGTATGGCAGCTCACAGCTGCCCCTTACTCCAGTTCCAGGAATCTGATGCCCTCTTCTGGCCCTTGGGCCACCAGGCACACACGTGTTTCTTAGACATACATGCTAGCAAAACACCCATATACATAAAATAAAAGTAAATCTTAAAAACAAAAACTACTAACAGAGAAGCCTCACTGGCCCATTTTTTGCAAAGCCTTTTTACTTGCTCTTGTAAATGTTTGCCATATCCTTACTATGGAGCCTCAAGAGCTGGGTCATTTGGGGTAAATGGGTTCCATC